>NC_077233.1:113779970-114109970 GCF_027887165.1 Monodelphis domestica
TGAAAAATGGAGTTTTCTTTGCATTACGTTTTGAGGGGAATGGGACAAGTCTTTTTTTCCCCCTCTTTGATTCATCCTTTTCTCCTCTTTTAAGATTTGAAAGCTTATTGTATGTGTTTCATCCAAGAACTTTAATAAAAGGTTTTTTCCACATTTGATCTTTCTCTCTCCCTCTCATGTTGTTTTATGCTCTTTTAGATAGATTAGTGATTAACTATGCAAGGTGTTAGACATTAAGAAGTATAGATTTAATTTTTTTAATTTCTGAAAAGAGTAAAGGCATGTCTCTGTTTGTTTTCTTTAGTGGTATGTTTGATGAATAGTCTCGCATACAGTAGTAGTTGGCTTCTAGGAACTAATATTTAAAAAATCATCCTGAGCCAACTTGTACATTTTTCTTTAACTGAATATTCGACTCCTTTAAGGAGCAGTCATACACTTATATTTGGTGTCTTCTTTTTTACGTGAAGGCTTACAAATGCTGGGGAGCAGACAAATGTCAGCTATTGCTTGTTATGTCTGACAGCATTGCGGGGGGTGGGGGTGGGGGTCGGCAATCCAGGGAAAGGGCCCTAGCCTTCCACCTCTCTCTGATCACTGTGCTTGGAGTGTGAGAGTGTGTGTGTGTATCTGTGTATCTGTAGACTGAGAGGGGTTAGTGCAGGATGTCATTTGGTGCCTGACAGTGGAGCAGTGCAGTTGACTCTCTGCTCTGCTATCCAATGACATCCAGTGGCTGAGAGTTTGAAGCTGATGGTTGGGTCTCCTTGGTGCTGCCTGCACACCTGACAGGCAGCTGTTAAACTGAGCCAAGGCAAGCTTGGGGAGTCACAATCTATGCATAAATGATAGGGGTATCTGTGCAGAAGGTGCGAAAGAAGCTCTGACCCCCCTCCATTCCCCCCCTGAATCTCCCCCTTCCCAAATGCAATGCATAGTTCAGCCAGCTTCTTAACTATACTACTACACTCCTGCTACTGGCTGCCAAGAAGCTCAAAAAATCCACCTTCACTTTTCAGTCAGAAGAGGCAGAAGTGGATGTGAGAGAAAGAGACACCCAGAGAGACAGAGAGCAAAACAGGGCAAGAGACTTGGCTTTAAACGACTCCTGCATTGACAACTCCATGCAGTTCGGAACCAGAGCAGCCACAACTGAACCTGGGTTCATGGGGACATGGCAAAACGCTGACACTAACCTCTTGTTCAGAATGTCCCAACAGGTAAGTTGCTTTCATTTTTTAAAAAAGAAATATTAAATTGTGTGTGTACTTTTTCTTCCCTGACTTTTCTTTCCCTCTTTCCCCCTAAATCACTACTTAGCCTCGGTCCTGTCATGATGATGTCCCTGGAATGCGTGCTTGGGCACTTCTTGACTTCCTTAAAAAGTGGGGTGGGGGGGAGAGGGATGGCGGCAGTGTGGAGGGAGGGAAATCTCAAAGTGAAAGAAAACAAAGCCATTTGTTGTAAAGTTTCACAGTATAGCTTTGATCAAGATTGGATTTCTTCCTTTCCCTTTTTTTAAACAACCAGCGTCTTTTTTTAAAATCTGTATTCATCTCTGTAGCAAGTATCTGATATCACAGCAGATGTCCATCTTTTTTTTTTTTTGCATAGTAAGTCCCCAAATCAAACTGATACTGAGTTTAGGGGGGCCCTTATGCACAGCCCAATTGACTTCATGTGGCTGAAAATAGCTTTATTTAGGACCTAAGAAGTGTAGACCAATTGAACTGGAATTATTGCCTGTACAGAGCAGAGGGTTGTTATAGGAGACAGTTTCCGTTGTCCGGGACTCCACTCTTTTTTTCCCCCTTCTCCCTTTTTTCACTCCCCCTGCCCCCATCTTCTTCTTTCTCACCACCTTCTTCTGTCTGCCTTGAGTTCCCTCTCTTTTACTTCTCCCTCTCCTTCTTTCTCACATACTCACAGACACATTCTCCCCCTCTCCCCCTCTTCCTCCCTCCCTCCCTCTGTGCCCATCTCTCTCTCTCTCTCTCTCTCTCTCTCTCTCTCTCTCTCTCTCTCTCTCTCTCTCTCTCTCTCTCTCTCTCTCACCCTCTCATCCTCTCTCCCTCTCCGATCCTCCCTCCCTCTCTCCCTCCCTCATTCACTCACACTCAAGTGTTTCTGCGGAGCTGTGCCTTGGCGTCCTCCCCAGTGCTGCTCCTCCATCAGGGGCCACGTTTAAGGCAGCTTGGTATGCTGGTTCTGACGGGAAAGCTGAAATGTTACTGCGAGGCCAGTAATAACTGATAATTAATCACAGGAGCCGGTGTCTCTGTACCATGCACTTGGTGATACGCGCCCTGCATGCTGCGGCTCCTCTTGCACAATTGTTTGGCTCTACTGCGTGAAAAAAAAAAGAAAGAAAGAAACTTTCATCTTGGACAAGCAGAGGAGGGAAGTTCAAAACTGAGGCATGAGGTGGGGGTGGTGGGGAGGGCGGGCAGAGGAAAGACTCCCTCTTAGATGGATTTCGCTTTTTTTTTTTAAAGACAGACAAAATCTCTTTAAAAAAAGCGAAAAGAAAAATAGAAATTACTGTAGTTTGAGATGATTTTTATTGAGGTTACAAAGAATCGGAATAAGCATGCTTCATTATGTAGCCTGTGGGTTATTAAATAATTGGCATTATTTGAATAATTTGAAAAGGATATCATTCCTAACTTTTAAAATCTCTTTACCTCCAAAGTTAGTACACAAAATGAAGCAGTACATTGAACTAATTTTTGTTCTAATGATAGAGTATGGAAAAAATTAGCTTGAGAATGAGCTGCAAAAAAGTTTAAAAGTGCAGCATGTAGTCACAGGGTAAAATAGTGATTCAAAAACCTATAGTTATCTGTTCAGGGTAGAAGCTTTCGCCTTGCCATTCTAAGCCAGGATAAATGCATTTGAATAAGGTATATTTTGATATATCCTGTAGAGGGACCCTGATTACTACTGATACAGTAAGCTGACATTTAAATGTAATCAACATAAGCCAAATAAGCAACTCTTTCCGTGTGATTTCCCATTCTTAAAAGTTAAAGTTCATTTCCTAGCACAGATGTACATTTTCAGTGCACAGTGTGTCACTTGGAGAAGCCTGTGGTAGCAATATACAGCCCTGGCTGTATGGCTCTCTCCTGTGTATTGGAAGATACTGTATGCTCTGACATTCAAGGGGGAAATAACACGTCTACCTTAAAATTAGATGCCCCTTTCTGTATTTTTCATGAGTAGTTGAGGTCAAGTGTTGGGGTGTGAATGAGGAAGTCTTCCACTGTGGCTACAAAGGAGTTAATGTAACCAGATCAAGATAATGATCAATTGATAAATGGCTATTGAACCACCTAGATGGTGTTATATTGCCTCTTTGGCATTAGACCCTTTCCAGATAGATTTGGATCTAAGCATTCTCCAACTCATTGAAAATATTTAGTCTAAACAAACATAAAATGGTAACAAAAGACAGGAGAAAATAGGGCAAGTTATTAGAAATGCCTTATTTAGAGAATAATTTACTCATAACATGTTTTTGATATTTAGGATTTTTTTTCTATTCCATTTCCTCTAAATTTAAGGATGCTACGTGGGGTGTGTGTGTGTGTGTGTGTGTGTGTGTGTGTGTGTGTGTGTGTGTGTGTGTGTGTGATCTATGTTTTTGTGATGAGTGTATTACTTTTTGTGTGGGAAGAACAAGAAATTTATGGAAGTACTTTATGCATGACTGATTCTATGGAATCAGACATTGGAATACACTCAGTCCTGTAAAAAAGAAATGATAAACATCTCTTTAAAAATATTTGTGCTTCAATTGTTTGTGTCTATGTTTGGTAAGTTTTCTGGTTGAGGTAGTTTTTTCCCACCTTCTTATTGCCATAAAATGTTTACTTAACATACTTGCATTTTTACAAAGCATGCAAAGAGGGGTGTGAGTTTTCATGTGTGTGTGTTTTTTTTTAACCTCCTTCAGGGAAACATTTTATCTTCCTTTACACATTTTTTCAGGTCGTTGCAACATTTTAATTTGTGTATATTAGCTATATATTTAAACAATGTGTGAGCAAAACTGCAAATATATGTAAGTGTCAAGTTTTTTCCCCCTTCACATAATGTAATGTTTGTTTCCCCATCCCTTCATCAGCAATGCTGATTCAGCATGTATAATTTTTGAGTGACCTTTTTTTGAAATACCCAATTCTTCTCTCTTGAATTCTGTGGTTTAAAGAAACATTAGTTCAAATGAACAAATTAAGCTAAATTTTGTCATGCTACAGGGAAAAGTTTGAAATACTGAATTCAACTTCTTTAGATATAATATCATCCCAAATACTTTCATATTGCAACTACATTTTTATTTCCAAGGAGAATATTATGTACTTGTATTTTGGATCAAGTATCAACCCAATCAGCAGAAAAATAATTTCATTTCAAAGGTTACTTAAATAGCATGAAATGTGGTGCTGATAATTGAATTGTTATTGTCATTATTATTGAAATATAAAAAAATTAATGTTCTTTAATAAAAATCCATTTGGAGAATTTTGTACCTAGATGATAGAGAGTTCTTTATCAATAACTATAAGAAAACTTACTGATTGGAAATTTGCCGTGAATGCTGAAATTGAATAATTTAGATTTGTGTATCTAAAGGTAACAGTGTAAGTAGAGATACAGGAATGCTTTTTTGCGTTCTTTTCACATCAGTGAGTTTGAATCTGTTTACATATAGATCTTCCCTTCTGTCTAATGCTTAAAAAGATATAAAGACTTTGCATTTCAAAGAAAATTTGGGGATGGAGATGTATTTCTAAATTATCTGCTAGAAGTTCAAGATATAAGAATCTGACGTTTTGGTTTTTTTTATTTTTATTTTGTTTTTGCCACTCGACATTTCTCCCCCTTTCCCCCACTCCCTACCATATTGAAGTATGATTCTCTTAAAAGGGGTCATTTTCATTCTGTATACAGAAGAATGGTTGATAACCTTAAAGGGCATAAATCTTAACTTTTGTAAAAGGAGTTCTTCTTTGGGTCACTTTGATCAGTGACAGGTCGAGAATGACCAGAAACCCTTTTCTCTCTTCCCTGCTAATCTGGCAGAGTCCAGAACTCTGGCTGGTCTAGCCTTGTTAAGTATTGTTATCAACAGAAAATATGGACTGATTTTGACATATAAAAAAAGAAAATTAAGCCTTTTTTCTGCTTTCATAAATGTTTTGTTCCTTGTTCAGAATGGTAAATGCTTTTTTCCCTCCTTCTAGTTACCTCAAGGACTGATATGTTTCAAAATACTTTTCTTTTTGAAATGAGACCATAACAGAGACATGGCTTTAACTCACGTTGACATAAAATGCAAAAGACATTTACCTTTTTATTAAAAGGGAAGTGATATTTAGCTAGATTCAAATAAAATGTAAAACCTTTTCTACAAGGTCTCTTTTAAGACATGAGTGAAAGAGTATATTAGAATTATAAATGACTCTGCATCATTATATAGTAATTTAGGATTCACCCAATGATGTAACAAAATTAACAACATAATTTTATTGTGAAACTCTATCTTATTAAGGAACAACTGTCTGACATTCTCTTACAGTTGCTTTATTTAACTTCATGCAAATATTATTAGTAGTGACATTTTTCTATTGTGCATTAGATTCTCTCATTAGCATGATGTGTTAGTTATCACCAGAGAAATCATTTTCTAGATAGGTGAGGGGCAGACCAAGAAAACTAAAAATTAAATCAATGACTTACATTAAGACAGCAGCATCTGTTCGCCAGAGATATGATATAATAAAGGAAACTTTTTCTACCTAATGTAAAATCTGCTGTATTTCAGAGAAAATGATAAAATGTACAATAAGAAATATATAATAACATTGTCAGAACCAATATAAAATACATGTTTGGTGTGAGTTGTTCTACAAACATTCTGCCAGCTCCTGCTATGCACAGAAGCAAACATACTCGGTTTGTAGACTCAATATTTTACGATGGAAATTACGGCTCTAAGTTTTTAGACTTTCAAAGAAATTTTTCTCTGGACTACTTTTTATTACTTAGTTAAAATATATATATTTATATTTACTTTTGGCTTCCTATCCCATTTAATTTTGCTTTTTATTTATACTTTGTGAATTGAATTTCAACCAGCAACATCCTAGTCCAAATTAAGCTTATTTATTTTTTATATAGATTTGTTTTCATTGACTAGGGGCCCTTAATACAATAGCTGATAGCTAATTATCTTTGAAAATAACTCTTCTTACCAAGCATCAGATATCTTCTTGCATATTCTGCTTCCCTCATACTGTAATTCATTTTTGGTATGCTTTGTTAATCATGTGATCTTATAGAAAAATTATATTATCCAAACTTGCAATCTTTATATTAAAATAAACATCTGTAATAATTTAGATGGCATGTAACTTTAGCCTGTTGAATTAATAAGCTTATTTCAGGTGTTGCTTTTAGTTGAGTGTTTGCTTCATTTAAATGATCATATATTAATTTATACATATAATTATCCTAAAATAATATAGTTCTGGCATTAGAATATTTGCGAGAGTTAAAATATGGAACACAGTAGTATTGTTTGTCATGATTTGTGTTGCATTTGTAATACATATAGAAAACAAATTTGTAAGAATAAAATTGGGAGGTTCACAGTGTATACATCCTGAGTTTTTATAAATACAAATACCTAACTTATGTGTATAATTTATATTAATATATATTATATAGAAAAATTATGTGACATATTTTAATTTGTTTTTGTATAATTTAAATGAGGTTATTTAAGTAATTGTTTTGGAGAAATTATTCCATCTGCTTATGTTTACATATGTTTCTCAGCTATACAAATGTAAAAGGTGTGGACACAATTTGTAAGGGTTTTGCTAAGGTGAGTTCAGATAACCACAGATGAAAAAATACTTACCTACAGGTACATGTACTGCATATATAATTGCAGGCATTTCTCATAATTATATTTATGTGCGTATTTTAACATTCTCTCATGAATCTAATTATTCATGCATAGTTTTATGGGAATCTGATTAATGTAGTGACAGGACAGATTTGGGATATAGCAGCAGCAGATCCTCCTACTCCTGTGTCAGGGTTAAGAGCCAAGGCAAATCCTCCCTAACTAATGAGATGCTGAGTAAGGCATCTCTAAGAAGTTGGGGCAAAAGTGAATGGGTCACAGCTGAGGCAAGACTGCAAGGACTGTAGCGATAGCAGAAGCACTCAGATTTTGCCAGGTCGTTGTGACACAGCGTCCAGATTCCAAAGGAACAGTCTGTTACTGATATAGAGCTGGCGTCATAAACTTCAGTCAGAAAAACAAAAAAAGCTCTAGTGACCCCCCCACCCCCACGCCTACTTTCACTAGAAAGATGAAAAATATGTGTACTATGCCTAGTTTTTTTTTCCTGCCAGTCATTTTCATAGTGTTTTTTTTAACAGAAATTTCCATGTGAATGCAAATAGTTAATGGACCTGCATAGTTTAAGAGGTCTTTTCCATACTTGGGATTCTAGAATTTATGGCAAAAGGAAGAATTAAGAGGGAACCTGGGGATTTGTTTTTAATACTATACTTTAAAACTTATGCCTATGACTTTATATATGTATTTGTATGTAAATATTTATAATATATTTACAAATATATAGTCTATATACAAATAAAATGAGCGATATTAGTTTTAAGGTATAAAGTGTATACACATAAATATATAAATGTGACTATTTATATATATATTATATAACATGGCTATATGTATACATATATACCTGTACATATAATATATATTATATATAGTCATGTTCTCTCTTTCTATTTATTACTTTCTTTTCTCAGAGAATAGACATAATGAAGAATATGAAAACAAGCTACTTTTTAAGAACCGTGAGCTGCTTTTTCCAACTTAGAAATTTTCTGTGAAGCTTTTTTGTCAGTCCTGGCTGCTTAGTATACTGCTGAAAGAACAAATAATATTAGAAGTCCAAGATTTCCTTTAGGTTGGGTTCAACTTGGAACCTGGCTGTGTAGAATAAATAGTATGCTCTCAATGAATTTCCTTTATTCTTCTCTGTCCTACAAAGCAGATACTTGCTGCTAACTGATGGACCTCTTTGCTTGTTAGTCAATGGATGGTTGGACTTTATGGGAAATGACTTATTCTCACATCATTTACCAAATCTGATGCCTCTTTTTTGATGCCAGAAAAGCAGTTAGTCCCCAAATTGTGGTTGTGGCTATCTATCTACTAGGTTTGAAGGAAAGAGGAAGGAGAAAGTCTTTATCTGAAACTCAAACTATTTTTTTTTTGGTAATTAAATTCTAGAGTAATAAAGGATGAAGGAAAAAGAGGGCACATAAAATGTGTTATATGTTATCTACTATATATAATTTAATTCCTGAATATAATATATACATTAAAGATCCTAATGTCAAAAGAATATAAATATACAAAAGGGTGGTGGTCTTTTTCTCCCTTCTTCTTGCAAGAAAAATACTACTCAGGAAGGGAAAATAAGGTGGGAAAGGAGAATCTAAACACCCAATGCAGATGACATCCCATCAGCTCTAAGAGGTTTGTAAAATCTTGGAGCCATATGGTTCTTCACAAAGCATATTCTCTTCACCGCACTTAAGCCTCGTCTCCCTTAGCTTTAAAGAAAGTTTAGAGCATTAAGAATAGGAGTTATAGAAGATTTTAAAAATTTGTGAGTTTCCTAAAGAGAGTCCAGGAAATTTCCTTAAGTGCATACCAATCTCAAGGTGAGACTTTTAAGACTTGAATTTATTTGGATGAGGACAATGTAATTATGTTCAAATGATCTGCAGAGCATTCCATGCCACCAAGTGTTGGGATGAGGAAAGAAAAAGATAATCATTGCTTTCTTCCTCTATTTACATAGTTTTAATTAAGACTAAGTACAAATTCCCATTGAAGAACGTGTTACCTAAACTGGAAAATCTAGAATTTCAATTCCCAACTTCATATAATAAATAAATGAATTTTTTTTTTACAAAAAAGCTTTATTTTAAAATTTGAGTTAGTCTGCTTTAATTTCTGTCAAGAAAATGAAAAAAAAAACCCTTGAGCAGCCATCAGTTAAGTAGCATTCAATTCTTTTCATTAGTTTTTCACTGTATTGTATGATAATACTATTTTGATATTCTTTGTTAAGGGGTTATGATTTCAGAATCTTGTTTTTGCAGAATGTTGTCCAAATGATCCAAGCAAACGTTTAATTTCATCTGTCTTCTCCTCCCAGCATTCTCTTTCATTGTGTTCTTTTTTTCTCCTTATCTATCTTCTTCCATCTCTTCTTGCTTCTTTCTTTTCATTGGTAATTTTCTCATAAGCAGAAACGAATTAAAAAACAACTGAAATATGGGATAGTCAAATAGCAGAGTTGTTTTACCAGCAGCTTACTCTGGTACAGGAATGGAAGGAAAAGCACCATTGCTAAGGGTCCCTCTACATGGGTGTTGACATGAGGACAGTCTGTGTTTTGCTATGTAAGTGTTCCTATAAGTGAAGGCATGATAAAAATGTGTGACCAGATGCCCAGGCTTATCATTCAAAGGTGCTGAAAGGTAGCTCAATTTGATCTTTACTCTGTGTAAGAAAGTGTCTAACTGTAGGGGAATTTTGTGATTTCATTTTATTTTTTAAAGATGATAATTATTTTCTAGTGGCAGACTTTCATTTAAATGATGAGTTCTTATTCAGATTAAAAAATATGAAAAGGAAAGTGAAATTATTTGAATCATTAGTTTTCTGAGACCTAATTAAGAGATAGATGCAACATTAGAAAGTATAAAAGAGAAAATAGAATTAACATTGATAAGTTACATTAGGAATTGTATCTTAAAAATAGAGCTGGCAATGAGAAGCTAATATACTTTTATATGATTGTTACAAATGACTGGGGCGGGGGCAGTATGTATATAATGAGAGCTATCTCCAAGTTTTGTACCTGCTGTGCTTTTGTGTGAATGTCATGAATTTTCCAACTTTATTAAAGTAGCTTTTAGTGGCTATTTGTTCTCTAGACAATTCTTCAAGACTTCTGCTTGATGATTGGAATGTTTGAACTACATGTCTGAGAGGAAAACCCTAAGCTAATGAAGATTGTACATGTAAAAATAATTACTTTCAGCTGGCTTAATATAATAACAAAACTAATATTAAGATGAAGTTCCATTAGCAGGGGTTTAATGATACACACATACATATATATGTGTATGTGTGTGTGTGTGTATATATATATATATATACATATTCTTGATTACAAATGAAGGCAGAAATACTTTGTTGCTTAAGTCAGTCAAAAAGTAGTTGTTTACGGCACTTAATCAGGCATTAATGAATAGATCTGTCCAATTCTGTGCCCAGTGTTTAAAGCCCTAGAGCAGCTGACATGGTAGGAATGCCTAGTATAGATGATGGCATATGATTGTCATTTGAAGGCATGATATAAAAAGTCCTTATACAATGGATCTATTCATTAAAGGTCCTCGCCTAAAACCTACTGCAAACTCTCATCTTATTGACCCTATATCAGCATTTAACCAACATACCATCTAATGATGTGATGATTTATCTAATTTAAAAATAGACAATGGAAGAGAAACCTCAGTTTACAAAGAAGCATCCCAACAAAAACCCAGCTCTAGCCCGAACAAAATAGCTTGTATAATTACTAGGGAAAATATTCAGTCTAATAGAAATAGTTCTTCTGTGTGGCAATGGGATTTGTTTATTTCTGTGATTCTTGGAGAAATGGAAAGTGTCCTAGCATAATTTTTATTTACAAGAATAATATCCTACTTTGAGTAATTAAAGGAGCTTTAAAAATATTGTTCCTCATATCATAACCTCTACATAAAATACTCAGGTTAAATTGGTCTCTGACTTGGAAATGAGACTTTTCACATGCTGGCCTTGTACACAGGAGCTTTGATAGCAATGGCTATAGTGTGGAATTCTGTATAATGTGGTGTCCATCATGTTCACAATCCAAAGGGATTTACTAATTGGTAGCACCAGAAGGACTTCATTATAACACTATATATAACATGGCATGTGGCCCTGAGGATGGAGGATGGCTTTATAGTGAAGTTCCTATGCAGTTTATTGGGAATGCCATTATTAGATTCTTCTGGACTTGACTTATCATGCAAATCATAATATTTAAGAAACTTTCACAATAGAAAACAACAGTTTTTCTTGAAATAACTTTACAAGTAATCTAGAAAGCGCTTTGATGGAGATAGAGACCTTAGACTTTAGTGCCAAATTTTTCTTCCTGATCTCTCTTCATGGCCAGCCCTACTATCTTCTTGACCAACTTAAAAAGAAATATTTGGGGGATTAACTGCCTTTATATCAGGTCACAAAGGCCCTCATACACCAAGAAGTATTTATTTCTTAGAGAAGGTTGTGTATGTGTATATATATATACACACACACTGAAAAAATATATATATATATAATATTTATTTATCTAATTTAAAAATAGACCATGGAAGAGAAGCCACATATATATATATATATATATATATATATATATGTATATATATATATATATGCACACACACTGAAAAAATATATGTATTATATTTTTTAATCTAATTTAAAAATAGACAATGGAAGAGAAGCCATATATGTATACACATACACACACTGAAGAAATTTATATATCTATTATATTTATTTATCTAATTTAAAAATAAATAATGGAAGAGAAGCCATACACACACACACACACATACACACACACACACACTGAAAAAAAATATAATATTTATTTATCTAATTTAAAAATAGACAATGGAAGAGAAGACACACACACTCACACTCGTGTGTGTGTGTGTGTGCGGGTGTGTGTGTGTGTGTGTGTGTGTGTGTGTGTGTGTGTGGTGTTTTTAGCTATAAAAAAATTAAGTTGAAAGGGACAGAGGAAGTTAAGCCATAGACATCTGGGACAGCTTGATTCAGTAGCAGACTCTGAGTGCCAGAACTCTGTGATAATACAGGTGAGATATGTTTCGGGAATAAGGACCTTGTTCTTTTAATGAACCCCTTCTGTCTGTCAGGCTGCTTTTCATGCACCATTGTTGTTCAAATAAGAAAGAGTGAGAGCGTTCACAGGCTGTGGTGAGATTAGGGTAATGAAAATGAAGTGTTAATCTGTTGATAGCAAGCACATCCCATATCCTGCATCCCAGGCCACATTCATATGTGTATAATATATTCCAGGTTCTCTCATGAAGAGAGAGACAGGAAAGTTCATTATATTAAAAACACTTTTCCTGTGTGTGAGCCAGCAGCAAGTCAATAGATGATAGTAAAACAGTGTGTACTTAATTATTTTTCTGTTGATTTCTGTGATGTTGCCATATATATATTTTTATAGATAAATTATTGTACTCTTTACCGCTGAACCCCCAAATTTTAGGTCTATCTTATTTTTGTACCTCCCTGTAAGCAAAATGTTAACCAGAACTTAGAATACAGTTTAAATAATATAAGAAGTTCATTGGCAGTTATTACTGGTTAATTCATGTATGTAACTCCTCCAAAGAAAGAATGGATAAATATTTGCTAAAATTATATTGCATCTTTTAACTTAAAATTTTCTCCCTTAGGTCTTCTCTTAAATAAATCTAATGGATATGAATTATTTTCAGTCAGTGCAAAAAACCAACAGCAAAGTAAATATGAAAAACATTTGAAGACTCTCTCTCTCTCTCTCTCTCTCTCTCTCTCTCTCTCTCTCTCTCTCTCTCTCTCTCTCTCTCTCTCTCTCTCTCTGTGTGTGTGTGTGTGTATGTCTTAATCATTATGAATGTAAATAATAACACACTGCCAGTCTTAAGGAGTAGAGGGTCAGCCTAAGAAGCTGGGTTCGAGTCATGGCCTAACACTCAATTGTGTGACTTTTGGCAAGGTTCTTTGTCTTTCTAAGGGCCAGTTTTGTCATCCACAAAATGGAGAAATTGGACTTGAAAATTTTTATTGTCTCTTCCAGTGCTAAGTTTTGAAATCTACAGAATTTCCTACAAAAAGTCTTTGGATCTACAAAATTTCTTGGCAGCTGTGATGACTTTGCTTTTCTGATCAACATTTTCTTCTTTGGGCAACAGATTCTAAAATATAAATTTTTAAGTCCAAGAAAAGAAATGAGCAAAAGCAGTATAGAATCAGAGTATTATAAAGGTGATGATTAAAATAATAGAATACCTACTATGTGCTAAGTGCCCCTGTCTTTAAAAGCAAGTGATGCTGAGAGACCATTCAGTGAGTATTATGAAATGGTAGAAAATTGTTGACTAAAGTCCAGTTGGCTTTTTTAATTTTTATTTTCAATAACCTTTCACAAAAGATGTGAAATTTCAATTCTAGTGGATATTATAACATCTATAATAACATTTTAGGTAGAACATACACAAACAAAATGGAAAATAAAGATCAAGCAATGTCTTTTTGTGTGTATGTATGTATATATATATATATATTTTTGTGTGTATATATATATATATATAAAATATATAAACATGGCCTTTTGGAAATGTGCTATATAGATATACATACTGCTTACTCCTTGATTTCCTTTTTGTAGATTAAGAAAAGTAGCATAATCAATTATTCACTTATAATTTTTTTTATTTAAAAGTGTTCAACTTGTCCTAAAAACAAGAGGAATTTAAAAAATAAAAATCTTGTGCATGAGGGAAATTGAACAAAAGTTCAGATGTGACCTGAAGGTATAAATGGAAAAAATGCTGCTCTCTTAGAAACACTTTATTTATAAACAAACAAACAAAATAAACCAAATACCCTCCTTCAAGTACATGTCCCAGTAAGCATAGTTGTAGAAGTTAGTGCATAGGGAAGTAAATAGCTTGTCTGTATTTTGCTATATTTTTGATATTGGGACATTGATTAATTTGATTACAGCAGATGTAACCCAGAATTTTCTTGTATTTTCTATTTCCTTTGCTTTAGCTGTGCCCTGCCCAACCCCCAGTCTCTTTGAGTACAGGTGTGTGAAGTGAATACTCACCTCACCCCACACCTTTACTTGGGAATTTTTGTTTCTGTTGTGAAAATTACAATGTGATAGAGATGTGATGGTGCGTGGGTGTGCACATGTGCGCATACTTGTACGTATGATAAAACATGCAGTGTTACTATTCTAAACATACCTTCATAGTTTTTTTTTTTCCAATGCCTTTCAGTTATGACAGAGAGGATCCACAGAAATGCATGAAGATTAATTTTATGATAGTAGCCTGCCTTTAGAAACACATTCTCTTTTTAAAGACATCTGTGTTGGTCTGTTTGTAGTCATCATATGTTGTGCACATGGTATGCTCCATGTGTAACCCATGATCTAAAGATGTATATTTGTAATTTACATAAGTGCCAGATTATGCCCTGTGTGCAGATTTAGGGTGTTTTCTTGATATAATGATAAAAAGATAGTTTTTTTTTCATAATGTACTTGAGCATACTAAATGTGTGTGTGTGTTTTTTTCAGACAGAATACCTCAGGTAACTCTAGAACTGCTTTTATTTATGTATATAATTGATTTAGGAAAGCAGTGAACATGTTCCATCTGAGACCAAAGTGGATATAAATTTGAGTGGAATCTTGATCTCATATATCTCAGGTATTTTTAAGGCTCACAATGCATTTCCTAATAACATCCCTAAGAGTAGGTAGTTCATATATATGTTTTACACATGAGAAAACAGCCTCAAAGAGTGACTTACCTAAGGTCACAGAGCTCATAAAATAGTATTTTCCCTTTGGCAGCCTGTGGTTGATGTGAGATCTAATTTTAAGGTGGAATTTATTAAATAAAGAAGCATGGGACTTCTGGTTTATGAACCCTGGATTCTTTCTTCTTCCTTTGAAAAAAGTATGTTCTAGACTTGATTTTTATATACAACTGTATCTTGTAACAAAGTCATCACATTCTCTTTTCCATTGTTATGCAACAAGGTTCCCACAACACTGCTCCTTTATAAAACTTTTTTAAAAACATAATTTAGCATTCATTTAGATAATATTTGAATGAATAGTACTCATTGCTACATTGCATATACTTTTTATTACTAGATATTCTCAAATGACTATTTTCTTGCACAGGAATGAACTGAATTATCCTTTCTTTTAACCTCATATTCACATTTTTTTAAAGGTATGTTGCCTGTGCACTAGACATGCTCACTGATAATTTTGCATGATCTCTTCTCCTCTCATCTTCAACTGGTATATGCCATCAGTCAGTTCCAATATACAGAAAATCCAATCATCTCTTCATTCCTATGGCCACCACCTTAGTTTCCGTTCTCATTACCCATGAGCTTGATAAAAGAATTTATCTCCATTCAGGTCTCCTCTCATTCATTCTGTCTTGGTCTTCCATATAGCTGTCAAGGTAACCTTCCCAAAACATAGCTCTGATCATTCGGAAACAAAACAAAACAAACAAACCTCTTCTTTCATATTACAGTGCCATAAAACTCAACTATTTACTGTTCCCTAAACTGGTCTCTTATTTTCCTACTTCTTTTGTCTTTGCTTTCATTATACTCATTGTACAAAATGACTGTTCCCTTTCTATCGTCACCTTTTTTAAAAAATGAAAACTCATTTTCAAAGGTCCAGACAAAATTCTTTGTGCAGCTTTCCTTGATTTGTACCCTTTTTTCCCCTTTCTCTGAACTCTCATGATACTTTGTACCCCTCATATGTCTGACCGTGTTTAGCCACTTATTAGAGTATTTATATGTGTAATTAAATTTTCCCTAACTATTTTTTAAACTTTTTGAGGATAAGGATAAAAATTGATCATCTTTCTATTTTCCATATTGCCTAGCCCAGTGTCTTGAACATAGTAGATGATCAGTCTGAATGGAAAGGCGTTGAATCTATATACTCTTCTCATTGTGTGATCTGTACATGCAGAGACTCAGGGATTTTAAAAGTTTTAAAACAAAAGAATTGAAAGTCCTTTACAAATTGATAATGCAATATCTTTCATTATAATAGAGATTTTTGTCATTAATTGTTGTAATAGAAAAATACTTCTGAACTCCAGTAAAAAGCTTTTCAATTCACCTTAAAGCCATGGATTCTTGGCTTGTATGTTTGTGGGATTGCTTTAATTTACAAGGCAATTGATTATGATGTCACCAGAAAGAAATGGGCCACAAGGGGGAAACTTCCCAATATTAATACTTTCAAGGAAAATATTTTATATCTACTTTTAAGAAAATATTATTTATACTGTATAATATGAAGTTTCCAGTATCTGTCTATATTTTTTGAAGGGCCTCTTTAAAGAAATAATCTATTCATAATTGAAATTCTCCAGGCAAATCAGATATCAACATTTTCAACAGAACAGGTAATTAATTAGTTTGTATTTTAAATTGAAGGTCATCCTGTTATTGATTTCTGTGGGAACAGGAATCAAGAATATCTCGTTTAAAATGATCTGCAATGGGGGCTGAGATGTTCCTAGGTGCTATCTGGGGTCTCATTGAGCAGTCACTGGACAATGTCAAATACCAATCAGAGTGGAGCTCGCTGTGAGAGAAAGAAACATCATAAGGTGTTGGTTTATTTCCAAAACTGCAGAGAAGAGCTGAACTTGAGGAAAGACCAGAGATTAACAGTTTGTTTTACAGTTAAGTCAGGTATTTCAAGTCAAGTGACTGGTGCAGCTTGTAACGAGGCATCTGTAAGTGTGTCAGGAAGACGTTGGTATGCCATGTTCAAGAAGGTCTGTGTCAACACAGCTGTGACTTACCACTTTTAGAAACCTCTCCTCTGGGAATTAGATAGAATATCTTTAATACCAGGGAGGGGAGCTGAGGGAAAAGGGGTTTAGGGAGGGGAAGAGGAGGAGGAAAAAGGAGGGTGTATCCTTTTAGATGCTATTATTTTCATAAAACACCCTTTGGTTCATCTTTGCCAGAAAGTCTCTCGTGTTTAAAAAAACAACAACAACAAACAACAACAACAAACAAATTCTCTTTGTCAGGTTGTTTTTGAGCAATTATTTTCCCCTTCACTGGGTTTATGTTTTCTGAAAATGGTAATGTAAACTAACATAAGCTGAGTGGGTAGCATACATTTGTACTTTAAAAAATAGAATAAACATTTGATTTGAGATGGGCAAACCTCAAAACTTGAGGTAGAAAACTTTAAGCAGATTCTCCTGTTTGGTTCAAAATAAAATGCTAAAAAATTGTTTCCCATTTTAAATTTCTTAAGTCTATTGCTGCAGCTCTTTCTGGGTTGACATATTTTATAAAGGCATGACAGTGGCAGCCAGCATCTGTATTAAACCTTAACATTCCAGAGAACTACCAGAAGTTGTTTTTTTATGAGCTTTAAAGTGTGTCCATCCCTAACAAAATGTCAAGTTTAAGCGTGTCATTTTGCCATAGTCACAATTGGCTTCCTTTAATGAAAAAACAACAACAAAAATAACTGTCTAAAGCCCGCCCCTAATATAAGCAGTGCGTGCAGAAAATGCCTAGTTTGTCAAAGAGTCATTTCTCTGACCTATCGTTGCTTGCCCTCTGTTCCCTGTAGGTCAGATCTGTTGGTGATGAATCAGTGTTTAGATGGATGCCTCCCCTCTCACCCCATCCCCCACCCCACCCCTGCACTGGCCATATTTAATTTGAACACTGTGAAAATGTCAAACTCTTTTTTCAACTGCTTTCTAAGTGCTCAAGTCATAGATGGCCTTTTCCCCCATCTGTGCCATAATCCACTATATTACCAAGTACACACCTCAGTAGTATAGCTGAGTGTCAAGAACACTTATATTGTGATTTCACCCCGATGTCTCAAAACCTTAAAGTGAGAGATATATGTAGATGTGTGTATATGTAATATATATATATACACATATACTATTATTCTAAAACAAGGAGAGGGTCTGTGATCTGTTTTTTAAAGGGGAGACTAAGAGGTGATGAATCCAGGCTAATTTTGATAAAATGTTCTGCTTTGGGGCAAAAGGTATATATAAAAGTTTCCAGAATGCAATGTCTACCCTTTTTCAAGTTTAGATGACTCTGTAGTCTTCATCCTCTACTCCAGTTAATAAACTATCCTTGTCTAAGCCATGCATCTCCCAGATGGAACTAGACGGACCAGTCAGCATCTCAAAGGTCACCATGAAGCGATTCATCAGATCACACTGCCCTTTGTTTCTCAGTTATGATTCTACTACTTGTAGCAGTTAACTGGATTTATTAAACTTGGTTAACTATCTCAAAATACCAATGTGTTTTTTTTTCCCCTTTAAAAAATACCTAAAGATGCTTCTTTGGAGGGTAGACATAAGATAGAGACGAGGTCCTCCTCACCTTTTCATTTCAGCAGGGTGGGAAACCCCTGTTGTGCAGTTTTCATATCCACTGATGCTAATTGGAATGCCATCAGATTCTTGGTCTGGGGTGTCTGGGGCCCCAAGGAGTCCAGGGATTTAACCCATGGCCTCACAGGTAATGAAGCCAGGTCTATGTGACTTCAAGCCCAGCCATCCATCTATAATACTGCATGTATGTTCTATTGCCTTTTGCCTTTTTGTTGTGGGGAAAAAATATAATGTTAGAGTCACCAAAAATTATGATGTGAAAAGATCTTGGATGGTTACCTATAGTTAAAGCACTTTGGCCAAAGGATGATCAGTAGGTAGTTTTATATCAGTCACTCACCTCTCTGAAGCTCAGTTTCCCATCAACAAGGTAAAGAAAAGAAAACACAATTTCCCTTAGGATAGCTAGGAGGAAAATTCTTACATCTTCAGTATAAATTTTTATAAAATAGTTTGTTTTCTTAGAATTCTCTTGTATTCTGAATATTCTGAATATTCTCTTAAATATTAGAATTAATTTTTAAAAGTTCTTCAGTGTATTAGGTTAGCTTGAAAGCTGGTCTTTCAGCATCTGTATAAAGTTTGGTTGTTATGAATTGCTTTATTCGAAAAGCCTTATTTTATTTGACTGTGTTTTATCACAAATGGAAAATTAGATGATTTAACGACTTGATGTCATAACTATACACAAATCTATATTAATATAAATAAAAATATGTGTGTGAGTGTGTGTGTCAATACAAGGAGAAGTTTTTGACTTGTTGACTTTGATGGGGGGAGGGGGGTCATTTTTGTAAAATCCTGGTAAATCTTCATAGAATGTAGCCATTACTTCGAATTTTAATTCATAGCTCACATTTCTGTAATGCTTTAGATTTTATAAAGGGCTTTCTCACAAGAACCTTCTGATGTAATTATTGAAATAACATTTCTAAGTCAGGGTCAGAGCTATAGATGGGTATGGTCAAGCCATTTGAGGCTTATTCTAGACATACTAAAGATTAAAGCAGGTTTACATTGTGACTGCTTTCCCTGAAGATTGCATACTTAAACTGATTTTCTGACACAAGGATTTTCTGGCTGGGCTTTCTATATACATATTGCATTGTTTGGGGGTCTCACCTAAGTAAGATGAGTTAAAGCCCAGTGTAATGAGGTCCTTAGGCATTTCACTTGGCTGTTTGTTTGAGACAAATTACACATCCCTCAAATATATAATCTTAACTCCTCAGATTTTTTTAAAACTTTGATTGAATTGGCAGTGTAATTTAGGCATTTTATTTAGTCTCCATTAATATTAGAAATGGAAAAAATGAAATGCAATTGGAAATATCTTTCTTTTACCTTAGAATCTTCTAATAGGTCAGTTTCTGTCTTGCCAGCAAGGTGTGCAATTCAAGACATAATGGTTATCCTTATCAACAAATAGGAGTCAAATCCATGCAGATTTATGGCAGAAATTTAAAAAGCCAGTGTAACCAAACAGGATTATTTGGAATGCCAATCAGGAAAGCCCAGAAGTCCAAACCTGTACAAGGTGATTATATTGAGAATTTGTTCTTGTATTCTGGTCCCCACCCCCATCCCTTATCCCCAACATAATGTTATAGGAAGGCAATTTGTTACCAAAAGATACATGTATTGACAACTCCTCCCCCCAAACCTCCAACCCCCAATACTGTTCATTTCATGAGGTGACCCAGTCTCTGAATTCTTCACTTTTTTAAATGCATGTAAATTTAATTTTAATTAGACCTTTACAATTTTAATACTGAAACTAAACAGAAATGAAAAAGATGCTGAAAGTTAATATAACCCAAATCAACCATATTCAGATAATTCCCCTGATCTTCATAAAACCCCCCAAGCCCCTCCTCCCCAATTAAATGACCAGTTTCCAGTGATATCAACAAAATGTTGATGATCCATTTTAAAAAATTATTATCCTTCACAGGATTCTTTGCACTTGCATTTCTTAGTCTTTCTTCGCCCTGCCACACAGCTGTCACTGGTGTAGGAAAAGGATTGGGGGGAGGGGAGGAGGAAGCCCTGTTCAAATCGTGTCACGTAGCACTAATTCATCTGCTCTCATTAGAGTGAGCGAGGGACAGCAGTGATGGCCAAGAGCTGCACTCCACACATGACACACGAACAGTTTGGGGAATAGAAAATTGCTTTCTCAGGAAGCCCAGCCAATTAAGGACTTGACCATATTGAATGTCAAGTGTTAATTTAGGTTTTTCTTCATTTTCCCAGTAGTAATGCGGGTCCTGTGATGAGCAAATACATGTCAAGTAAAAGTTGATTGCATGAAGGACCTGGGTATTATATGTCACTGACAAGTCACAAATGTACTCTAGTCTTTTAACCCTTTAGGTGAGTCTGGGGGGGGGGGTGGAGTGGTGGGAGGGAGAAGAGGATTAACTGTACTATAATGATAAGAATAGATAGCTTCTATTAGGGGGCAGTCTGGATGGGACAGACAGGAATAATTCATGCAAAAAACAAGGACCAGGGTGACTTCCTACTGGGGAGAAACAAATAGTGTACTCTTCTAAAACGTAAATATGTGATTCCTTAGCTTTTTACACATACATATCCAGTGTATTTCATTCTGCCTCCTATGGTTTTATGAAAGAGGAAAATAAGCTACTTTATCATCATGAAATGGGAAACTCCTCTAAGATAATTTTCTGCTTTAGAAGAAATAAAGCGTTCATTAAATAATTATATTATTTTAGGCATATTGACCCTTTTGGTCCAGGGTAGCTATAGTAATTACTACTGAAGATTTTGCAATTGGAGTGTCTAATCAAAATTAAATATACATTTAAAAAATTAAACTCTCTAGAACAAAGAACCTTGTGGGGAAAAAAAAAACACAAAAAATCCTACCTAAGAGAACTCTTGTTTTCTGTCATGAGTATTTCTGTGAGAACGTGTTTAACCCAAAGAAACTTATGGAAGGTCCACTGTCATCTTTCATTTTTATCTTCTGCTCCATAATGGAAGGAAGAGACTTGAGGTTCAGTGAGTGAGGTAACTTTCACATGTACTAAATGTAGAGCATTACCCATCATGTATAGCATCTCATTTCCATTCATCAGCATGTATTTACATATGAATGTCTTGAAAATAAGAGAATGTCTGTTTCTGTTTCAGTTGTAGGACTGGCAAGAGAAATGCCCATAGAGTTTAGGCATCAATGTGTAGCACAAATAATTGAAAAATGTTCAGAAGCATGAACCTTAGGACACTTAAAAAGTTGTCCTTTTTTTTTTCTTTCAAAGTAGAACAACTGTTTCTATGCTTTCCACATAATCCTTGAAAATGAGATCTAAATTCAATTGCTTTATTGAAACTTATTCCCTTTTTGTTCTGATATTTGTCATGTTAGACTTTGATTTTGCTTATTTTTTTGAGAAACTTTTTTTTGACTTGAGAAACTGTTTTGTTAGCAATGATTATATCTCAAGTCTACATTTAAGAAACAAAAATATCTTTGTTTTTCAGAATGCTGTATGTCTGTCATGCTTTCAAGACAGTTATAGTTAGTAAAATGAGTGTTTTTTATTAGATTTGGTGTGATAATCAAGGGTACTGTCCATATATCAAAAATTAACTATCAAGGCAGAATTAGTAATCAATTTCCAGACATTGAATTTGAATTTTAACAGGAATCCATTTAATTGGACTCATGTTTGTGAGAAGTGTCTATCAGCTTTCTTTACTGACTTCCTTCCTTGTTAATCAACTAAATAAAATGAGCCTCACTTTCCCCTCCTCTTCCTATGTTTTGATAGTGTTTTTAGAACTCATATTGCATTCAGAACATTTTAATTACAATCTAGTTGTTAGTAATAGTAACTTCTCTTCCTTTGGATATGCCAAAGGTCTTCTTTAAGTTTCTGTAAAGTAAATTCTAATGTTGGTAACTGGCTGCTGATTCAAGTTTTTCCCTCTCTTCTTTGTCGTTTTTGATGGATGGTACCTAATGCAATCAACGACAACCCCCCCCCACCTTGAACCCCCCCCCTTTAGTTGCTTTTTTAGAAAGACCTTTGGCTTTCCCTTTTTCCTCTCACCTCTCCCCTCCCTTCCAATACACACACCTCCCTGTCACCCCCATTTATGCCCCCCAGTACTAGAGAGAAGAGTAAAAAAGAATCACTACACAGGACAAGCTTTTTCTAAACCTCTATTTCCCAATGGTTAAGCAGAAGATGCCTCCCTTTGCTCATGTTTTTGATAAATTTAAGAAGTCAAATCGCTGACACAGATGGATAATCCAAGTGTATAGGGTGAAGAGTTATAAATTAACACATTATTCCCTCTTAATGTGAAATACTTGAGAATGCATTTTCTCAGTCCCCTGACATCTACCCAGTGAGGGCTCGCATTGTACTTTTCAAGTGGCATTGATTTGTTAAAGCGCTGAATTAGCATCTCAGGCCAGCTGCCTGTTCCACTGTGGTGTTCTTGGGCTCCTATTCTCTTTCCTTTTCCTTCTCTCACTCACTTTTTCTCTATGTGACTCTGCATCCTTCTGCCTCTTCCTCATCCTATTCTTTTTCTTCCATTTTTTCTTCCCCTGTGTCTTCCTGTTTTCTTTACCTGATCTCTCATGCTAATTGCCTTCTCAAGCTGTCTCTCTCTCTGTTTCCTTCATTGTCATTCTTCCACACTCCTTCCTTCCCTCTTTCCTCCTTTCTGTCTTGGCCACACACACAGGTTTTGAGTCTGCATTTACCTTTACTTCTCTCTTCCCCTCCATAGAATGTTGTCTTAGCTAATCCTGGCACACCAAATGGGACCTTGTAGAGTAAAATAAGGTAACATGTGTTCATATATATATATAACCATTCAAATGTTTCTTGGACTCTCTGGGTTGATAAGAGAATCCATTTTTTTTTCTTTTTGGTGTCAAGAAAGTAATAAGAGGTTTTAATTGTATAGATTTTTCATATACCTAGTAGCACAAATGAAATGAGAGTAAATGAAGCTTCTGTGGAAGAGAAATTTAACTAAAGTTTGAAAAGATTTCTTTTGGTTAAAGGATCAGTAAAATCATCCATTGGCACAGGTTCATTAGTTCTCAATCAAAGCATTAATGAATGGATATTTCTGTTATACTTTGGGATTTTAAAAACACTTTATAGGTATATTTGATTAATTGTGTTTTTAAATGCTATAAGTATTTTCTTCCTTTTTCTCTTCCTAGTAATATTTCTTTTTTTCTGGGTTAGACTTAATATATTTGTAGCAGAATACAAAAATTACTTGTAATAATAAAGACTATTAATTGTGAAATTGATCATTGAACTTTATTGAAAACAAGTAAATGCTATTTTAATACTGATAATTATTAATCATGGAGAAGTCAAAATAATAATAGTAGACATTGTGTAAGTGCTTTAATATTTATAAAATAAATGCTTTATACATTTGTGTTCTTTTTTTTTTTAGATTGTCACCAAAATTCTCTAAGATTGGTTCCTTAGGTATTATAATACTTTTTCAAGTGAGGAAACTGAGGCTCATAGAGTCTATATGTGCTCTAAGGTAACAGCCAATGAGTGATAAAGGCAGGGCAGGTGTTTCTTAATAGAAAGTCTAAAAGTCTAACTCTTTTTACTACATTCTTTTCCCTCTCAAAAAAAAATACTTTACAAATGTCAGGCACACTTGCTAATTCTTAATTGTTTTAGGAATTTTTTTTCTAAAACTGAACCCACTATGTTTTGACATGAACAGAAATATGCCTTCTAGTACTCTTTAATAGAAAATTTCCCTTTTTTTCTCATGTGCACCATGGGACTTTAAAAAATTATCCTCACTAGCAATGCATGACTGTATGACCTGAATAAATGCTTAATATGAGTTTACCTGACTTTAAAAAAATATATATCTGAATTTCTCCATTCTTGCATAACTTAAGAACATCATTATTTGAAGCTGTCACTTAATATTGATTTTAATGATCTTCATCACATTGAGTTTAAATTCTATTTACATTTGTGTGTTTGTATGACATATATATTGGTTTCCTAATTGAGGACTTCTCAATCTAAAATTATCATGACCCATCTGAGAAGAAGAGTATCTTCTTAAGTCTTCATAATGTCTAATTAAAGGAAAAGAAAGTGGGAGTTAAGGTTAATTCCAATTCCTGAGCCTCAAAAATTGAAGCTTAAAGAGGACAATTCAGTTTTATTTTTATGTGCATATTAGCTTGTTAAGCAATTCTCCCCAGGACCACAAAATAAATATGTCCTACTGTGTTAGTATTACATAAACATGAGACACCCTGGTGAAGTATGCCTGATATGGTATGTATGCAGATGTATTTATCTCTGTTAAGTTATTATAACAGAAGTGCACCGAACCACTGGAGATTAATTGAATCATCCAGGTGATAGTTTCAGTTTGGGGAAAGGGAGTGGGAGTTGTGATAGGGTTGCCCATAGTTCATTTGGCAGAACCCAAAATATAAGGAATGCCCTTGGGGAAGAGGGAAGAGCTACTTGATGCTTTGGGGTTAAAAAGCTGAATGAATGAGAGGGCCTGCCATGAAAAAGAGGAATTGAAACAGTGGGGTATAAAATTGACAGAGACAATTTGCTTAATGATATGTATGAACATAAAAGAAAGTAAGTTTTGTAAGGCTCTTTTGATTTTGATGAGTGAGGAATTGGACTGGGGAAGGCCACTTTGTCCCTGGGCCTCTTTGAGTATTACTAATTAAAAATAATTCTCCATGACTTCCATAATAGAATCAGAGTTTAAATGGATTATATATGTCAAATCTAGTCCAACTCCCTCATTTTACAGGTCAGGAAATTGAGGCTCAGGTTAAGGGTGTTGTCTAAAGTTAGTAATGCCTTCTCCTGTTAGTTCCATGCTCTTTTCACTAGACCATGTTAAATGGGCTTTTTTTTTTCCTATCAAATACATGAGGCATTAAAATAATAATCACCAATTAAGAAAAAATATTTACAAAATACAATAGAAATAGCCTTCCTTGTCTCTTGTTTTCTTTTGCTCTTATTTTCTTTTGCTCTGCCTTTATTATTTTCTGATGTATTCTGAAGGAAGAAAAACTCTTGGTGAGCAATAAATAAATTATTAAATCTGAAGTTCATGGGATTCAGCTTTTCCTCACCTATTTACCTTGTACCCCAGCTGACTAGCTACTGAAAATGCTAAGCGTAGATATTTTACTACTCAACACCTTTGACTTTTCCCCCCTAAAGTTCCCGGGAGAAATCAAAGCGATATTTATTTTTGTGTTGTATGTGTGTGTATGTGTTTCTAAAGAAAATATAAATTAAATGCTACTAGAATTCAAAAGTACTGTCAGCTTTGATAAGTAGTCCCCTAAGCAAACTGTTTTGTCAGTAATCATAACCTAATTACTGAATGCAAATGAAAAGATTTTTTTTTTAAATAAAGGAAGGGGGAAAAAAATAAAAGCAATCTCTCTATTTCAAGCAGACAACTTTTTGAGTAGTGGTCATATAATTTTTTTTTTTAAAAAAGGGCTGTTGGCAAGAAGCCCAAAATGCCTGTTGAGACAGAGCAAGCCAAATTAGTTGGAACACTGGACTCGCTCGCCCCAGTGTTGTGACTGCAGAAGTTCCAAAGTGACACATGCATCACAAGCCTAATCACAATGCTTGAGGGGGGGTGGGGTCAGGGGTCACGGTGAAGAGCAGGGTGTTGCTGGATCAGGCTGAGGAAGCAGAGGTGGCCCCCTCCGGGCTCCCTGTGTGGGTCTGCCTGTACTCCTTTCCCGTCAGAGCTGGCCCAGCTCGGCCAAAAAGAGCCGGTTCCTTGGCAAAGCTTAATGGCAAGATGATGTAGTCTGTTGTGACTAGTGCATTCCTTTCAGGTTAAACTAGGGAAATGGCATTGTGTTAAAATTCCAAGCATGAATGTTTTATTGCCACAAGTGCATTTAGCCCTCCAGGGGAGTGTGTGTGGCGAGAGTGGGGAAGGAGGAGGAGGAGGAGGAGGAGGAGGAGGGGGAGGAGGGGGGACTTAGAGACTCAGGAACTATCAGAAGAACACTTCCCTTGGAAAATTTTACCCACCAGCGTGAAGCTGATTTGCTGTGATAGTCACTTAGAAGGGTTTCGCTTTTCCTAAACTGTGGCTGTTTAAAGTCTCGCAGTCTGGACAATTAACAGCTGAAGAAAATATGACAAGACACACGCAAAGAGGTTGGGAGATAGAGAGGAGGAATGTGCCGGGACCGAGCTGAGTTGCCTTCTTGTGTAAACTGCCAGATGAACCCCCTCCCCCAGCCTCCTTCCCTCCTTCCCAGAGCTGTGTTTTGCTGTCTGCTGAAGGCCAGGAGTGATCTGTTAACTGTACACCACTGACTGGGAGGCCAAAGCAGCTCATGGTACTGTATGTTACCATTACTACTCCCTCATTCCTTTTTTTTTTTAACATTTTTTTTAGCCATCTCTTTATAATAATGGTTTATTTTAGGAAGAGAGATTCCGTTTAGGAATCAAAAGAACTGACTGGGGAGGAAAAAAAAATCCAAAAAACCCAACCAAACTTGAATTTGCTACTTTGGTGGGGGTGGGGGCCATTCTGATGAGCTAAGCAGACCCATCTAATTGAGTTGAAGCCAAAGAGTTCTAGGGTGATTTAAGAAAAAAAAGTCAAGCATTCTAGAAATAGGACAGTTTTTAAAAGATGCAAGTCATGTGGGTGTGTGGTCCTTGTAAAGGAACTTTGTTGTGAAACCACATTAGCATTTTCATGTTTTTAGGATTTTTTAGACCTTGAGATTGTTCCTGGAGGCATTACATAATGGGTTTCCCCCCTCCTTCCCAAATGCAATTTTGCCAGTTTCACCATGTGCTTATGCATATAATATAGATATTATATATTTCTTCTCTCTCCCTCCCCCCTGTCTCTCCACACACATATATACTTCTCTCTCTCTCTCTCTCTCTCTCTCTCTCTCTCTCTCTCTCTCTCTCTCTCACACACACACACACACACACATGTTTCTCTTTCTTTTTTCCTCTACAGACATCTTTCTCTTTCTTTATCTCTATATATACATATATATATATACACAAATATATACTTCTTTTTTTCTCTCTCTGCACACGTTTCTTTATCTCTCCACATATATTTCTCTTTCTTTCTCTCTCTCCAGACACATTTAATTCTCTTTCTTTCTCTCTCTCTCTCTCTCTCTCTATACACATACATATATATATTTCTTATCCACACACACATATTTCTCTTTCTATATATATATATATATCTACACACATAGTTCTCCTTTCTCTATATACACATATATTTCTCTTTTCTTTCTTTCTATATATACACACACATATTTCTTTTTCTTCTCTATACACACCTATATTTCTCTTTCTCTTTATATATATACACATACATATATTTCTCTTTCTTTTTCTCTCTCTACATACACATGTATATTTCTTACTTTCTCTCTCCACATCCATATATATTCCTTTCTCTCTTTCATTCTCTATATACATACACGTATATATATATTTCTCTCTTATATATACACATCTATATTATCTCAATCCATGTGTCTCTTTTAAAGGCTTGGACTAATATGATTCTCATGGGTTTTTCTTTTTTGTGATTGTTTATGTGAAATATATAGTTACATCTTACTGCAGAAAAGAAAAAAAAAGTAGTTCTGGGTACTGAAATTTAATGCTTTTTAGTCTTTTAGATTAGACATAAGGAATGTAGTATGCATAGTTTTACCTGGTTGTTCTAAATTGCATGCCTACTGTCATGTGTTATGTTTATGCCATTCAGAGGGAGGAGATAGATAAAAGTTTTCTGATGGTATGTGTTTATACTTAAAGAGTCTAGCATATTTTAATGATACAGACTGAAAATATAGGCTATGTTAGCTTGAGTGCTCCTTAACTTGCCTTTTATTGTAGAACTATCTTTTTGTATCATCAGCTTCAAATTGGAATTCTTTTCTAAGTTTATATACAGATCAGTGTTCTTGTTCATTCATTTTTTTATTACGTAAGAGTTTTATGTTGATATCTGAAAAAATTAGACAAGTATTAATTGTAACAAAAATAGTTTTTAAAGCATGTTACACAATGTAACATCTCCATTGATGAAAAAGAAGGTTTTTCTTTTTTTTCAAATGAGATGTCAGAATTGAAAATGTTATGCAATGTTGGGCCAAGTTGGGAACAGAAACCATAATAGAAAAATAAATAGGCAACTTTGCTGCTTACTCTAATATTTGATGAGATGAAGAGTGATTCACAAAGGTTTGGATTTGTGATTTATTCATTTCTATAAAAAGCGTGATTTTGTCAGATAAACATAACTTTTATCTGATTAGTGTTATGTTTATAGTGGTTTTAACAATTATATTGACAAAGACTATGGAAGGTCATAAAATCAACAGCAATCAGCTCTATCTAAAATTATGATTCATATATTGACTTTGCCCTTCCAATTTTAGATGAGTTCATTAACATCTTCTTTAGATGTTATAGTAGATATACTTTAAACATATTTTCCTGCTCTACATTCTTGAGTGTATATGTATTTTCCAATTTGAAAGTCATAAACTTTAGAATGTTTTTCTTAGAATAATTAAAATGTATATATGCCTATTTATCATTGTTTTTAATATGTTTATACTTTCTAACTTATAGAACAATTAGATAGTTGTACACAATTAAGAAAATGGTGGAATGGATTAGCTGAGAAATATTCTGAAAGTATATTTTGTCATAACATTCACAGTAATAGCAGATTATAAGTAGTTTTCTTAGTTGTAACTCACTTCTACCATTCAAACTAATTCTTCTTTTAGACTTCTAGAGGCACAGGGAATTTCAGTCATTCTTCCAGAACAAGACAAATGTATTTCTTTGTGATATGTTTTCCAAGAAAACTTCTTATTGCTAAGCATGTTTATTAGATTAACATGTTATTGAGATAATATTTGTCAAAGGCATTTAGTACATAGTAGCTATAAATTATTATTTTCTCATCTTTAAAAAGTTCATTAACATGTTCCTTACTGTTCTTACTGTTATTTGGGTTGACCCATATATCTCTTTGTTTCTTCCACCGATGAAAATTTAAGTCCCTTGAAAAATAACTTACATAGCCAAAGAAGAATCGAGATAGAATTTTTTTTTGTTATAGAAGCATTAAAATATTTATTGAGGTACATATGGCATTGGTTAATGTTAAGTTGCCATCATGAATGAACTTTTTGGAGGGTGTATCAGACTGCCAACTGATAAGATTGTTTGCTTCACTGCCATGGAACAGGATATGAACTTCATGAGGGCAGGAACCACTAACTAATCTTGTCTAAGTTTTATACCTCCCCTCATTGGTCTTTACGCGTTTCCCAAATGGTTTTTGGATGAATGGATGAGTGAATGAATACTGTTAGAGCAATAAAGTCTATACCAATAAAGTTTTTTTTTAATTATGACTAAAGAGTCTAAAAAACATAGACAACACAGGAAAAATAATTGCCAAATTAGAGACATTTTCATTTTCAGTGCTAATTTACTTATTTAAATTTAATTTAGATTACTTCATTACAATATTGATATCTGACAAAAAATGACATTGCCTCTTACATGGAGTCTTGTTTCTCAGATTTTTTCCCCTATCTTCACTCAACTGAATTTGTCTTAATAGTTGATTTAAAGTCCTGATTCATTGTGGTGCCATCACGTAAATATTTGTCCTGTAGTACTCATCTAATATAATGGAAAGAACTTCTGATTTAAAGTCAGAAGACCTGAATTTGAGTCTTGATTTCACTCCATGATGAAAATTGAGTAAGTTTTTGTATCAGTTTTCTGTGCCTATAAAATGGTGATAGAAGTAATTACTAAAATCTTCCCTGTCTTACAAGATTATTCTGGGAATCTTTATATAATGTAGAGAACTTTTTTTTTTAACCCTTACCAATTGGTTCTAAGGCAGAAGAGCAGTAACAGCTAGGCAGTGAGGGTTAATTGATTTGCCCAGGGTGGTCACTCAGCTAGGAAATGTCTGAGGTCAGATTTGAAACTGTCTCTATGCTTGGCTCTCAATCCATTGAGCCACTCATCCGCTTCCAAAGATTTTGGGTTCTAATTCCCAGCTCTGTTATTTAATACCTATGACACTGGAAAATTCATTCTCATCTTTGGGTCTCAAATTCCTAACTTGTAAAGGAAGTTGGATTAGATATCTCTTTATATCCCTTCCTGATCTTCATCTTTTTTCTCAGAGACAATGTATATAAATCCCTTTGAAATGACAAAGTCACACATGAATGAGTGAGTTACTGATGTTGATTTTTTTAAAATTAGTATAAAGTAAAAGAATAATAGTCAAGAATCTTGGATTTGACTTCTAGTTCTATCTAGAATGATGACATGTCATCATTCCTCATCTATTGCTTGATGGTCAGACCCTGTTTTTGTGTCTACTGGAGGTAATTGGCTGATAGTTGGAATTTGAAATCATAATGATTTTCATCTCCCTCCTGCCCCCAAATGTTTGGTATTTGATGTGCAAAGGAAGTTATAGAAATTATACCTTTACAGCTGTAATTACTTCATGTACCTTTTCACATGGAGATATTCAGGATATAGATTTTGTTAAATATAACATTGAAATTACCTGATTGTAGAAAAAGCCTGAAAAACCAAAGGACATTTTTGTGACTAACTAATTTATGCAGATAATAACCCCAGGTGAAAAAATTAAAAACAGTTCTTAGATGTATATAATTGTATAGCACATCTGTAAATCATATTTAACTATAAGATTGGAGAATAGTTTCAACCTTTAATTTAATTTATTTTAATTTTGTTACCCCAAACCTGTTTTCTTTCTTTTCCTCTTCCCTACTTCATTGAAAATGAAAAACAAAAAATTCATTGCAACAAATATACATACACAAACAAAATAAATTGAATCATTGACTGTGTCCACTGTGTTATTCTGAATCCACAGTCTATTATCTCATTGCCAAGAGGTGTATATCATAACTTCATCATTTGTCTTCTGGAATTGGAGATGGTCATTGTGCTGATAAAAGTTTTAATAGCTTTCAAAGTTTTTTTAAAAATTGTGTTGTTATTTTAATAAATTATCCTGGTTCTGTTCACTTCACTTCACATCAGTTCACAGAAATCTTTTCACTTTTCTTGTAAATAATCTTTTTTTCCATTATTAATAGCATAATATAATTTTATTGCATTAATGTAACAAGATTTGTTCAGCTATTCCTCAGCTGATCTACTTGTTCATAATCTCTAGTGTTTAGTCACTACAAAAATGAGCTGCAACAAATAACTTTGTATATAGGATCTTTTCCAAATTGCTTTTCAGAATGATTATTAGACTTATTCTTAGTGCCACTAACAATGGATCAGTGTGCCTAGTTTCTCACAGTCTCTCCTACAATGTAATTTTCATTTCTTTTTTCGTCATTTTTGTTAACCTGATACTTAGAATTTTTAAAATTCTCATTCCCCTAATTATTTGTGATCTGGACCATTTTCTTTTTATTCGTCTATAGAGAACCTGAATTTCTTCCATTGAGAACTGCCTGTTTATGTCTATCAATCATTTATGAATTGCAAAATAGCTTCTCTTTCTTTTTTTAATATTTTATTTTCCCACTATTACATATTAAATTTTTCTTTAACATTCATTTAAAACATTTTTTAATTCCAAATTTTTTCTCTTCATTCTCTCCCCTCTCCCTGTTTAGTAGTCTGATATAGATTTTATATGTGCTCTACATGTAAAACATTTTTTATATTAGTCATTTTTACTTTTATACTTATTTTTTATTTCTTTATTAATATAATTTATTTACAAGTGTCTCAGCCAACTCCCTTCCTTGTATCATAAAAGGTAATATCTAGAAGACAAATACATACATATAAATATATAAACATATATATGTATGTATATATAAATTGCATTTTCCAGTTTATTCTCTGGAGGTAACATTCCCAAGTTATTCAGGTATTAAGTCTGTAGTTCTATACAATGTTCTTGGTTCTAATAATTTTGTTATTATCCCATGTGTTTTGTTTCCAAGTTTTTTTTTTTTTCATTTTTAAACCCTTACCTTCTATCGTAGAATCAATACTGTGTATTGGTTCTCAGGCAGAAGAGTGGTAAGGGTGTAGCAAGTTACATTAAGTGACTTGCCCAGGGTCACACAGCTAGGAAGTATCTCAGGCCAGATTTGAACTCAAGACCTCTTGACTCTTGGCTTGCCTCTCAGTCCTCAGAGCAACCTAGTTGTTGTCCCCTCTAAGTTTGAAAAAATTAGCCTGCTCATCGTTACTTATGACCCAATAGTACTATCACATTCATATACCACAAATTGTTTAACCGTTCCCCAACTAATGGGCATCCTCTCAAATTCCAGTTCTTTGCCACTGTATAGAGAACATATAGGTTCTTTTCCTTTTTCCCTGATCTCCCCAGGAAACAGACCCAGCAATGGTATTGTAACAGTTTGTAGCTCCACCAAGAGTGTATGTATTAGTGCCCCCATTTTCCCATATCCCTTCCAACATTTGTCATTTTGCCCTTTTATCATTTTAGCCAATCTCATGGGTGCAAGATGATATTTCAGAATTGTGTGGTTTGCATTTCTCTAATCAGTAGTAGTTGAGAGCATTTTTTCATATACCTATTTATGGCTTTGATTTCTTTCTCTAAAAATGGTCTCTTTGTATTTTTTGCCCATTTATCATTTGGGGGATGGCTCGTATTTCTTTTAAATTTGACAAAGTTCTCTGTTTTTAGATATGATATCTCTATCTTTGAGGCTGTCTATAAAAATTTCCCCCAGATATTAGTAAAAAAATGCAATGTCAAAAAATAAAAAGCGAAATGCATTTAGACTTCATTTTCCCACAACATTTTTTTCACATGCCATTTTTTCATCGCATATATTTGGGGGTAAAAGGGATATAGAAGGAGTGTTGAATTTAAGTTTAGATTTTTCTTAGTATTTATTGGGAATCATGGTCAGAGATCCTTTATTGACATTTTTACTGGAAGTTAATAAGCTTTAGTCCACTTTACTTTCACTTGGCACCTGTTCTTAAAAGGGCACCACTGAATCCTTCATATTTTGCATTAAAAATATTTGACTCTTTTAGATAAAAATACTAGAACCAATCTTGCAGAAGTTTATTTCCTGGACAAGTAAAATGAGGGTGGAGAGAAATTTCTTCTCTCTCACTCTTCACTGAGAATCAATCATTGAGCAGCATAATTCTAAAATCTTATGTGGCTTTTGGGCACTTTATGAACCTTTTTATGATAAGCCAGCAGCAAAGGCACTGATTGAATTAATACATTTCCCTGAATAGCATTTCTTTTATATTCTCCTCCCCCTGTGATGCATTCTTTTTGTTAAGGATCTTCTCCTTTCCTGCATATAGTATTTATGTCACATATGTATGGTGTCATTTCATCATTGTCTACTTTAGAAGAAATCTTGTGAAAGCTTCATTTTAAAAAGAAGAAATATTTTACCATGTTTCTGGCAAGTCAGATGTCTTTAAAAAAATTCTATATTTTATATAGCTCCCTAATTGTGTACTGAGTGTTCAGAGATGATTAGTACATCTGGTGTGAGGGCTTACTGAGTCCTTTTCAGGGCTACTTTCTTCCTTTGGTGTCCAACTGCCAGTCAGCTCTCACCTTTGGCCCCATGAAACTTAAGCATGTCCAGCAGTCACAGCCCAGTAAACCATCCAGACTGATAGGCTAAACCAGGTTGAGGGTAACCAACAGACCCAAAATCCATTGGTGAGTTGGGAGTGGGGGTTGTCTACTATAGACATGTCAACACTTCCTCTGGCAGAAGGAATGGATGAGGACAGTTTGTTCCAGCAACCATGAAGGCAGCTGAAGCAGATGTTGTGGAGCACTTTGAGTTTTGTTAGGCTTTGCAGAAGTCGAGGCCATCCCAATTCATCCCAGTCATCTTGACTTTTGTCTTGCCACCAGACTTCAATGACTCTGGCAGAGAGAGTAAGGTTGGCAAATTTGTGCAACTCTGCCTTACTTAAATCTAATTTATTTGTGAGTTTAAAGATAGTACAGTCATGCCATTTTGGTCCCACTACCAATTGTGAACTCATTGTGAGAGTGGATTTTGTTTCTTAGTTATTTACTCTGTTTTAGTGTAACTGAAGTTGACCTCTAAATTGCAATCATCAGTTTAGGGTAAAATCTGGACTGGCTAGAACTAGGAAGACTCCTTTTCAAGTAGCACCTTCAGTCATATTGGCTTTGTGCCACTGAGCAAATTATTTAAACTCTTGGTGTTCTAAGTAACTTTGTGAGACTACTAATTATAGAGAAGGTTGCAATCTGCATTGGTAGAGAGTATTTTCTTATTTAGAAGTTTTTAATACTAATAAAATCATAGGCCCATCCTTTATCTCTAAGTACACAAAGACAATGAATTTTCAAAGACTGGCTTATGATTTTATAGTCTTTAGAAAAATTGTGGAGGAGCATGTATATTTGTAATTGAACTTCCCTGCTGTGATGTTCTGGTTTTGATTTTATTGTATGTATTGATTCTGATGGTATTACTTTTGCTATATGGTTTTCTTCCAATTTCTATTGGTCTGTGATTTCACTGACTCTTTCTGAGCCAGATTTTGGGCAGGTTAGTTAACTTTCTTGGACTTTAATTTTTCCATCTTTAGTTTAGCTGTCCTTGAGTTTTAAAGGATAATCTTAATAGACATCTTAGTAGGTTCAGCTTTATAACTGGAATGGCTTGAACTCAAAAATTGGTGATGGTCCATGTGTCTTTCTGTCAAAGAACTAGCCACACTAAGTCTAGGAAGGCTCATCAGTAAACAGTTGGCTACCAGATGATCGATTTTTTTAGCCTTATTAATTCATGACAACTAATGTAGAGTTCCATGATCTGGACAGGTGGACAAAATATATCAGAGATCTCCAATATTTGAAAGTTGGAGGAATATGGTATAATAATTTCAGCTTTATATAACACATAAAGATCAAATGAGCTAAGAAAATATAAAATCACAATTCAAATAAAGTACATGGGAGTTTTTGTCCCTTCAATAATTCATCTTATTTTTAATCTGTCTGAATCCTCTATTCAATCTGTTCTGTTCCTTTGACCCCCTTCCCCTTTACATACAAACATGAATAAGTGTTGCTCATCTTCAAAATTCCTTCACTTGACTCTTCCATTCCCTTTGGAGATCATCCTATATCTCTTCTCCCTTTCATAGCCCAAACCCTAAACAGGGCCATTTTCACTTATTTACTTCCCTGGCCCCCTTGTTAAACAAAACAATTATTTAACAGTCTTTAAAACTGTCTTCTGAATCCAGTAGTCTATTGAAATGATCCTTTCCCCAATTACCAATGATTTCTTAACTGCCAAATTCAATGACTATTTCTTATTCATCTTCCCTTTCTTTCTGTGACATTGTTTTCTCTTTGTTTTTCCACCTGCCAGACAACTGCTTTGTGTTTTCCTTTTTTGTATCACCATTCCTCTCTCACTCAGGTTATGAGCATTTATTTTTCAAGACTTTGTCCATGACTCTTCTCAATGTCTTTCCTTTGGGGATCTCATCAGCTCTCATGGATCCAATTATTATCTTTGTGTAAATGTTTCTAAAATCTGTATATCAAACTGGAACCTCTCTTCTCAATTTGAGCTCTTATTGACAACTGCTTACCAGACATCTTCACCTAAGTGTCTCCTTGGGCAACTCAAATTCAGCATATGCCAAATGGAACTCATAATTCTCCTGAAACCCATCTTTCCTTCAAATATTGCCATTTCTGTTGACGATACCATTGTCCCGCTATCCAACTAGGTTTGCTGTCTTAAAATAATTTTTGAAATAGAGTTTCTCATCACCCATATCCAATGAATTGACAAGTTTTGACAATTTTATCATTTCAACATTTCTCCTATTTGTCTCTTTCCCCATAATCATACTACCTTTGTCCTCATCATCTTTACCTTGGCCTTTAGTAATAGCTAACTAATTGATCCACTCGTCTTAAGTTTGTTTCTCCTCTCCAGGCTATCTTTCACTGAGATGCTAAAGTTGATATTACTGAAACACAAATCTGACCCCCTCTTCTCAGTTCAGAAATGTTCATTGAGTCTCTTTGACACTTCTAGGATAGAATATGAAAAAGTTCTTATCCTGTCATTTAAAACCCTCAAAAATCTGGCTCTTGCCTATTTTTTCAGTTATTTCATATGCTCTCCTTCACAAATTCTACATTTAGTCCTGCTAGCTGTTCCCTATAGGAGATGTTCGATCTTTTGCCTCTTTGCCTTTTTCACGAGTGATCAATCTATCTCCCCTCCCTTGTCTGGAAAGCATTCTTTATTTATCTGCCTTTTAGGATACCTACTTTCTTTTTAAGAATAATTCAGATGCCACCTGGAGCCTTTTCTGATTTTATCTAGTTATTAGCACTCTCTCCCTCTTGAAATTACTTTGTATATAATTGTATAAGTTTTATATCTTCCTGCTCCATTGAATATATATGCTTTGAAGACAGAGACTTTACTTGTTATCTTTGTATTCCTATTTCCTTGTATACACTAGTCATTTAATTAATAATTATTCAATTGATTTCAGTTGTTGAAAATTTAAAAATTAATTCTGGACCACAGACAAAGTCATTTAATCTATTTGGGCATTAGTTTCCTGAGATATGAAATTAAATGGTTGGATTCCATGATCTCTAAGATACCATCTAGCTCTAAATCTGTGATCTTAATTTGTATTATTTGCTCATTTAAGAGATTTTTAAGCATCTTCTTTGTGTAAGACATAAGGCTAAACTGATTTTGTAGGGGGATAAAGGCATTCACAAATAACTTATATAAAGTAATATATGACATCATAGAAGTGTCATTGAAGATTTTTTTAGCAAGAAAAAGACTGAATCAAGTCTGATTTCATAGCATGAATCTTTCAGTGGAGTGTTGGATGGATTAGATAGGAAAAATAATGGAGACAGGAAGACTGGTTATGTAGCTATTACAGTGGTCCCTATCTGAGTTCTTGAAAGCCTGAAAAATGGAAAGTGATGGATGTGAAAGAGATTTCAAAAGAAAAATTTGGTAGCTAGATTGAGTGGGAGTGAGGTACAGGGAATCTTGGTTGATCTAGAGGTTTCCAATTAGGAAGCCAGAATATGATAGAATTAGGATCAAACATTCATAGGATTTAGAGGCAGATAGGACTTGAGAAATCATGGTCCAAACTTTTCTTTTTATAGATGAAGATGTGGAGGCCCAAAGAGGTTAAGTGTGTTACCTGTGGATATTTAAGGGCTAAGTAAAAGAGTTGGGATTCAAACTAAAACTTGTTTTACAAATCTAAGCTTCTTCTTCTGGGAAGTCAAGAGAATGAATTCATTTGGGAGGAAAATGAACAAATCTATTTTAGACATGTTAAATTTCTTGTCCTGACCAGGACATCAAATAGAAAGATGTTGTAGATAGTTGGAAGAGTCTGATATCATGAAAAGAATCCTCTCTACTCTGTTCTGTGTCCTAACTTTTGCACTGTAACCTCTGTGAAAGAAGGAAAGTAACATTGCATTCTTTAACCTCAATTTTCTCATCTCTAAAATATCAGCATAATAATCACTGTATTATATATAGGATCTTTAGGCTGTTATTGTAGTTATTATAAGGAAAACCTTTTGCAAACTGTACACAGATAAGGATACCTGTGACTCCACTGATATGAGGATAATGAATGTAGGTTGGTACCTTTATAGATTTTATTTTTTGTCTTAGAGAGCTAGCTGTATGGGGGCATTTAGAGGTTATGTAACTTGCCCAGAGTCACACTGTCATTATGTATTGGGAGCAGAATTTGAACTTCGGGCTTCTATGTTAAAACTATCTATAAACCTTAAAGCACTACTTAAATGTGGGTTTTTATTATTAGTAATAAGATAACAATGAAAAATGAGCCTTTCTCCTGGGGGAGAAGTTGAGACTTTGAAGAGATAAAAATTTAGAAGTTACCCCAAAGATCTAAATATGATGGAGGTGGGGTGAGTGGGTAGGCAGAAAACAAGCATTTATTAAGTGCCAGCTGTGTGCCAGGCAATAATGCTAAACACTTCACAAATATTTCACTTGATCCTACTCTATGGGGTAAATAATAGTATTTACCTTTTTTATACCCTCATTTTATGGATGAAGAAACAGAGGCAGACAGTGATTAAAGGACTCATCCAAGTCACACAGTATACACTTGAGGCCAGATTTATATTTAGATCTTCCTGCCTCTAGGTTCAGTGCTCTATCTACTGTGGCTCTCAGCTGCCGATAATATTGAAGGCAGAAGAGATTGGTGAGACCACTAAGGAGGGTGGTAAATATATAATAAGATTAAAAATATTTTATTAAGAGGATTATATGAATTTAGTTGTTGAATCAGTCACCTGACTTTTGTCATTCAGTCATTTTCAGTTGTGTCTCACTCTTTTTAATCCCATTTGGAATTTTCTTTTTTAAAAAATTTATTTATTTATTTTATTAATTTAGAATATTTTTCCATGGTTAAATGATTAATGTTTTTTCCCTCTCTTCCTCCCTTCCCCCTTCTGTAGCCAATGAGCAATTCCCATTTGGAATTTTCTTGGTAATGATATTGAAGTTGTTTGCTTTTTTTTCTTTAGCCAATTTTACAGATGAGGAACTGAGGCAAACAGGGTCAGGTGACTTGGCCAGGGTCTCATAGTTAGTGGTCTGAGGCTGGATTTGCACTCATGAAGATGAGTCTTCATGATTCCAAGTCTAGTGTTCTATCTACGGAACCATGTAGCTGCCCTATGTAGTGAGATGAAAGAAAATATTTTGTAAGAGCATTGTACAAATTTAGTAGTTGAATCCATTGAATAGTTCTATATTATTTTTGATGGCAAAGTTAGTAGATATTTTCTACATTAATAAAACCCTTCCCATTCCTTACTCCCAACTCTCCTTAGGGAAATTTTATTGGAAGAATGAAATTGTTAGTTTTTTATATGGAGGGATTGTGGGTAGTAGTGGTCATCGTGGTGGTAGTGGTGATGGTGGTGATGCTGATGCTGATGATGCTGATGATGATGGTAGAGAATTATCCTTTAAAAAAAACCCAACAACTCCTAAGTTACATAAAAAATAATTTCCTTAAATTTATCTCTTCATTAGTCCTGAGAAAGTAAGAAAGAAAATGTTGTTGGTCAGAGAGTTTTTTGTTGTTGTTATTGTTCACTTCTTGTCTTTCTCATCTAGGAGATGACTATTACAGAGTCTCAGTTGGCCTCAATTAGAGGAGTGAACATGGAATGGACTGGTGAGAGGGGTGAGGAGTGGAGGTATTCATTAAAAACTAACTACACATGCTTCCACATTTCCTCTTTTTTTGTCTTGGAGGCCTCAGCGGGCTTTGGGGAAAATTGTGCAATGCTTACTGTGACTTGTGTTTGGATCTAGCAAGTAGAGCATTAGAGGGAGTCTTATTCCTCCTTCTCTGTAATGCCAATGTTCAAGCTTCACATACAAAGAAAACCATGTTGATTCATTGATCTCCTTCTGAATGCTACATTATGGGTTTTGGCAGCATGGTAATGGCTCCCTTGGCTCCGGTGTTTACAGCGATATGAATTCCTCTGGTCTGTCGGCACAATTTGTGGCCTGCTTTCAGGCCCAGTCTCCATTGTGAGCCTAACTCATGTCAAGTGAGGGCTGTCTGCTTGTCTGGAAGAATTCACATCTCCAGAAAAGCACTTACATCTAATAATTAGCATCCACTCTGTTTTTATCACTTGAACCAAATATGGTTCCTTATTACTCTCTTTGTTGTGTGGTTTAGTATGGGTGGTCAAGCAAGTTTCTCTCTTGATGTTTCTCTGTACAAATATTACCTCTTTTTTCTCCCTTACACTTATATATACCTACAGAATAATACACTCTTTATTCTTCCGTTTTCTGCCTACATTATCCCTTTTATCTCTCCCATTTTCAGTTGTCTTCATTCCCATATTCTCTTTCCATCTTTCTCCATATATTAAATCTCCACATGTAGGACTATTTACAGAAGTGTAAATTTCTCCCATATCATTTTATAGCTCTGAATAGACTTAAAAAACCCCCCACCTCAATTTAATAAAGATAAATAGAATTCCTGATATCTGTAATTGAAGGTGACATTTATCTAACACTTTAAAGTTTTTAAAGTGATTTATATCCATGATTTCCTTTGAGCCTTATTACAATGCTGTGATATAGATAATACAAGTATTATCTTTATTTTATAGATGAAGAAATTGTGGCTCAGAAAGGCCAGGGGTCATATCTCTTGTCAAAAAGCCAATAAGTATCCAAGAAGAGATTTGAACCCAAGTTTTCCTGTCTTTAAATTCAATACTCATTTCACTGGACAACCTGTTCAGATACTTTGTGGGTTATGAAAACTTAAATAAAACATAAATCTCTGTTCTAAAGAGATAAAATTCCAGGAAATAGTGATTCTATAATAGAGGTTTAATGAGAAATGAATTTAAAGTGCAAAACTTGATAATGACATCTGCCTCTCCAAACTCTACTTTTTGATCAAATAACAAAAGAAAGGGGAAGGAAATGAATATTTATAAAATGCCTACATGTGCTAGGCTTATTTGATCCTGAAAACAATCCTGAGATTAGGTGCCATTATGTAGTTTTGAGAGGAAGAGAAGACAAACAGAAATTAAGTGACTTGCCCAGGAGGCTGGATTTGAACTCTACTCTTCCTGACTCCAGGCCCAGCCCTAATCTACTATGCATCTTAGCTGCCTTAAATAGAGAAACCAGTGAATTATTACTTAGCATACCTCAGGAACCTCTATTCATTTTATCCTTCTTTTGTTGAAGTCATCTTCCTTTTTTTCAAAACCTCTGTGGACACCAGGGGACCAAAGCTGAACTGGAACAAACCCAAGTTGCCTCATTCAATATGTCCTTGATAGCTTTAAAATGCCTTCACTTTGAATCATAAGGTTAATGTCTTTGTCTCCAAATCATTTCCGTGTAAGTGCTTTGCCAGCATATCTGGAGCTGGGAGATACCACTGTTTATGAAATGGCTTGCTTATTTGGCTCAATCTCATCCCCCCTCATCTGGCTTGACCTTTCCCAGTGTGTCACCTATGCATTGAGTCTAAACTGTGTTTCACAAACTGTTTCATATGATATGAACAGGAGTCCCATAACAACAGTTTTACACTGTTATTATAATATTCCTTTCTTAAATATTAAATATAAAATCACCCAAGGGTCAAAAAAGATAGTTTCACAATAGTTTTTGATGCAAATAGATTTTTTCTTAAAATTTCGCTATTTCCCTGATCTTATCCCCATATTTTTCCAGGGAGATAGATATCCGGTACCCCTAGATGAACATTTGTAGGTTCCATAAATATATTTTGAGCCCCCAAATATGGCCAAATTAAGTTTAGGAAATGCTTATTCAAGCTTTGGAGAAGGCTTGATATTTATGCCTTAACATATGCAAATAGTTCCCTCTCCAATTGTTTTTTTCCCCCCCTCCACTGTTTTATGCCCATTTTTGAAAATAGGAAATGGAACTAAAGGATGCCATAATCAAATTCCTTTTGTCCTCCTGGAAGCTCTGTGTATTTGTTAAATGTCTCATGTTCTTTATGTTTTTCCCCCCTTGAAGCCAGGTTTGGGAGTTTTAATTACATTTTATTGAAGAAGCCACCTAGAAAGAAGGCACTTTTAAAAATTCTTTACTTTTTAAAACTTTCTTCTCTAGCTCCCTCAAACTTCATAGCTATATAGTAGCCTTTAACTGTAGGCCTGCTGTACAGAACCAGAAACACTACCTCGGGGCTCTCACAGTACTGGAATAGATAGAACATAAGAAATTAATCCTTCTTAGGAGGTTCCTGAACTTAAGTCAGTAAAGAATGTTTGGAACTTTGTTTTGGGAAAGGGATCTGAATAGGTGTGTGAATGAATCCAATAGATTTCTGGTATTAGAATTTGAAAAGGAATGGGTTTTCAAAAAGCAAATTGATGGATGTCTTTTTAAAGTTCTGAATAAGATTATTGCAACTTGTTATTTAGTAATTTGATATTGTAACTACAGCTACTAATGTAAAAATTTCCCTTAAGCATTGTGCATCTTTGTTGCTTTGACTTTGTAAAATATCTGGTCTTGAAACACTAAGACAGTAAGTCTTTAAAATCATTGTCATTTAGGATGACAGAGCCTGGATGATGCAGTGGAATGAATTCTGGACTCAAGAGTCTAGACAATATGAGTTCAAATCCTGTCTCTTTTGCTCATTTGCTGTATGATCTTGGATGAGTAAATTTGTTCAAGTTGTGTAACTTAAAGACTTCAACATCTCCTGTTTTCAGTTCCCTCATTTTAAAAGTGAGTGTTGGATTAGATTTATAGCTTTAAATTTGTGATACTGTGACCCCTGTGAGTAAAATACTTCAGCTGTAGTTGAAATGTATGGCCTAGTTTTAGTTTCATTAACCTTGGATGTTATTTAAGAATAGATGCTTAGTCTCTCTAGCCCTCAGTTTTCCCATTTAAAAATTATGATAATATTTGCCTTTTATTTACCTTCCAGGGATTTTGTGAGAATTAACAAATGTGTTTAAGTTTCTTTGAAAGATACTGTGTAATTCCAGTATTATTCATGCTCCATTAGGCTCTTCAGGGTGTTGCCAGGGAAGAGAAATCTTCACCATTTATCTGAGGCACATGTATAAAAACAAGGTGTTTTTGTTGTTGTTTGCTGTGAAAATTTCACTTAAGCTAGATGCAGAAGGTGTTTCTTTCAGACATTATAGGTTGCAGTTCTCTGGCAAATGACCCAGGAGAACAAGTTCCAGAGGGGGAGGAAGAGTAAGTCAATTAAGAAGTTCCTGGCTCCTAGGAGAACTGTGTATCTTTTGCATTTTTGGACCAATCATTTTCTGTGTCTGTCAACCTGTTGAGTAGCAGAATCGCTTATTAGAGTGATTCTGTTCCATGCTCTCATCCCTACTAGTAGTTCATTGTTCTGGGATGACTTTCAAGAAGATGATCCATGTTTCCCTCAGGCGTAGTCTACTGTTCCACTTGCTTTGTTTCTCAAAACATATCTCCCATCCTTATCATGTTCCTGTTGATACAATCCTGCCTTACCTAAGGCCTCTATTAAAAAAAAGTGAATATTTCTGGCCCCCCTCTTTTGGAAAATGGATAAACAAGTCTTGACTCACATGTTTCTTTCAGATAGAGCAGACATTGCTTTTATCCTTCAGGCTGGGTTCTACACTCAGCATCTTGACCTTTAGCCTTATTTTCTACTTTCCTACATGAGAATGGGTTAGTAGCTTGCTTTAGGATTCTATTCATAGCACGGTTTTCCAGTTCCATCTGAGGAAGAAGAAAAGGAAAAAAAATAAGATTTAAGCTAATAAACTACGACAAAGCGATCATCTAAAGGGTCAACTAATTCTAATTTTTATTCCAGGGGTGATAATAGTTACCCATTATAGTGAAGTCTAAGATAATTTAATTAGGTATTTTCAATGGGGTTCTGCAAACCTTAGTGTTGACCCTATATCATTTAATCATCTTCCTGATTTCTTAATGTGGCCTGGGTATTTTCTTTCTTGCTGCTGAACATTCAAGGCTCCTGATGTTGGGCTGTGGTTCTCACGTGGCATACCGGGCATATCACTGGACTTGAGAAATCCCACTAATGGACAAGGACATTATAGGACCTTTGTATAGTGATTCTTTCCCTCTGACCTTGATTATTGAGGTCTGTCTTACCTCTCTACCAGAACCTTCTTACTCCCCATCTTCCTTTAGGGTGTTTTCCTTCCTCAGAATCTAGTGAGGTACCCTTTTCCTCATTCCCTCAGCAGTATTCGACTAAAGCAATTGAAACATGTACTGTACTCCAGAAGAGTTCTGGGCTCACAGCCAGGTTAGAAGAAGAGGCTTGAGCTGACATGGAAGTTAGTTTGTTTATTTAGTTTTTGACTTTTATAGTGCCTACCAGGCAAATGCCTACCTGAATGTTTAATGTTTAAAAGCCAAATTAAATTTCAAATGGACCCAAGCTCAGCAAACAGCACCCCTGACCCCATAAGCCCTTTCTCTGCTAATATTTTCCCCCAAATAATAATTTGTGCACCTCTTAATTTGTCATTCTTCTGCTTTCCTCATGTTCCCCCTAACCTCCTTCCATGCTGCCTCCAAGGAGGAGTCCTGAAGTTGAAAGAGCCTTGGGATTGAAAATCAGAAGAAATCTGGATTTGACTCTTGCCTTTAAACTTACTATTTGTGTGACCTGAGGCACGCAGATATTTTTGCTTCGGTTTCTTGATCTGGAAAATGATGAAAATCATACTTGTAGTATATAGCACATAGGGTTGTTGTAAGAAGGATCAAATGAAATAATGTATGTGATACATCTTGCAGATTGTACACTGGTAGATATAAATGCCAGTTATTATTATGTGGTTTTCTTTTCTTAATTTTCAGCCTGGCTATTGCCTGCCATTTCATTATTCTTTTTAGGAGTCTAGTCCTTAACGTTCTCTGGGTGATCTCAGTAAACAAAGAAAGGGGGCAGAGATAGATGTGTACATGTGTTTGTAGGAAGTCTTCCATGTTTCCTCTGCGTCCCTGAAGATGTGTTGCCTGGAAGCCCTTTTGACACTAAAGTGAATGCCCACTGATTCTTCTTCACTGAACTCCCCTGGGAAGAGAGAGAAGCCTTTATGCTTGTTGTCATATCTTTTGTTTCTGCTGATTATACACAAAGTAAGTTGTAAATAGCACTCTCTCACACTGTATTCCTCTGAGGTTTTTACAGTAGAGTAACTCTCAACCCTACTTTACTCCAGGGATTTCAGGGAGACCCTTTCACGGCCCTTTTCACTTCCTTCTGCAGCCCTGACAGAAGGAAATGTAGAAGTACATTAGACAAATATCATCCCATAAGTAAACGCTGAGCCTTATTTTTAGAAATTTTAGTATGGTCTGGCATCACCCCTAACCGTGGCTTTATAAGTGGTGCTGGAAGGGAAATGAAATGGACTGGAATTCCAACAATCAGTTTTAATTTTACACTTCTGTAAAAACAAGAGTTAGGTTTAGACTACATTTTATTATCTCATTTTATAGTAGAATAATTATAATAATGCTTCAGTCAGTGTGTGGGTCTCCTATTTCTGCTTGTCATCTAATTGGCCAGCTCCTGGGGCTTATAACCCATATAAAATCAGTGTGAGTGTCTGTGTGTCTGTGTGTCAGTGGGGCAGGACATGGGGGGGGGGCAAGTTTAGAGAGACAGAGTCTCTGCCCTCATGGAGCCTTGTTTAGTGGAGGGGGTGTGGTTTGGCCATAGACAATGACTATGCAATCCATGGTGTGTATGTTAGAGAGAGACAAAACAAAGGGCTGTATATTGTCTGGCAGGGGGAGGTTGTTATGAATAGGGCGAGTTGTAAAACCTTCATTAAGGGAGCGACATTAAAATTAGACTTGAAGGAATGGGTAGGAGTTTGTCAGACAAAGTGATGAAGAGCAAGACATTTTGGACATAGAGCATGGCATACATACCTTTTTATTGAATATATACTGCTTTGCAAGTACTACAGTGTTAGGAGTTCTCCTCCCAACCCCTTAGAATGTAAGTTTCTTGAGAGTAGGCATTGTTTCCTTTTTTTTTGTCTTTGTAGCTCCACAGCTACTTTACAGCCTGTCATGGAGGAGGCACTTAATAAATAAAAATCTGTTGGTTGATTGATGAAGTGCTGTCATGAGTAGGAAAAACAAAAGGGAGTTTTATAAAACTCATGGGAAGAAAATCCAGGGGAGAACAAAGCTGATGGATCACTTGAGCTCAGGAGTTCTGAAGTGCAAGAAAGCTAAATTTCTACCCTTAAAGACTTCATATATAATTTAGTAGGATAAAGTCTTCAGTATTTGAGTGAGTTTATGAACTCATCAATATAGGTACTAATTTCCATAGTGTAGGTTATGACGTAAGTATTTTCACATTGTGTGATTCTTGTCTACTTCCCACCATTAATAATCATTGACCATTGACCATCTACCAAACATTTTGAAAGCTTTTCCTCTAAATCTTTTGATGTTTTTATTTTAACTTTTAATAAATGAAAAAAGAAAAAAAATAATGAAAAACAAAATAAAATAAAATACATGAATGCCAGTATAGTGCTTAGAATATTTATTTGTTATCCTTTAATCAGGGTATGTTATCAACCTGCTTTATTTTTTAAGTATATATTTTTGTATGTTTATACTACTTCTTAGTCATTGATGATGTAGAAGAGCTAACGAATGCCTCACCATGCCCATATATCTCTCCATTGCCCTCTAGGTCACTACAGGGTTTTGTTTTGTTTTTAGTGGTTGCAATGTTTCAGGATTTATAGCTGTGTAGTGTCACCAGAAGAATATTAGCTATAGATATGGAGCAGTTTGAAGTTGTAAAAGTACAACAGTCACCCAAATTAAGGTAGTTTTTCTCTTCCTCCCATTGATTTCCAGGCCCACATTATCTTCCTTTCTCAGTGTCATCTGCAGGATATATTTTGAAGAATATTCAGGGAGTAGTTGTTCATCTGACTGAGTGTATGTCTTAGCTTGAACAATTAACATACTTTATCCATTTGCTTTTTCTTGTGTGGATTACTGGGCCAACTTAATTTAATTGGTTGTAGATTTCATTCAGGAGACCCTGGATGTGTAATTATCCCTCAAATATACTGTCTGGAGTATTTCAACATCTATAGAAGAGATAAGACAGAAAAGACTTATGAAAGTAACTGTCCTACAAAATTGAACATGATCAATGAATGAATCAGAGAGAGATATAAAAGTGAAATTAAGAAAGAGCAAAAAAAATCATTCATTCATTCATGCTAAACAGTGTTCTAACTACATTTCAAATATTATATCATTTGAGAAGAAAGATCATTTTTGGCTGGGAGAATCAGGAAATGTACCTGAAAAGGTTGCTTCCATGTGGGGAATTGAAGGATAAAGTTTCAATAAATGGTGATAAGAACATGCTGTGGAAAGGGCTTTCTAAGTATAGTGATTAGGGTGCAAAAAGTTTGTAGGTTATAAACTATTTACAATGGTTTAAAAAAAGAATTCTTATCAGCTGTAAAAATAGTTTAATGATAAAATGTTATTTTTATGTTTCAAATTATGATTTATATTTAATAAACATTGTTTTTGTATTTATGTTGGTAAAATATCATAGAAGAAATCTCTTTTTATCACTGACTTCTTGTTTTGAGTCCAAAATAAATGTGATTATTAAATCATTACCTATATGGGTAATAAAGCTTAAGACATATTTAGTGTTCAGCATATACCTATTTGAATTTAGGAAAATCTCTTATCTTTTAGGACTACTCTTTTTTTGACTGGTTGTATCTGACCTCCTCTTGCTCCTTTCTCTCATTTCATATCCCTTTTATTTCTCATGCAGTCTTGATGATTGGCACCTTTATCACTTTGACATAAGAGGTAGGAAACCAATCAGATAATCAGAGATAATCCTGGCTCTCTTCAGCATTCCTGTGCTCTTATGCTGCTTAGAGTGGTAACAGGAACAATGACAAGAGTTTTGTTTAATAATGTACCAAGTCCTGGGAGTAACCCCTTGAATGATCCTTTCTGAACTTCCTCTCCCTGAATTGCACCACATGCACAAGGCTTTATGGTAAATTCTTTCAGAATATTCAGTGCTTTTCCCAGCCCACATCTGGAAGGATTGGAGGCTACCCTGATTTGGTGGGTGGGTATTGATTGCTTCATATTCTTCCCTTCTTCTCTCTTCTTTTTCTGTGTTCCTAGCTTTGGGTATCTAAAGAGAAATTGTACTACCTTCTTTTAAATAAATAAATAAATAAATGAAAGAGCCTGTTGCTTTCATTATTCATTTACTCACCCAATTCTTCTGCTAAGCTGTATGTAAAGTCCCAGCAATATATTTACTTTATAGTCCACTTTGGCTCATATATAAGGTATGTGAACATCATTTATTCTAACCCTGTTATTTTATAGAGTAGGAAACTTATGCTTAGAGGAAAGGGCCTACTCCTTGAATCCCACAGCTGGGATTCTAGTGACTCCAGATCTAAGGCTTTTTTCACACTTAACAGACTCTCATCCCTACCAGGATTGTGTAGTGAAATGGTGTGCTAGGCATGGAGCAGGGAGAGACCTGGTTTAGTATCCTGCCATTGATACGTGTTTACTATATGATCTAATGCAGGCCTTTTTCCTTCTTTGGGTACCAGATTCCTTCTCTTTTAAAAAATGATTAAGAATAATTGCAAAATTTACTTCTCAATTTATCATGAAGGTAAAATGAGATAATAATTATAAAGTACTTTTTAAAATTAAAAGAACTATTATATAAGATTATTAATATTAATAAGATTGATTATTATATCAATAAAAATAGTGAAAACAGCAGGAGCTACATGGACCATTTAGAATGTGAGACTGAAGATTTTTTACTTTATTCTGTAGAAATTAGAGAGACATTGAAAGATATTAAGTATGATACAAAAAACAAATAATGGAAAGGAACTCTGTGGCAAGTTATGTGGTACCAAGGGTCCCCAACCTTTGCACTTCCCTGTACTTCTGCTCAATATTCATGATGTACCATTTCCTGTGGGTTCTGGAATCCATACTATACACACCTTTAGTGTTCTTAGGCCATATCCAGAACTAGACACACTGCCACTGCTGCCTCCTTCCACCACTGCCATGTTCTCCATACTTCAGCTAGTCTCAAGTCCCTCCACATTGTGTAGACCACTACCTTATTTCTAGGAAATTGAAATCACTTTCTTAAAATGGAAATCACCCTTTCTGTGATAGGGCAGGTCAATACTAAGGTGAGATAAATAGGGCTTTTCCAAGTGAGTTGAAATTTTGAATTTTCTTAAGTTCAATGAATAAAGACAGTTGAATTTGGCACACAGCAGAGATGATTAGTTAATATTTTAACTTTTTGATTTATTTTTTCTCCGGTTGTGTTAGTATCTTTTAGTCCTGATCCTATCCTGTTCTTTCACCATAGTAACTTTAGGTCTTTAGGGTTATTTGCTCCCCTTTTCTTCACCATGAAGTTTCAAGTTTAAAGGTCTTATACTAGGGTTTCTGCTTCCTACTTCTCAAAATGAATTCATCCCCAGCATATTTTATTATATTTGTGAGAACTGCTGGTTACAGTTATGCAGAAAAAAATAATGGAAAAATCCTAGCACAGTGTTCAAATCTTAACTCTTGCTTTTTACTTGCTGTGTGATTTTGGGCAAATCATTCTTAACTGTTCTGAACTTCTCTGAGGGAATTGAACTAAATGGTTTCTAAGATCCTGTCCAGCTCAAAAGATACGATTCTATGAAACTACTCTTCAAAATTGCCACTTATTTTTAATTGCCCCCTTCCCCCCACCAATACCATTTCTCAAGCTTCATCCTTCTTTTCCTTTCAGCAGCAGTTGATTCTGTTGACTACTCTCTCTCTGTACATATGCTCTCTTTTTTCTGAATTCTTTGAATATCATGCTCTCTTGGCTTTCTTTGTTCCTGTCCACCAACTCTCTTTTTGTCCCCTTTGTTGGATCATCATCCAGATCACATACATTCCTAACTGTGGGTGTATTCCAAATCTCCATCCTGGTTTTCTTCTCTTTCTCTCTGCATATTCTGACTTAGTTAACTCATCAGCTTTCAAGGTTTTAATTATTATATTTATGTAGATGACTCCCAGCCACTGTTCCTCTTCTGAGCTCTGTTCTGTAAAGATTAAAATTTAGGGGAGATGGGGAGACTGAGGCAGGTAGAAATTAGTTTCTCTCTGCAAGGAGTATTATATTTTTTAGAGGTTTATTAAAGGATAAAGATTAAAGAATATACAAGTAAGAAACATGTGCCTAGGCCAGAGGCCTAGACAAAATAACCTCACATCACGCAAGAGACTCGCCTGCTCCAAACGGAAGTCCAAAAGGGCCCACCCCTCAAAAGCCTTTGAATCAGTCTTAAATACCTTCTCGATCTCGGCCCAGGTGAGATTACAAGGCATTCTGGGGAAGTGGAGCAAAGGCTCATGGGGATTGTAGTCCTGTATTCGAGACTATTTTTTACAGTTCCCACCCCTATTCCTATTTATTGGACATTTTGAACTTAATATTCTGTAAACTCAGTATGTTTAAACTAACAAATCATTATCTTCCTACCTAAAAACCTGCCCTTCTTCCAAATATCACTCTTTCTTCTGAGAGCCTCACTGATCTTCCACTTATTATCCTTAGCACCTCACTCTCTCACTCCACAAATCCAGTCATCCCCCAAATCTTCTGAAGTCTGCCTTTCTGAGATCTCTTACTTTGATACTCACTTGATCACCACAAGAGTTAGCTCCTTCTTTCCCTGAATTTGTTTCTCTTGCATATTTCTGCCCATTCTAATCTGCCCTCCACTCAGCTGCCAGAGTGATTTTCCTTAAACACAAGACTGACCATATCCACACTTCACTGGCCCCATTAAACTCCTGTGACTTCTATTTTTAATTGCCTCTTAGATAACATATTAACTCCTCTGTTTGTCATTTGAAACTCCTTATAATCTGGTCCCATCCAACCTTTCTTTCCTTATTATATAGGATTTCCCATCATGCACTCTACTGTCCAATGAAGTTCACCTTTTTACTATTCCCCACATAGAGCATTCCTTCTCCCATCTCCATAATTTTGCGTTGGCTATACTCTGTGCCCGAAATGCACTCCCTACACACTGGTTATTGCTCAATCTTAAGCATTAGATTTTTCATGAGGTCTTTCCTATTTCCCCTTTTGCTATTGCCTTCCTTTCCACAATATTACATGGTATTTATTTTGTATGTTACATATTTATTTCCTCTACCAAATTATAAACATCCCAAGAATGGAGACTATTTTACAGTGACTTTAGTCCTAGTGCAGTGTTTGGTACATAGTCAGGACTTAATCAATTTTTTTGACGTATTTATATAAATTCCTTGATTACTGAGATTATATCCCACCTCAATTTCATTTGTTTTCCAGAACCTTGCACAATATTTTCATATAGTAGGTATATATCCAAGATTAGATATATAATAGGTATATATCCCCTACATGCAAGACCTATTTGTGTCAGTTTAAAAGATTAAAAATTACATATCTTGCTTTCAATGACATTTTAATCTACTATGAAGATATGACATGTCAAAATGAATATTATATTATTTTTGAGTATTAAAACAAGCAATATATAAGAGAAGTAAATGAGAAGTCTCAATCTAATAATGCTTTTAGTGAAATAGTCAAAATGTTCATCTTTTATCCTTTTGTTTATATGTATTCTTGAGGTCTTTTCAGATCATATTGTCTTCCTCCAATGTTCACAAGAAGATTGACATTAAAAAAAACATTTTTAGAGGTAAAAAAGATGAAAGGGAATTAAATACTATTGATCATTTCCCTCCCTCCCTCCCTCCCTACCTCCCTCCCTCCCTCCCTCCCTCCGTTCCTTCCTTCCTTCCTTCCTTCCTTCCTTCCTTCCTTCCTTCCTTCCTTCCTTCCTTCCTTCCTTCCTTCCTTCCTTCCTTCCTTCCTTCCTTCCTTCCTTCCTTCCTTCCTTCCTTCCTTCCTTCCTTCCTTCCTTCCTTCCTTCCTTCCTTCCTTCCTTCCTTCCTTCCTTCCTTCCTTCCTTCCTTCCTTCCTTCCTTCCTTCCTCCCTCCCTCCCTCCCTCCCTCCCTCCCTCCCTCCCTCCCTCCCTCCCTCCCTCCCTCCCTCCTCCCCTCCCTCCCTCCCTCCCTTCCTCCCTCCCTCCCTCCTTTCCTCCCTTCCTCCCTCCCTCTCTCCCTCCCTTTTTCCCTCCCTTTGTTCCTAAAAGACTTACCTTCTCTCTTAGAATCAATACCAAGTATTGGTTCCAAGGTAGAACAGCTTTAAGGGCTAGTCAATCAGGGTTAAGTGATTTGACCAGTCATAAGAAGTGTTCAAGGCGAGATCTGAAACCTGGATCTGCTGTCTCCAGGTCTGGCTCTCTTCACTGAGCCACAAAAACTTCCCCTATCAATTGTCTTTCTAATGTCCCACCACTTTCAGAGAACAGAGATGAGTAGAAAAGGATAGTGGATCATAATCCCATTGATACATTTTATACATATTTCTTGGGAGATGATAGTCATAGTCTCCTACCATTATGGTATATATAATATTTATATTTTTGTCACAAGTGGTTAAAAGGAATGAATTCTCAAAAATGGGAAAAATGATCACATTATTATGGCATAATGTAAATTTTTAGTTACAGAAATTTTACAGACCCCCCTTTTGTTTGGTTTATATCATAGAGATTGCTAATTAAACCTATGAGGTCTGGTCAAGTCACTAATAGAGGGTGTAGCGAGAAGAGAATGATAGCCTTGGGGAACACAGTTAGGAGCATGATCTAAATGGTGGACCAGCAAAGTACCAAGAAAGAAGAATAAGATCGATAGACAGGAGGAGTCAGTCAGAGTCAACAATAAGCTCTTATGTGCTAACTTATAGGGATATATAGAAAGGCAAAAACATGGACACTGCCTGCAAGGAACTCACATGCTAATTATGAAGATATCAAATGAATAATTGGACACATACAAAATACATAGATTTTAATTATCTCAAATGGAAGGCTCTAGCAATTGGGAGGTGGTAGAGCGGTCCTAAGAAAAGACCTTCTGTAGAATGTAGCATTTGAGCTGACTCTTGATGGAAGCCAGGAGGTACAAAATACTAGATCATATAGGATTTGAAGAACTGAATATTATCAACCAGATCAAAGAATTTTTATTCATTTTAAGTACATATGTGTCATGTACCTACTTTATGCTATGTTAGTTTCTGTGAAAGATACAAAGACTAGCAGAACTTGGTGTATAATAGAGTGAAATATAATTATAGAGGTTTACAGGTTCTTAAATTATATAACATTGACTTCTCTAAGCTGAATTTCCATATATATGTATATATATACATACATATATATATATATGTATGTATATATATATGACCAGAGACCTCAGAGGTTCCATCCACCCCTACGATGATATTAAATTTGTCTGTGGGGTGCAGAATAAAGTACTATATGAGGTCTAATTAGGCTTGTTTAGGGTTTTTAGAAAGCTTTTTTTTTTAATGTTGGAATGATCTAAAATTAGTTGACAGTAGAATCAACTGTGATTTCTTAATAGCCTAATATTAGTGAATAAAGTGAACTTTTGAATGGTTGGTATTAACATAACTAAACTGTAATTCAGTAAACACATATTATGCATCCACCAAATGTCCAGCACTTTCTATCATATTATAGGATCTAAATAGCATCTAGTTTTATATCTGAGGAAACTGAGACTTAGGGAATTTATAGTTTTATATCTGAGGAAACTGAGACTTAGGGAATTTAAAGGAAAGAGGTAATATGGGATTGCTCTTTATTAATAACAACCATAATGATAGTTATTATTTTGCTAATGCTTCATAATTTTTGAATTGCTTTAAATACATTATTTCATTTTATCATCATACTACCACACGGTATATGCTATAGGTATCATTCCCATTTTATAGCTGAAGAAATTGAGGCTTAATAAGATTTCTTTATTCACCCTACCTGGGTCTTCCTGATTCAGTTGCAGCACTCATACCCACCATTCTTTTCTCTCTCTCTCTCTTTCCCTCTGTCTCTCTCTGTCTTTCTCTGTCTGTCTGTCTGTCTGTCTGTCTGTCTGTCTGTCTGTCTGTCTGCCTGCCTGTCTCTCTGTCTCTCCCCCTTCCCCCTTTCTCTCTCTCTAATTCAAGATTTTGTATAGAGAATCAAGGTGGTCATACCTACACAATTAGGAAGATTATTCTGGTAACTTGTGTGAAGGATTGAGTGGAGAGAATAATGCAAGGTACTATTTATGTGTCTATTTATATATTTACTTGTTGTCTCTCCATATTTAAACTCCTTGAGGGCAGAGGCTGTTTCACTTTTATCTTAACCTTGAAAATTCTAGGAACCTGACAAAAACCTATTATCAGATATCTTAATTATCCATTGAGAAATATTTAAGGTCTAAACTAGAGTAGTGGCATTTTAAATGGAATAGAAAGATGTAAGGTAAGTTGTGAGGAACTGATAGGACTTGGTAATTGATTAAATATGAGAGGTGCAGATGAGGAAAAAGTAAAATATAATTCATTTTGAAGAAAGAAAGTCATTTTTTTGGAAGGGTGGAAAAAACTTCAAAGTCTACATAACTAAAAAGACCTCTAAAGCAAAGATTCCCATGAAGGTACAGAAGGTCATAATTGGGAATTTTAAAAGTCTGCATATCAGGTAGAAGGAGATAAGCGCTTATTGAAAAGTTGAGGAGCAGCTTGAAATTCAAGGCCAAAAGGACTTGGAGATATGAATATCAAAGCTGATATGAATCTCTTGGGAACAGATTTACTGAAATGATAAAAAGGAAATTAATTCAGGAAACAAGTTTTAGATAATTAAAATAATCTTTTTTTTTTTTTTTTGCTTAATGCTTCAAAATGAAGAGTGAAATAAACAGTGAAAATATAGTGACAATAAACAACTTCATGATGGTGATGAACAGAATAATCTTTGAAAGGGACCTCATCATTTTAAATATATTAATACCAGTATTAGGAATGAGGAGGCAATACAGTGTGGTGAAAATAAAAATTTAAAGTGTGATATTTTGGGTTGGGGTCTAATCTTGCTGCACTAACTTTTTGGCATCCAGCAAGTCACTTAATTTGTCCCTGAGCCTCAGTTTCCTTATCAGTAAATTATGAAGGCAATACTATTTGAATCATTTACTTCATGCGGTTGTTGTGAGAATCAAATGAGGTAATGGATAGTTGTTTTGTAAACTTGAAGTGCCTATACAAGTGAGCCACCATTATGTAACGTGGTTCTAGAAAACAGGCTACCTAACATTTAGGTTTATTTTTAAAATTCATCCTTAGTTTTTTTTAGTTACATTCTATCTCAGAATTGATATTAATTTGGAAGTGAGGTAAGGACAAGGCTATGGGGGTCAACTGAAGTCTCCCAATTTGTTTTAGCTACACTTCAACTCATCTCCCTAACTCAAGTCATTCACTTGTCTTAGCTTCTCCTGTAGCAGGAACTACTACATATTTGCACTTCCTTGTCTGAATTAAGAAGTTCCCTTTTACTTATAGGAGCAAATGGAAACTTGTTGGCTTTTAAAACTCTTTATTTCTTGGCTCCAACCTGCTTTTCCAACCTTTCTGTGCTACTCTTTTGATAAAATGGCCATCTGTTTCTCCTAGGTGGCATTCCATCTTCCAAATCTGTGCCTTTTCATTGTCCATCCCTTATTCTGGGAAATGCACACCCTCCTCATCGTTACCTCCTGGTATCACTTAATTTACTCCCAGGTTCAGCTTAAATATCTTTTCTACTAGCAGCCTTTCCTATTGTCCTTCTCCAATTATCTTGTCTCTCCTTTTTGTCTATGCTTCTGTTGGCTCTTTAGAGATTGTAACAATTTCTTTGTTTTTAATTTAATTTAATTTTTTTTGTATTTGTATCTCTAGGTCATTTCGTGGTCCCTAAAACATAATGGGATCTTATTAAATGTTTATTAATTGGTTATTAACCATGTGACCCTCTGCAAATCCCAGCTTCTTTGGGTCTCAGTTTTATTATCTGTAAAATAGGGATAGATAAAAATACTTGTCAGATTAATCTCTTTGGGATATTTTAAGTTCAAGTAAAACTGTTAAAAAATGCCAGTATTATCATTATTCTGCTTCATCTTGGTCCTAAATACATTTTGTTGGAGGAAGCCAAGAATGGATGTGACATAATTAGAAGGACCTTTCAAGCTTCCTTGCTGTTCTTCAAATAGGGTGGAAAAATATTACTGTGTTTTGCGTCAATGAAGTAGTGTCATAAATGTCATCCAGCAAATGATTAGGCCATGTCCCCCAAGATTGCTTGGTGGGTGGAGCCTGGCTCACTAGCCCTATGAGCCTTGCCATGTTACACTGGCAGAGGGCTCAGTGGCAGCGCCCGCTAGAAAATGCCACAAGAGAAAGTCATAGTGTAAGAGAATATTTAGGATCTAGAGGGAATCAGCCTTGTTGCTTTTCTGAACCTGCCCTGCTGTGAATTGAGATGTCAGACCAGGAGATGAAATATTGATGTGCATCCTTCTTTCTGGGAAGGTCAATTCTCAGGCATGTGCAGGTAGACTCTTGAAAGGGAGAGAATCTTGGATCTTCTCAAATCCAATCCCCTTTATTTTAGAGTTGAGGGAATTGGGGCTTAAAGAGATGGAATGATTTGCATCAGAATATACTCCTTCAGGGCAAGGATTGTATTTTTGCCTTTTTTGTTTTGTATCCTCTGCATTTAGCACAATGCCTAGCATAAAGTAAATGATTAATAATTTCTTGTTCATTGACTTGTCCAAAGCCACATAGGAGTCTTCTGATGCCAGATCTGTTTCTCCTGTTGCTATAATAGTGCTGTCTCATATAATAATGCTGTGGGAATGCCTAAAGGACCATGTCCATTTTTCATGGCTATGGCAAGTAGGATCTTAGTGTGGAGCCAACCAATGAAAGGTCAGTCAGTATTGGTAGTTATTAAAGAGAGTATCATTTCATGGGATCCTTTAAGGAATAAGCAGAGGCTTCTGCTAAATAAAAAATTGGATGAATGACTATTGGGAGAATAAAGTGGTCTTGTCCCAAAATTTATTTGCTAAAAGTAGTGCTGATGTACTTAGGTAGAACTGGTATATTTATAGATCAATAGGAGCTATTTATAGACTACTAATTTTTAAAAAAGAGATGTGACAGTTAACAGAGAGGCTTGTCTTCATTTTTGCATATTTCCTGGTATACCTTGCCAGCACTGATAAGACTGCTGAAAATTCAAAGGATAAATGATGCCCTCAGCAGGAGTTAACTCGGGAATAATCCATTTGGCATCATCCACTGAACTTTTCAGGCTTATCGGATGAGCAGAGTGAGCTTGCTTTTATTTTCCACTGTTTTAGAATACCACACATGAGAGAACAGGTTGACAGGAGGTTTCATTTTGACACAGGAGTGAAAGGAGAAGGATCTCTTGCACACCTGCTCATGGACGGTAGCAGACCACCTGAGCACTGCCATGCCACAAGCTGGCACAACCTAGGAGGTGTATAGCTATGTTATAGCTAAAAACAGGTGTGTGACATGTATGAAACATGTTCATGAGTTTTCGCTATCATTTTTCCCCTTATCTTAGTCATTTTTCTCTCCTCTCCTTTTTCCCTCTCTCCCTCCTCTTTCTCTCTTGTATTTTTTCCTCTTCTCTCCTTTCTCCTTTCTTCTCCTTTCCTTCTCTCCCTCTCCCCCAGTGTTTCTCTCTCTCTTCTCTTTCTCCCTCTCTCTTTCCCTCCTTTTTCTCCCCTCAGTATGCCTATTAAGTAAGTGCATTTTGATGAAGGGTCTGCCTATGGAGTTATGGGTTCTGTTTAGGTGCAACAAGAGATGTCCTTCAAATATGTCATTCAGAGTATATTGTTACAGAACAATATGAATTGTCTCTTTTGATCGATAAAATTTGGAAAAGAGCAAAAAGTGTTTCTCAGAAAGGTACTGTGACATAAGATTGAAGAAAAAGCTACAGAACTCATTTAGTTGGTTTCAGAGGAGTGGAGTGTAGGGAATGAAACACAATTATAAATGTATTTATCCATACACACATCTTTGTAGGCATAGAGAATGAGACCATGACATACTTAAATGTAATAGCAGGTGTGAGTATAAACTAATAGCTGACAAGTTCACATTATTGTGCCTTATTTGGAAACCCTTTGGACATAGATCTTTAAAATGAGATAGACGATATAATCAGATCTTTGGGAAACTTGCATTAAGTGCTTTTATTTGAGCCCATGTACTATCTCATAAACCTTTGTTTTTGGTTACCTAGACAAATTGTGTTAGTTAAAAAAAAAAACTTAGGATGACCAGATCGTGTACCCCTCCCTTTACCACTCCCCTCTCCTACTCCCCCCCAGAACATTATGTGTAAAAAAAATAAAAACTTTACCCAGGGTCCTTTACTAATTTATAGTTCCTACAAAGATCTTTTGCTTAACTACCTCTCATTCTTGCTGAGGTCCATGTTACATGATACTGCTCCCTTTGTCCACAGACTGGTCACTTAATCTTGAATGAAATGAAAGGCCCAAGGGAGACGTGAAATTCACTCCTGTCAACTTGACCTCCTCTTTCTATCCTGCTTGGGTCTCTCAACTCCCCATCTGAGCCAAGCATCCCTTGCTTGTTGGCTTTTAGGTATTCATCATGTGGTCTCAGAAGTACTTCAGAATGTTTGCTTCAATATTTAAAATTAAATACATGTTTTAAATATCTGAAATTTTTAAAATGGTGATTGCTATATATCTAGGTTACAAGTGACATTCCCAAACTTAAGCAGTCTTCCAGAGAAATCATTACCTACTAGCTCTCCTGCAGTGTTATGTACCCTTAAAAGAACAGTGCATTTGGAGGGAGAAGACCTTGGTTTGAATCTGAACTCTATGCCTACTAGCTGGAGTTACTTAACTTACTTGTAGAATTTCAGACAAGGTTTGCATGAAAGACTTCTGGAAATCCCTCTTAGCCCCCCCTCTTAGCTCTAAAATGGATGAACCTGTGATACTCTCAGAAATTACTTAGACTGATTCCAAGAACATAAACACAAAGTCTATACTTAAAGACTTTCTAATTTGGCAGAACCTGTCAGATCTTGTGCTTGTGTGGCATGGCCTTTGAGAATCCAGTGTTGCTTTCTATGCCAACATGAAGAATCAGCGTAGAACTTGGATATAGAATGTAATTTGTATGGATTGTATATTTAGAACAGGGAGAGTATAAGCCTTCTCTTTTTAAGGAAGAGGAAGTGAAGACGTAAGGAGGTAGATAGAGTGTTGTTGACACAGGAATTAGGTGACAAAGCTAAGATTTGAACCTGGTCCTTAGCCTCCTGCTCCATACCCTTTTATATACTGATAAAAAAATTTTAAATCTGCTTATGGAGAATTTGGGTGCCTTCTTTTGGCCTGTGTTTATTTATTTTGCTCAATAAGAGCTGAGGAAACCTGCCCTTACTACTTCCTTTTCTTGCCTCCATTTCTTTTCTTGTACTTGCATAATTCTTTCATGTTTTCCATAGTCTTAAGTTGGACTCAATATCAGCTGTAACTCAGTACAAGAATTCCAGTATCTGACATTTTCCTGTGGGTAGAACTGCAAGGATATACCCTTATTTTTGAAACATATTCAGCCTTTGTGGCTTGCTTTATATTATTGATGCTTTTGCTGTGATTTTAACTTTACCATATATGTGTGACTCGGAAAAAGAAGGTATAAATTTAGGTACTTTTCATTTACTTTAAACTACTGAATATTCCTGAATGGTTTTGAAGCAGGTGTTGGGACTGCATGCTTCTCTTTCCACTTGTGTAGTCAATTGAGGTCATAGTTGTGCTTCTCTAGCAAGATACTATTCTTCCCATTGCTGAATTTTATGTCACCATTTTTAGGTAGTGGTTATCTCTTTTTTTTCTTCCTTGAAAATTGAAGGATACATACTTTCTGTTTCTCAATTTAAATATCTCATCATATCTTGAAGTTATATATCCTACTATTAGTTTACACATTCTCAGAAATCCAGATGTAGAGCCCTAAGTGATACATTTTACCACGGAAGTATCATCTTGAAGGATTAGAGTAAATAATGAACCAACATTTCACTACTAGATAATACACCATCTACCATCAAACCATACTCTTGTCTTTTGTGAATGCATGAAGGCTCACTTTTTTTTCCAGACATACTGGGGTGCAAGTGTAAATTTCCATAAAATTTAAATGAGGTGCTTCCTGTAATTAATGAACAATTGTGGCTGCTCTCTGGTCTGCATTGTAATTAACCGTGATCAGGCTTGTTTAGTGATGACACTGTTCCTGTAATAATTTGACAAGCTACTGTGAATTTGCCAGGTTATTAAACAACCTGCAGCATTCACTTATGGAATCACAGGGACAAGTTCAGCGGCTGCTGCTACTTCAGTGCAACATAAGGATGAACCTAAAGCTGCCCATTTAGCATTATCTATCAAGGCAAATGGTTTTAAAATTTTGTAATTTCAGAGAAGTTAATCAATTTGGGATGTGTGTGTGTATGTGCACACATGCACATGTGCATTTCTAGAGGACATAAAAGCACTTATGTGGCAAGCGATTAAACTAGCGATGATACAAATTGACCATGTAGGTTGAAAATCTATTTTTGCAGAATTTGAATTTCCAGGTCAGCAAATTTTTACTATTATTGTTTACATTAGTGACAAAATGGAACCTCTCAGATTCTGTCACCCCTCAAGTTCTTGGAATGACCAGAATCCAAATAACAATTGCCCCAACACTGCACAAATTTGCCCCCAAATGTAAAATCTACTCCCCACCTCGCACTGATCACTGCAGCTTGGTGATCTTGTGCTTGGACATAGCTGCTTCACACAATAGCAGAATTTCTGTGGAATGGTAACATTGTATCCGTGGCCACTTTTTTTTTTCTTCTTTTCCTCTCCTTCAGGTTAAGAACTGTTCAAAACGTTACTGTCTAGTTACTGTGGTGTCTTTCATTTAGATTCTGTTTATTGACTAAACCACAAGGATCCCTGCCCAAAGTACCAGGCGGTCTACGCTTGACTGATTTTGATTTTCTAACATCAGCCCTGGGGTTTATTTGAAAAATGTACATACACTGCAGCTTTAACAAGTCAAGTGACTGCATGTTTTTGACCATGGAGTATATCTGAAGATCATTAAATTTAGAAAAAAAAAGAGGGGGGGGGAATAAATGTAGTAGTCATTGTACCAGCACAGTGTATGTGTGACACATGGTTTTTGTCTTTTCATCTTCTACAAGAGCCAGAAAGTTTCCTGCCGTTCCCTTTCCAGCTATTGACAAATGATTGCCAGATGTGAGATCTTTGCAGTGCTCTCTCCCCTCAGCAAACCTGCAGCGATGGGATATTCGATTCTCCCTTGCCCATTTCATCTCCTTTCCACATCTGCCAGGGACACACAAGCAATACATCCCTACATGAGAGTTTAAAGTTTATTCAGCTCCTTTTTCCCCCTCAGATAAAGTGTTCATAGGCAACAGAATGAAGTCCATATGACTCTCTCCAAATCTCAGTGGTATTAGGAATAAGTTGTTTATTTTAATTATCTATCTCTCAATAATTCAACTATTTCATTTTAGTTTTTTTTGATGCGTGGAAAATCTGATTTAACTTTGTGAGTGCTAAGAGGTTTCCTTTGTTTTTATCCTATAAGCATACCACCTTCTTCCCCTGATCCTTCCCCCTAACTCCCATAAAAACTACCTGGGAGATTCAGGCGATTTTTCTGGAAGGCACTTTTAATAAACAGTTGTCAAAATATTAAGCCTGACATATCTACTACATCTCAGTGGCCATAAGAATTAAACACCTATCTTTGAAGGAGGGGAGATTCAGCTTGTATAGTTCAGATGGGTCTGTATTTGTGGCCATTGCCAAAAACAGGAATAAGGCATTGGTTCTACCCCAAAACAGGTTGGAGGAAGGAAAGGACACAGTTTTAGAGCACCTGAAATTATACTGAAAAGGCTACACATGTAATCAGTTGCATGCACAGAAGCCTTTTGCATCTGCTTTTGTAGTCTTATTGATGTTTTTTTTCTTATCTCAATTTAAAAATATTTTTCAAAATGACCTTATAGCTTGTTGCCTTACTGTAGGATAGGCTGACACAGGTGGCCTTTTTGTTTTAATATTATACTTTTTGGCAAACTAAAAGGCCTCTCGTTCCTGACTAAGATCAGCATTTTTTTTTAACATTAAAAAAATCAATAGAATGTCTGCCATATGTGCCCTAGTTGATGGAAATATCTTTCATTGTGGATAGAGCAGTAGTGCTTGTTCCTTATTTATGAAAGTGTGTGTTTTCTGTATCTACTGGCTGCAGTCTTCTCTGTCTTTGTAAATGCAGAGTTGCTTTTTCTATGAATGTGACAGGAATCCATAAACCCTAATTCTGAATTTAAGAAAGATTGTCAGTTTTGTTATGGTAAGGGTAGAGAAGGGACAAAGCATGGGGCATTGAAGGCCTGGGTCATGATGGGAAGAGATGTGTAATCTCTCACCTTTGCCCCCATTCTCTTAAGAAAATAATGAGTTCTGGTGAAGGAAATAAAACCTATTTAAATTTTTAGAGTTGGTTGGCAAAGAATTGTCTTTATCTTAGTATTAGAAGCATATAAAATAGGAAACCAAGTAAAAGGAGTACAAATCACTGACTAAAAGTCCACTTTCAAAATCAAAGTTTAAAAAAAATCCTGAATGTTGCCTCCACTGTCACCCCCTTTCCCCCCTCAAAAAAATTCCCAACCATAATCCCTGGGAGGAAAAAAGGAGAGTGAAATAAGATTCTTTGTTATTCAACTTTTCTTGAAGACTTCTGGTCACCAGTGAACAGTATCAGGGACTCTGAAGACCAAGGTAAAAAGTTATCCTTGCCTCTCCTAAAACAACAAGGTTAGAAACTCCTGTGGTAAGAGCCGAGCTCTTTGGAGTTCTGATCATTTCGTGTAATTTGCCCTCGCTAATGCACTTGCTGGTTTCTCATGCCTTCCTGCTTTCCTCACCATGGTTACTCGGGGAGGCAGAGAGGTGCTAAGCAATGGAGGTGTCATCCAGCTTGGGCACCTAGGGAACGTCCTTCAGAGGACGACTTGTCACTAGCCGTCAAAGAAGAGAGTGGCTTTGTGGTCTCTGAACATCTGGCAGCGCTGCACAGGAAGCTGAGGGGGTGTCATTAATTGTGATGAAATAATTTAAACCATCAGGAATAAATGAGGCTGTTAAGCTAAGTTCAGTTTCCATTTGCCGTGCACATGTGTCTGGCAGCCTGTATGCAGTTAAAAAAAAATTGAATTATATTAGCTCATGAGTAGAAGTGAAACAGATACTGTAAATGAAACAAGTTCCTGCGACGTGATGACATTTTGTTCAACCACTTCACAGAATTGGGGTTTGCAGGATCAATGTATCAAAAATGGAAAATGAACATGAAAATCAATACATTGAAGACACATCAATATATTGAAAGCCTTTTCCCGGACCATCCCCCATGCCTCAAAGATTCTCCCTTCTGATCCTTGCCTCCTTCCTCTTCTGTCTTTCCTTCAAGCTTCACCAAAAGCTTTTCCCAGTCCACCTTAATTTTAGTGTCTTAGTGAGACTAGCCCTAATTTATTCTGTGTCTACCTTTGTAGTGGATGCAGCATATATATTTATTTATATATCATTTACATATATGTTCTTTACATATTGAATCTTTGGCATTTAGACTGTGAGCTTCTTAAGGGTAGAGATTGATTTGGTTGTTTGTTTTTGCCTTTTGTTGTATCCTCAGGGTCGAGCACATTGCTTGGCACATGATAGCTAGTTCAGTTCTAGTTGGCAGCAAGGTGGCTACAGCCATGGGCCTGGAATTGGGAAAGACTTGAGTTCAAATATGGCTTTAGACACTTCATAGCTGGCTGTGTGACCCTGGGCAAGTCACTTAAACTCTGTTTGCTTCAGTTTTCTCCACTGTAAAATGGGGATAATTACGGCATCCACCTCACCAGTTTGTTGTGAAGATCAGATGTTTCTAGACTGTTTAGCACAGTGTCTGGTATGTAGCAGATACCATATAAATTCTTATTCCCCTTCTCCCATATAGTTGACTGATTAACTTATATGTTGTTTCATTAACGTTTTTTCTTAAAAATATTCTACTGTCTTAGGAAATCCAGAAAAAAAATTTTTTTTTCCCTCAGTATGCACATTCTTAATGGTGGTCAAGATTTCGTATGGTTAGTGAGTTAATTACATTTACTCCTATAAATGCATAGCTAGTTGGTAGAATTTGTGTTTATTTAGATGGGTTTTGAATATAGAACAGGCACCATAACATAGTAGGAATAGTATGGACTTTGGAATCAGAATACCTGGTTTCAGTCAGACAGTTGCAAAACTGGGTTTGTTAAACCTCAGTTTCTTCATCTGTAAAGTGAGAATAAAAATGCATGCACTTGCAGGCACAGAATAGTGCAGTAAAATGTAAAATGCTATATTAATGTAATTGTCGGGAACTTTTGACCTATGGCCTCATTTTATCGAGGTTCCAGGAGGAATGTACTAAATTATTATTCTTGTACTGGGTGCAACCTTGCAACATAACTGCTTTGGATATACTGGATAGGGTTGTCCAGGGTGATTTAATAACAGCATTTAAAGAACTGTGAGTATGGTTGCCTAATAAATGTTCATTGAATTGAATTAATTTATTTTGTTGAAGAGGATTTTCCTTTTTGGGGGTGGAGGTGGGAGCAATTTTTATTGTATATGATTCTGATCTACCAAAACAATACAAAAAACCCTATCTTTTATTAAAAAAAAACAACAAAAGATTTGGAGCAATGACATTCATGTTGATTTCAAGAGGTAACCCTCAGAACTGATGGAAAGAGGCAGCATTAATCTCTCAACAAAGAAAGAGGCATTCTTGGAGGTTTTGAATGTCAAAGGGACTTGGAGGTGTTAGGTAGTAAATTGACCAACACCTCTAAAGTTCCAAAGTAAATTTCTAAAATATAAGTCATTCATTTACACATGTGTAAACTCTTTAGAATCCCCTGGGAAAATAAACTTTTATTTCAAAAATAAACTTTGAAGTTTGAAATTAAAAGCAGACAAACTGTTTCTTAGTGCAGAAAGAATTAGTTGCATAGTTGATCACCTTGTCAAATGATCATGATGGCAGTTGATAGTATACCCTAATGCCTGTAGCCCAAGTGTACTACTTCCTACTGGTCATAAGGAAAGTAGTACCCCCAACCAAGATAAATACTTCAATGTCTTCTGGGCTTTTTTGTGCTTTTAGCCCTCCCTCCTATTTTTCATTTCTTTAGTTCTCTTTTTCCTCATTTTCTCTTTTCTCTTTTGTTTCAGAGACTTCTTTATTTTCCTTCCATTCCATCTTATTCTACTTTTCTCTCTTTATCAATTTATATGTTAGCTTACCATAATATGGAAATTAAGGACATTTCTCGTTATTTTATTTTTGAATAATAGTTCATACCTTCATGTTATTCACTTAGGAAATACATATTTTATCATCCTTGACAAGAAACAGTCGGGAAAAAATCATTCCATCAATCCATTAATCAACAAATATTTATTGTGTTCCTTTTAAACTACTTGAATCTCTTTCTGGTAATACTTAAACTGCATGGAGACTCCTCCCATGGACAGTAGCATAGGAGTTGTGCTGAATGCCTGCTATGTCAGATGGAGAAGGAGAATAGCTAGTAGTTCCTAACCCAGAGAATCGGAATCTTGTTTTTCAACTTCTAAATATAAGAGGTAGTGATCATCTTCTCACTGTTTTCAGTTATTGGAGCTGTTTAAAGATTGACTCTTTAGGCTACAAGAATCATGCAACACAAACATTTATGTGGGGAGCACTGCTCTAGACCTTTAGGTAGTTTCAGGAAGACTGGAATCAGACTTGAGTTCAAGTCCTCCCTGACACATACTAGTGTCACAAAGGGGAAATCACTTAAGACCTATCTGCATCAGTTTCTGGATAATAATGGTACCTACATCTCAGAGTTGTCATGCAGATCAAAAGAGGTAATATTTGTTTCATTTTTTTTTACCTTCTGTCTTAGTCTCAATTCTAAATTAGATGAGAGACAGTTTAGATAAGGCAAGGATTCTGCTTTCAAGGAGACTATTGGTTATCAGTTTCGAATAATATTCTCACTGCCTCCTAGTGACAAAGAAGCAAAAATTAGAAGGCATGTATTTCTAATCACTTGCATGAATTAAATGTTTATCTGTTTTAATTCTGGCATACAAGAAATATAGAGTAAAAAATGTTATATTGTGATGACTTAAAAATTGTAGAAGTTCATGAATCCAAATATGCTTTAGCTTTTCAGTTGAATCCTGAATTACAAAGGGTTATGGATAACAGAGGAAACTCAATTTATGAGTGAAGACTAAGAAAACGTCATTTAAATGAGACTTTTCTTAAATTCCTCAAAAATTTATGGTATAAGTTTTAGATTATTTTATAATAGTAACTTACTTTAAAGTTTACAAAGCAATTTCCCCCAATAATTCCATAAGGTAGAGAGAGTGAAAGTAGTAGTATTAACCACATTTTACCGATAAGGACACTGAGGCTAAGAGATTCTATGACTTGCCCAGACAATATACACTAGGGTCCTTAACTGTAGCACTATATACTCAAACTATATTCCCTTGTGCAATGTTTTGTACCTTTTGCATATGTGAAAGTCACTTACCACATCCTCTTTGTTCTAAATTGGGGGCAAGGGAATTATTGTCCTGTCTTGCTCCCCTCCTCTTCCCTCTCTTCCACCTCAGAGTAGAACAACTACTTGTTCTTTCTCAATTTAGAACACTTGAGGAGTGAATGATCATTTATAAAAATGTGAAATAAAGACTCATCTCCTTCTTAATTTCCTTATTTATGAAATGGTGTTGGGTGTAAGGGAAAGAATTAGAGATTTATCAAATTGCCTTTAACCTAAAAAAATTGTATGCTTGTATCTCATGTGGTCCAAATGTTTTTTTTTTTTTAAGTCAGAGAATATTAGAGCTGGAAGGAGGAACCATTGAGATCTGTTCTGACTTCTTCATTTTGTAGGCAAGAAAAGAAACACATGCATGTAGAGTCAAAATATCTAACCCAAGATCTGTTAATATTGACAGCTGAATAACAGGAGAGTTAGAACTATGGTCAAATTTCCTGAGTCTCAAGCAACTCCTTTTACCAGAAGATATTATTCTCATTCTTTTCCCACAGAATATCCCCCCAAAGTAACCTATAAAACTTCTGGGTAACACCTATAAGTCATATTTTTCTTATTTCTTACTATTGAAAATTATTTCACTAAAATATTTCTTCATGGGTGAGTGTTCTAGTGTTTCAAGAGTGAATGCTAATAAAGGATGAGGAGACTGTCTTTCTAGCCCTGAAGAAGAGACTTTTTTTAGCTGGTTCCCAAGTAGAAATGACATTAACACTCTCTTCTCCCTTAAGTCATCCTTTTCAATATTTCACCATTATAGTAATTAGTCCATGATCTCTTTGATATCATCACTCATTCCACTAATGCATATTGCAGCCTATTCATACTTTCTTATCTCATGTGATTCTTGCCCACATCTTCATAGATACACTATTGGAAGTCTACCACAAAATACTAGACTTATAGATCAGTGAATGTTTCCTTGGTTCTCTTACAACATTTAGACTCTACATACCTTATACTTTGTCCTTTTCTCTCTTACTCTCTGTTACCTTTTTCCTATTCAATTCTGTCCACCTGCGGTGGACAGAGACCTCTATCTGAGATTAATGTATTGATAGATGAAATCAGTGAACTGTCAAACTATACACATATTATGAACAATAAGCATCTCTCTTTCTCTCTCTGTCTCTGTCTCTGTCTCTGTCTCTCTCTGATTCTGTCTCTGTCTCTTCCTCTCCTCCCTCTTTGTCTGCCTTCCTTTGCATTTAACTGTCCCCCACCCTACCCTGTTATCCAAGCAGCAACAGCACCTTTATTCCAATATTCATTGATAGAGAAATTTTAACCTGTTCTAATAGGCAGCCTGGTGGTCCTCTTCTCATGGAGACTTGCCAAATTATTTCTAGACTTAATGAAAACATCTGATGGACGTGAGTCCTACTTTAGCAGTAGGGACCACAGCTGTGGGACACATACCCAGCCACAATAAGAATTTTTTATCCACTTGGTTTTTCCTGAAATAATTATTAGGTCATGAGTCTCTTCTTTGAATCTCATTTAGAAGTTTCTGAGTTGCACTAGGAAAAAAAAAACTTATGCTTTTGTTTCATCACAAAAGCAAATACATCTGATTGGGGGTGGTGGTAAAATAATATGCAGTATCATTTGTAGTGTGTACTAAGTGCTTTTTTCATGATTCTTTTTCTATTAATAATCACAGGGTCAATAAACCAGATTTTATTTGTTATGTCTTTTGAACAATCTTGTGTGATCTTAACATATGTCTAAGGAAGACCTTGCTGGAAGATTGTCTTTAAGATTGCATTTTGCTCTACCAAACCAAAAAAAAAATTATACTCAACAGATAATAAGGTAGTATTTATATTTCTTTCAGTGAGTTATCTAACTATAAAGATGTGGTTTGCTATAAAAACTATTTGCGTAGGCTTGCTTTTTTGATTCTTCTTTTCATTCAGTTTATTCACCATAAATGTTTATACTTTATTTTGTAAAGGTAATAGAAAAGGTATATGTTTCTATAGTTTTTTTAGGGGAAAGTACATTTAATTGTCAATTGCCTTTTTATTCAGTATTAGTAACATTTCTGTATTTTCTCAATCAGTAGCTAGATATGTGTATATGAAATATGTTCATAGGTGTGAGTACAGGCAGATACATACCAATCACTTAGTATGCTCAAAATTGTCTTCCATTATGGGACTGCTAGCATTTTCTCATGAGAGTCAAATTTCCAAGTGGTATTAAGTCATCCCACTGATTTGTGATGACATTTACATTTTATTAAGGAAGTCATTGTAGTACTTGGGTGTTTATTCCTAGGCTGACACCTATTTTTAAATGTTTGAGGAGTAAAAGAGTACTATTTATGTCATAGTTGGCTTCAGAAGGATGATGTCATTAAAGATTTTCAGTGAAAAAATAACTAATGATAAGCAGTATCATTTGTAGTGTACACTAAGTGCTGACTGAGGAATATGTTACTGCCTTGATAACATGCTGGTTTTGTAGTTAGGATCATCAGAGTTCAAATCCTACCTCACATATTTGCTGGATGACCCTAGGTTGTCACTCAGTCATTCTTATCCACAGGAACTCTCTAAGACTGTCAGATATACATATATATATATATATATATATATATATATATATAAAGAAGACACAGTTATCTGTGTCTTCTGGGAATTTCCATACTGAGAAAATCACATTTGACATATTGACATGCTGATCAGTCTACATAAAGCATAGGGACAGATATAAGGCCATCATTATTACTGAAACATTTTTAAGGGCTTTGAGAGAAATTTTTTTTTAATTTGTATGCCATAAAAATGAGGCTAAACATTCATAGTTTCTGCCCTTTATTACTTTATGATCCAAAAAATTATAAATTAAAATATTAGAGACCAACAAATAAGCATTTCTCAAATAGTTAAAGAAAGGAAGTATTTCTGTCACACCCAGGTTAAATCTCTCATTTTGTTGCTTGGTTAAATAATTCAATTTATATCTTTAGTCCTGTAAGCTTCATTAGATTTAACATGAAATTTCAAAGAATCCAGAACAGACCTGTTTTTTAAAAAACTTCTTTTGTTATTGTTATTATTCAGTCCTCTCTGACTTCTTGTGACTGCATTTGGGGTTTTCTTGGCAAAGATAATGGAGTGGATTGCCATTTTTTTTTAGCTTATTTTACAGATGAGGAAACTGAGGCAAACAGGACTTAGTGACTTGCCCAGGGTCACATAATCAGTAAGTTATCTGAGGCTGGATTTGAGTAGAGGTCTTCCTGATTCCCAACCCCAAGCTCTATTCACTGAGCCACCTAGTTGCCTTTGAGTCTTTATTACATTTTTTAAAAAAGTGTTAATAGTATTAATTGTGTGTCTGTTGTGTGATATATCTGTTTTGGTTCCCCTTTTTCGGGGGGGGGGATGGTAAAATGAATGTTATTTCAATCTTTACATGCTTAGTGCTGAAGGGTTAGGAGATTTGTTTGTTTTTATCATTTCAGGATTGATTCCTTTTCTCATCATGATGGATTTTCACTAGTATTTGCAATAAGTATTCTGGATTGCCTAAAAAATTTCTTCTTTTCTTCCCTTCCTTCTTTTTATTTAACAAACACCTATTAAAATCTTTCAGTTGCCAAACAATGCTTTGAGAATTTGAGAGTTCTGCAGTTCTGCCCTCATAACAACTCATTTGTTATAATTCATTTTACCTACAGCATTTCAAGATTTAGAATATTTTTTCTTCACAGAAACTTTCTGAGCTAACCAGTATAAGGAATATCTTCATTTTACCTACAGTGATAGCCAGTCAGTTTTGGAACCATTATTTGAACCAAGATCTCCTGACTGCCAGGTGTTGCTATTCTGAACTACTTCTTGCAGAATTTATAATATAGTAAATGGATAAGATAGAAATGTAAGAAGTTTTAATGCACCATAATAGGATTTACAACAGGACGAAAAGTCTTGGGTCAAAGATTTTTAAGCTGAAGGATGTCTTAGAGGTCTTCTCATTCATAGGTGTCAAACTTGCAGGCCCCTACAAGACACTCAAGTGCTGCCTGAACTACATTAAAATGTAATTGGGAAATATTTAACAAAAAAAATAAAAATGCACTACAACATAATGTTAATTTGTGGTGTTCCAAGTCAATACGTGGCCCACAGAAATCCATTTCTATTTGTTTGACAACACTGATCTAGTCCATTGCCATAATTTTACATATGATAAAACTGAGGTGGACAGAGGTTAAGTGACTTGCACAGGTTCATACAGGGAATAATCAAGAGCACTGGGATCTTCTGACTTTAATCTGGTTTTCTCCTCACTATACAGTGCTTATTTTCTCTATCTTAGAAGTGCAAAATGAAATTCTTTTCAGGGCTGAAGGGAAGGGAGAATTATGCAGGGGGAATCAGAGAAGGCACCATAGGGGAGATAGCTTTTGGGATATTTTTTAAAAAGATGATTAGTTATTCTGCAGGCAAATAAGGGCAGGGTAGACCTTCTAATAACAGGGAATGATGTTAGTAAAAAACAGAGCCAGGAGAACCCAGTAGTTAGAGGATGTGGGGGAGCATGGAGGATGTGGAGCTAGAGAGGTAAATTTGGTGACCCACATGGTGGACCTTAGAGGTCCAATCCTCAGGCTAGGAGAGATCTTCTAAGGCCACATAGGTATATAGAATTGGAGGTGGGATCTGAATCTAGGTCCTAGGAGTTTATGTCTAATATTCTTTAAGTTACACTCTCCTGTCTGGTAAGGCTAGAAAGTTAGTCTCATTGGATTGTGGAAGACCTTGAATGAAAAGTCCAAGGATGTGAACCTTACTGATTAGTTGTAAGGAGATTTTTGAGCAAAGGTGTGAATTAACTAGATCCATGCAAAAGGAAGATTTGTCTAGCAGCAGTATGAAGGATGGTTTGGAGATAGGGAGAGAATGGAGGCTAAAATGCTGGTTGTCCACAGTCTCATTGCTGTGGAGTATCTTTTATTGCCACGTTGCTAGAAATGGGACTGAAAACAAACACAAGGTTTCCTGCTTGATATTGTTTGTTGTATATATGTAGCTGGATGCCAATGTAGACAAATAATGAGATTAACTCCTGACCACTATGAATATGAAAGGTTTTGACTAACTACTGATAAAAGGAGGAGATTCAGGTATTAATTTTGAAACTTCAGAATGAACAACTCCTGCTGTAATTCTTATTTAAAACTTTACCAGCTGACTTGTTTCTGTTGATGTAAATGCTGAAATTGAGAGCCAGCTAGTGTGGTATTTGACAAACAATTTTTGAAAAAAATTTCTTCTTGCTACAGATATAATGCAAAAATAATATAAATTATTTTTTAGAAAATATTGAGATAAAATTTGAACTTGTTTCAAAGTTCAAGTCTTAAAGACCCATGCCCACTCTGATGAAGATATCTACGGGTGTCAATTAAAATATTTGCATGCATAAATTAATTTGGAAAGAACCCCCTGATAGAAATCAGACTTCTTGGTACACTGATGTGAAATGAGCATTGTTTGTTAGATTATCTTGTTATTTAATCTCTCCTATGTAAACCTGGCTGGCTAGTATTATGAAGTAATAACAATTAATGTGATGATGGAATGGTTATTCTTGGTACAGGCCTGATCCTGCAGGTCTTCCTTAACTTGACTGGGATTTATGTATGTAAAGGACTGCAAGATTTGGAAATTTTAATTAGTAAAGACTTGGGCAGGATTTTCCCCATAGTTTTTTTTTTCTGTAGCTGAGGTTATTCCATGGATTTTTATTCTTTCTGTAGCATTCATTTATGGACCCCCAAAGAACAAATTGCCTTTAGATATTATTTTTTATCAAAACTGGGTAAAGTTCATTAAAAGAACTACCTGCTGTCTTCTCCCTATTGGATGCTATGCTACTGTGTTCCAATTAGAAAGAAAGCTTCATTTATACATGAAGTTATTAGGAATTCCTAGAACAAATAATGAATGTTTCCTTTGATGTGCAAAGGAATTCTGTTTACCACTATTAGTCACATAAATCCATGTCTAAAACATGGCAAAGACAAAAGGGAAAAAAATCCATCTGTTATTACTGGTGTGAACTGGAGGACTGTCTTGTCATCTAGGCAGAGAACAGAAAACAGAACTTCTAACAGGATCACAGAGAAGCACATTTCTCTACCATCATACAGGCTTTGATTCAGAATCCCTTTAGGTTTAGAGTTTTGCAAAATTAATATTAAATTGAGTAGGAAAAGCAGGTGAACACATAGGAAAAGAAAAAGAATATGTTTTTGCTAAAACAAGAACTGTTCATTTGACCCTCCCTTGCACATGAGTTGATTTATTATTTGATGAATTCTTTTTTCCTCTGTTAATTGAGTTTGAGCTCTCCCTCTGCAGTATTATCATTAATGCATTGCAGGAAGAAAAAAAAAACACAAACATGTCATTCCTTCCTGAATCCTATTTTTATGAATGGAGGTTGATATATAAGCAGTGCTTGGTATTTCTTGTCTCATGCTTAAAGGAAGAGTGAACTGACTTGAAGTTTTCCTGAACAGTCAAAAAAAAAAAGTACATGCTTACTGTTCACAGTCTATGCTTGCAGCATAATTGTGAAAGTGACACAATGAAATGTTTGTTTGTGATTAATTTCATGCTAAGAAGTTTTAATTGGTTGGCTCCAAGTCGGCTCATAGTTGATTTGAAACATCATCTGTTTGATAAATTAGACATTCAGATGTATTATTTTAAAGATGATTGTCTCTTCCTTATGATGAGTGCCACAGAAGAGCTCCCTGTTTCAATCGTGGTTATCTGTGATGCTATAGCAACATTCCTGGATGTTAGCAGAGTATGTATTTTTTTCTGTGGTTTTGTGAATCAGTAACCACTAAAAGATCTCAGACAAATCACCCATGAATGATTTGTTCAGAGTTTGCTTAATGAGAGAACTGTGGCGTAAGACTACATCACAATAAGTGCAATGATACATTTTCAGTGTTTTGTTTGGCTCCTGACTCTTATTACTCAACTTGGAGTTTTACAGTCACAGTTGAAATATGCAGATATATTTGATTGAATTTTGGTCTATTTCCTGGAAACCTTTCAGGCCAACACTTGTCAAATCAGTATTCAAATTAGGGAAGATATTGACTGGAGCTAAGTTTTATAGTAGAAGATTGCCTTATCGGTCTGAAGCTGTAACTAACAATGGACTGGAATGCTTTGTGCCACATGCTGAGGGCATTATTGCTCACTGGAGGCTGCTTTTTAGAACCAACAGGAAGCAGTTTTCAAAGAGCTGAAGCAACAGTTTCAAGATACATGTCCTGTTTCTAGCTGGGAGTGATGCATATGACCGTAGCAGAAGGGGAACTCTGTAATATAAATTTGGCTGTCCTGATTTAGCCTCTCCCTAAAACCAGAAGACTTTTATGGGTTGAATGGTGAAGGAGATCTGATTTTTTTTAAAATGGAGTATGAGTTCAATATGAATTAATAGTGTGAAATGATAGTCCAAAGGAGCTATTATAATTATATACTGCATTAAGGTAGAAATAGTATCATAGGTCTTCTATGTTCTGATCAAATCAGACCTCATCCAGGATATATTGTGTTTTGTTCTGGGTGCCATTTTTTAGGAAATATATTGGCTAATTGAAGAATATCTGTCGGAGGGAGAAAAGGATAGTAAAAGGTCTTGAGAAGCAGTATGAGATTGAGGCAAGAAAATCCTTATTTAGGAATATAGTGCACTGAAGGATTTCAGGTATATTTTAGTTCTGGTGTGTGTGTGTGTGTGTGTGTGTGTGTGTGTGTGTGTGATTTTTGAATGAAGAAAATTCTAAGAAATGAATGGTTTTTGTAATTCAATTTTTTTCCTTTTCCCCTTTCCCCCCCCCCCATGATGGATCTCTGTCCTCTGATTATGTTACCATTTGTTGGTAGAATACAGAGAAGAATAAATCTTTTTGTTATTTACATACTTCTGTCTCTCTCCTTTTCATATTAGATAAGACTATATCCATTTAATTTCAGTATATCTCTGCAGGTCTCAGTGCCACCAGGCCAATTTCATCATTTGCAAGTCTTGCCCATTTCATCTTACAAATGTGGAGGGTGGGGCTTCCTCTAGATCCCTTTTCATGTAGGCTGTCCATCTGTTTATCCTTACAGGTAGGTTACCTTCCCTTCTGGCTACATATCACTTGTATATTTTTCAAATTTCTTTCTTGATATAATTTGTCATTGGTAACATTCTAAAGCTTGGTTATTCCCACTATACTCCTCTCCATTGTTCTTTAGGAGGTTTTCTGGTTTTGAATCTGTGGGGACTTATAGTCAGTGATTTGTAGCCATATAACTTCATAATATTGGGGTTTTTTAAGATTTTTTTTTTGTTTCAGAGAAAAGCTTGGGGTTTCTGAACATGCTATTTTGTTTGTTGTTCAGTAATTTCAGTTGTATCTCACTCTTCATGAGTCCTATTTGGGTTTTCTTGGCAGAGATACTAAAGTGATTTGTTATTTCCTTCTCCAGCTCATCTTATAGATGAGGAAACTAAGGGAAACCAGTGGTAAGTGACTTGACCAGGGTCAATTAACCAGTAAATACAGTCTGAGACCAGATTTTCATCTGAGGAAGATGAAGTCTTCCTGATACAAGGCATCTATTGTGCCACTTAGCTGCCAATACACTTTGCTATTTATAATTTATACCTCACTTCTTTTCCTTTTATTTTCTGTTCTGAACTCATTTTCCTTCTGTAGTGTTTAATCTAAGACTTGTATCCTTTGTGGACTAATTTTTTTTTTTTTTACTATTATGGAATCAGAGGGAAGTTGAAAGTTGGAAAATCCATTTAGCCAGCTTCTGCTTGAAAACATCCAAGATCCAACTGGAAAATAAGTATTCTTCATCTACTTGACTTTTCCCTGGGGAAAAAGTTTCAGAAAATTATTTTAAATGATTGTGGGTCTAATTCAGTGTCTCGACACTTGATGAAATGATTCAGTATTGTTTTCAGAGAAGAACATCTGTCTAATCCCACCACTTATAGAGAATTCTTCTTCCATTTGGACTGTGTTGGCCTCCTTGCAAGGCTTTGAAAATCATAATTTTGACCCTCAGCAAGTCACTTAGCCCTGTTTGCCTTGGTTTCCTCATCTGTAAAATGAGCTGAAGAGGGTAATCACAAACTACTCTAGGACCTTTGCCAAGGAAAATACCAAATGGGGTCATGCACGAAGTGTTTGAAATGACTGGACAGCAATGTAAATCCACCTATTTTATGCCTTGTTTGATATTGATAATCAGAGATTTGTTGAACAGAATTGTCTGTTGGTGAATTTATTAATAAATCCTTTATGATCTTTATATATAAATTATATATATATACATATATATATATATATATATATATATGACAAATGTTTTCCTGGAGGCCCACCTTTAATGATGCATTTCACTCAACTGAAGCAAAGACTCAATTGATATTGAATTCATCCAGCATTCAACAAATCCTCATTAAGAATTTGCTATATTCAGAGTACAAAGATAAATAATAGATGATCCTCTGTTTCTACTCCATTCTATTGCACCAAAAGGCTTTATTTATTAGTGTTTTACTTATATGACCAAAGATGTCTTTTGGGGACAGCATAGATATAGAGTTAGAAAACACCCATTTAAAACACCTTCTTTGGGATTTGATTAAACTTAGGCCTAGAAAAGTGAAGTGTCTTGCCTGAAGTCTACAAAGAAAGTACCCAAATCTAGGACTAACGACTCCAAATCCTGTAGTTATTCCTTTTCCCATGCTATCATTGGAAATTGTTCTAGATCAGTTTTCTCATCTGAAAAATGAAGGGCTTTAGATTACATGATGTCTACAGTTCCTTCTAGCTCTAATATTTAGCATCTAAAGTCAAGTGGAGATCTTCAGTTTTTAGGGGGCAGATAAAATGAATATGGCCTTGATGGTCACTAATTCTCAAAAAAACCCTTTTCATTCATTTGTGACATGTACTAGTAGATGGAATTTTTATCTCCTTAAAAAGTTCATCATAACATAATCATGAATATTATGGTTCTTCAAAGATTTGTTTGTAATTCCTAATTTCTGAAACTGTAGGAAAGAGAAAAGAAATTGCTTTAAAAACTATTTTTTGGTCTTAGAACAGAGGAAATATTATATAGTTGCCCTTTGAAGAACTAGTGGTTTGTAGGTCTAGAGAATGTGTTGAAACAGAAATTTCTTTTATGTCGCTCTGGATAGCACTCTCTGCTGATTAGCTCTATTTACCTCAAAAACAGAAGTGGCTTGCATTGGACCAAGGGCCATTTTGTATTTTTCGTGGTTCATCATGGGTAAAGGATCCTCTGGGAAACTAAGGGTGATGAAGCTCTCAGTACTTCTTCTAGGCTTATTATACTTTATTGTAGAGTTGGCCATTTCTGAACCTTTCCAGAAAGGGAGTGTCTGCCAAAACTCATGGTCTGCTGGCATATCTTTTAAGAACCCAGGGTCATCTGTAATCTGCTTTGAGGCAAAGTGCAGGCCCTTAAAATTCTCCTTTAGACATCTTTGATGTTTGGCATCAATGGATAGAAAAGATTTTAGGGTACTTCTAATTCCTGAAGGTATAAGATATTTTCTACAACTCCTAAAATACGATGTCTTCTAAGGAAAGCAGATGAGCCATGTGAGTAAGAGGAGAGGGGATCAAGGTACAAGTATAAATTCTTTTGCTTGTGGCTATGTCTTTTTAATAGATCCATAACAGAAAAATTATGAGATAACCATCTAGGATCATGCAGTTGAAATATCAAAGTTTAGGGCTTTCTTCCCTTAGTAATAGATAAGTTCTCTAACAAGTTGTATTGTCATATTCTTCTCTCAATGAATGAACTGATCCAAACTAACTAATTATTTTCTCTTCTTTCCCTTCCCTTGCCTGCCTCTTCCTTCTCCACATTCCTTAATTAAGGAAAATTTAGATACTTATTAAGATAATTATATGCTACATATAGGAAAGATGGAGCCTACGGGACTGATTTTCTTAAGGTGGTGGACACATGGAGAGAAAGATTGTAAAAATAATCATATTCTACAATGGAAATAGACCAGTCAGTATAATTTCTAGCCCAGTCTGAACAAGGCTAGCCAGTTAAGAATGAGTAGGTCTGTGGGACAGACGTGTGTTTTGTTCATTTGATTTTGTTCCCTAAAAAGAAAAATAATATCCTTATTGGGAATTTCTCTTTGACTATATTGGGGAGGGAGCGGCAATCTGTGATCTGGGGTTAAAGATGCCTATGCATCTTAGAGGCAAAATGCAATCTTAACAGTATGATAAGATACACTATCTAGAGATGGGGATTTTTAGATTATAGGAAAAGCAACTGCCTTTGTGGGTTCTTCGGGAGTAATTTTCTATCTTGTGGTTGGTCACTTTCAACTCATGGCAATAACTTTCCATTATAACCCCCAACTCCAATCAATATGTGCAATATTATGCAACTCATACTTACATTATAACCAAAATATGTCAAATGTGGTTTCTGAGTGGCTGATTTACAGTAAGTCTTCCTGAGTCCCCAATGTGGATATGATGACTAATTTGAACTCTCATAGACTGAAGCATTTTTCTTCATATGAAAATTGTGGGAGGGTTAGAGAGATAGTAATGCAGTAAAACCACTGTGTCAACTTATTCACACACAGATTGATCCATTGTCATCTCCTTTGCATCTACATGGTTTGTTGTGAATTATCAGCTCACCCCAGGAGAGATGTGCTACGAATTCTAATAACTTAAAATCTGAGAATCTATTAAAACCATATTTGTAGTTCAAAAAAATTGATATTTACTGGGCAGTGTGCCCAACAAGAGAAAGTCAACGAGATTATACACTTATCCTAAGTAACAGCAACAGCTCTGCCAATGCTTCATTTGAAAGAATATAGCTGATCCAAATTATACATCTTATGGTAGTGGAAGACATGAAAAGAATACAATATGTCAAAATTAGAACCCATTTCAAACCATGAAACAAAGAAAGATTTCATAATAATGGTTACAATAATGTTTCAAGATGTGACGTTACCATATGTATACTGAATCATTTAAATTCTGTTTTAAATATGAAAGCATTGCATATACACTCATCTCTCAATTATCCATGTTAATGGTATGGCGACTAACATGTATAATCAAAAAATCATTTACATTTGGACTGGGAAGACTTTGAAAAAACATGCGAATATGGATGTATGTGATAGACTGGCAATTCACAGCACTTAAAACCACTATTGAAAACATACGGTGAATAAGAGAAACTAGAATGTTGTGCAGTTTTTCTGAAACCATTCTCTGGATTTGATGTAGGAGATACACAGCAAAGCTTTTCAAACACTGGTAAAGCACATTGACCACCCTCTTTTTTTTCAGCATGTGATAGCTGTGTTTCATAATTAAAAGGGGAGGTAATTATGTATTTTAGCTTGAAAAGTCTTATACTGGCCTGTAAACTCTAGAAAGACAGAAGGTAAAGAGGTTGTAAAGGGGAGTTTTTTAAAGTTGTTGTCCAAAGATCTATCTCTTAGTATGTCACTAAGGTTTTGAGAGCATTATTTACCGTCATACTGAACTTTTTGTGTCATGGAAGAATATTTCAGTGGGAAATGAAGTCAAAACCCTATGCTTTAAAAAAAAAAAAAGAAAGGTAACCTTTTGTTGATTCCATTGGGTTTAATATCACCTTCATTCCTAAATAGATTCTTTCTTCTTTTTTCCTTCTCATTGAACATTCCTTGTAACAAAAGGAGATCAGCAAAACCAGACAACATATCAACTATGCTAATTCCAGGTTCTTTTTTGTCATTAATTAATTTTCTGTAGGCTCACAGTTCAGTTGACCCACATTTAGGTGAAACATATTGCCACTGAGGTTTTGGTTCTGTTTTTAGTTTAGCTAGTGTTTTAAACATTGGCCAGCTACTAATGACAGAATTACAAAGAGGTAAACTTGGTCAAATAAGGTAGCTGTCAACATGAGTGGAAAAAACCCTCGAAGTATACATTTGCTGACTTTGAGTAGTAAGACTCAGGTATGTCTTTTATACCACCTCTCAACTTAAGTCAGTTTAGTATATATAATCCAGGGCTTGTTTGAGGGCTAAAACAGGAATAAAAACCAAAAAATATATACATTGTTAGATTTTCAGATCTAAATAATATGGTAATAAGCTTAAAGAAGAAAAAAGCAACTAATAATGACTGATTGGGAGAAAAAAAAGAAAGGAAGGAAATGGAAGTAACTGAAGGTTTATTTTTCATTAGACGACTTTTTAGCAGTTAACTGGAATGTAGCTATAGCTGGCACATTAGGATATTAGCAGAAATCAACTGTTTGGATGCCAAAGTTAGGAATAAAGGCTACGGACAGATGAGGGTTTTAATCTCAGTAGGAATGGAAATGTCAGGAATAGTGCAGTGACCTACAGGATACTCTTATGTTTGTTTGTTTTTTTAGAGTCAGTCAAAAACTACCTATGTACAAAATGCAGGTTGTTTTCCTGCTGCAATGAAAGGTGAGAAGGTTGAAAGAACACTTCTTTGTTCTTTGATAAGAAGAAAAGAATAGACTCTTGAGGAGGAAAAGTAGAATCCAAATAGTATAGCTGGGTTTGGGAGTAGAAGAGAAGAACATTGAATCATTGGCAATGTTTAATAAGTTAGAGTCTCTTCCCATAGTGGATAGAATTTAGATTTCATAAAGAAAAAATATAACCTTCCTTCTTTTATAAAGTGATACGGGTGGCATACAGATACAAATAGGAAGTAGGATATAAATTACTGGCTACAGGAGGAAGAGATGCATGTTGTGTAATTGATGACTCCCAAAAGTTGAGGAGCAAATAAGCGAACATGTTTAAAATGCTTTACAAACCTTAAAGTACTATGTAAATATTAGCTATTATTACATGTATTGAATTGATATGAACATTTTGGTCATATATTGTCTTTCTTGGATATCTCAGGATATGGCAAAGAGCCTCATAAGAGTTCTCAAATATAACAACCACTTCCCTCATTTGGTGATCCTTTTATGAAACAATGATACTGCTTTTAAGTATATCTTTGAGATTAGGAAGTATGAAGCAGAGACCTGAAGACCTCAAGAGTATAGGTGAAGTTTTGTCATCATTACTGTTTGAAGAGCGGAATTTTAGAAGAGAAGAGATGGATTATAGGGTCAGGGAATTAACAAATAGCTGAACTAAAAGGATGCTTTTATTACATCAATTTAAATTTAGAATTAAGAAGAAAATAAAATTAAGGAAATTGATTATATAATATCTGAGGTCCATTTCAGCTATATAAAGAACCTAGAAACCTTTCATAGTGTTGTTTAGAATATTGAAAAAAGAATGATTAATTCAGATATAATTTTGATCAATAAGGAATAACTTGCTAGTGAAATCAAAAATATAAGAACCGTGGGAGAAAATAACCATGTCTATCTTAAGAGTTTATGATTGATAAGGAAGCTCAGTCTAGCATCAGGCTGATCTGATTCTAAAATTTAGAGAGACCAGAATTCAGATTCGAGAGTAGATTGCTAGGTTCCCATAGCTTATGGTTCCATAAAAAAAGCTCCTGAATATAGTGAGTCTTACCAATAAATAGCTGTTGATGTGAGCATGTCATTCTGATGAATCGAGAGAGAGAGACCAAGCTAAAGATGCTTAGAATGATGTGATTATATAGGAAATTCATCAGTGAACTCATTTAAAAAGAACTTACATGGAAGATAGAAGCCATGATAACTCACTGGAGATAAATTCAAAAGGGTGGTAAAGAAATGCCAGTAAGACCAAATTGCCAAATGATTTGGAATGAGAAAAAAATGTCATACAATGCAAAAACAGCCATTTTGAGGAACAAGAGAAAGATCAAAGAGAGGATAATATTCTTTACTAGTGTGGAGGAGTGATAACAGGCACTGGCAAGAGGATGACTCCATTTTTTGCTTTTGTATTTCTTTCTAAGGAGAATAATCATCTTAATAATGCAAAAGGCAGGTTCAAAAATGTTTTACAGGAATTGAAACCTGATATATATGAGGAAATGGTAAGAAAGTAATTAAATACTATCACAGAGTTTGTTATCTTGCCCAAAGGAGCTACTTCCCATAGTACTGAAAGGATTGATAGAGGTGATTATGAACTATAATCAAGTAGTCTTTGAAAAAATCATAGGGGGAAAAAAGGTAACTTGGAAAGAGTGAAAACAAAGTGCCCCAAATTTTAAAAATGGTCATAGATCTAGTGTGCAAACCATCGGCCAGGGAGTTTGATATTGATTCTTGGGGGGAAATCTTGGACAGGATTATTAAGGGGTGCTTTGTGTGCTGTTGGATGGTGCTATGAATGAATAAATATTAGTTAATTAAGAACAAGCCCTCTTCTGGTTCTATGAATTTACCCACAACCCCTCCCATTCCTAGAATGAATTTCTCCTATAAAATGCCTGATAATACCATTCTTATTTACCATAAACACATAGAGATAGATGGATGGATGGATGGATGGATGGATGGATGGATGGATGGATGGATAGATAGATAATTACAGAGGCAATGATTATGATTCACATCTGACTCGTAATGGTTCATTCTGAGACATTTTGTAACTCTTAGATTTTATAATATCCTCTGGTGTTTTGTTTTATATTTTAATTCTAGTCCTGTGCTTTTCAGAGAGAGCTTCAAAAGAAGAGAACCCCTACCCTAGCATAGATTTCCAAGTCCTCTGTCTTTTATTGTTGTAGAGAGTTATAGTAGGGCACCAAGAAATTAAAATGGTGTCTATGTTCATGCTGATAGATTTGTTTAGTTTTAGGACTAGAACCCAGGTTTTTTGTTTGTTTGTTTTGTTTTGTTTTGTTTTGTTTTGTTTTTTACTCTTAAGACAAGACTTTTCCCCACTATACCATCACTAACATTTATATTTTGTGTGTACATATCAGAATATAGGGCCTGGGCATGTGATTGATTTCCTTCACATAGGGAAGTCTTGTGTGAAGAAACATTTTCTACCAATGCTTGTGTAAAAAATAGACTCGAATACAGGACTACAATCCCCATGAGCCTTTGCTCCACTTCCCCAGAATGCCTTGTAATCTCACCTGGGCCGAGATCGAGAAGATATTTAAGCAAAGGCTTTTGAAGGGCTCGGGCTTTTGGACTTCCGTTTGGAGCAGAGGCGTCTCTTCCATGATGTGAGGTTATTTTGTCTAGGCCTCTGGCCTAGGCACATGTTTCTTACTTGTATATTCTTAATCTTTAAACTTTAATAAACCTCTAAAAATTATAATATTCCTTGCAGAGAGAAACTAATTTCTACCTGCCTCAGTCTCCCCCTCTCCCCTAAATTTTAATCTTTACACTTGTCAGTACCTTCTCTACAAATTATAGCCTTAGAGAGTTACTTAGAGTTTTTAGAACATATATAATTACATAAATTTAATTCAGTTCAATAAGTATTTATTAAATTCCTACTTTGTACAAATGGTGGTGGTAGGCACTGTATGATATTCAAAAACTGGATGGATCTCTTATTCCCCTTTTGGAATTTATGATTTAATAACAAGATAACACAATGGAGAGAGCACTGAGATTGGAATCAAGAAGACTGATCTTTATAAATGCAAATCTGATCTCAGAAACTCACCAGTTGTGTGACCCTGGGCAAATAATTTACCCTGTTTGTCTCAGTTCCTCATCTGCAGAATAAGCTGAAGAAGGAAATGACAAACTCCAGTCTATTTACCAAGAAAACTCTTAAGGGCGTCACAAAGAGTTGGACAGGCCTGAAATGACTGAATAGTAACAACCAAAATGCAACAAAATAAGTGATGTACAGATTCACTTTGTGTTCAGTCATTCAGTCATTCAGTCATGTTTGATTCTTTTGACCCAATGGACTTTTTTTGTCTATGCTTTTTTTTTTCTTAAAGACACTTGAATGGTTTACCATTTCCTTCTCCTGTTACATTTCCTTCCAAATGCACATTAGCAGAAATTTATTAAGAACCTACAGTGTACAAAAGAAGAGTCAGCATGGCATAGTAGATGGAGTTAAGAAGACCTTGGTTCAGTTTCCATTCCTTACAGAGATTATCTCTGTGCCCTGGACAGACCACTTTCCCTCTTATTGCCCTCAGCATCTCTCTAACACTATAATTTGCAGAGCAGTTGCCTATTTGTACTGGTGGAGAAAATTTCCTTATCTAGACATTTATTACACTACAGAAATCACAAGTTCTGACCATGTGTAATATAAATGCCAGGCAAATAGAAGTGTCTAGACAAGAGTATAGAATACTTAGGTGAAAATAGATATCATTTCCAATGAACTTTACTTTTTTTTTAAAGAACTCTATCACCATGAGAATGTTCAGCAGTTGCCTTGGATAAGATAATTTAAAATTATATTTTATACATCTAATAAAACAAATGAGCTTTCTATTTACATATAACATTTAGAGTGAGAACACAAATAATTTGGGTGACTGTTGAAGTGGTTAGCTACAGAATGATCCAACTGAGTCTCCATAATGAAAGCTGACCTGTGATTTCTTGAAAGATGTTTTCGCTTAATTGCCACAATTGCCTAGATGTTGTTTATTGTATTGTCAGTTCCAGTGTAGGATCCAGATAATTGAAAAGTATTGGCTGATAACCTTTTTGTGAGTACATTTTAAACTGTGACTTCTTCCTCCTAATGAAGCATATTAAATATCTCTAATACTACCTGCTTTGTATTGAAGGCAACCTAGTCCAGAGCAAAATAGAATACAGATTACAACAATATATATTTATAAAGGTGGAACATTTGCAGCCAAGTTGACGGAGATAAGGGAAATGCCCAAATTACTAGAGGAGAGGAAAACAGAATGGGAAATGAGAGGAAAACTAGCAGATAGAAAAGCTATTGGGCAAAATATAGCTCTTGGGGAAAAAAACTGGAACACTATAAAGAAATGATGTGTTATGGGGGGAAACACACCCAAAAATCTATGAAATATAGTATCAATCTAGTATCTATTAAAATGTTTTCTCAAATGGAGGGACTTAACCTTTCTAAAGTACTCTTTATGAATTAAGTAACTCATTAAATAATAGATGTTTTGGCATAACATGTAAAATAGTAAATATCCAATTCAAGACAAATACAGTTAATTAAAAATGAACTCTTATAAACTGAAAGAATTATTTTTCTGTACAATATTAATAAAGATAATCCCATTAGTGGTTTTCATACTTAAAGTTCATTATTTAAGGAACAGTAAAGAAATTAATCATATAAAGCCATGAATACCTTTTAGTGTTGCAATGATAATTGCCAATGACAATGATAATTGCAAGGGAAACAAAATTATTTAATTCAGTTTTTTGTTTCTTAGTAGCATTTTATCATTTTTGTTTCCTTTTTTAAAGTTTTAATTATGCTTTAAAATTTTTTTGACACATACATTATATTCTGATATATTCATTTCTCCACATAATTGAACTCTCCTTTGTAACAAAGAGAAACAATAAAACCAAATTAATTTACATAGATCATTTGCTTGCATGTAGATAATGCTCTTCATTGTTAATCTCCTACCTCTACACTAAGAGGAGGAAATTTTTTGTCTCTCTTGGATCAAACTGGTCATTACAATTAATTTCAGTATCTATGTCTGTCATTCTTGTCTTTCATTTATTATTTCAGTCTTTATATTTCTCCTGGTTTTCACTTTGCTTTGTATCTGTTCACATCAATCTTTAAATGTTTCTCAGAATTCTTCAATTTTGGCATTTCATATGTGCAATAATAAATATTAGGTCTCTAAGGGGTTAGGGAGAGGGATAAGCATTTATTAAATGCCTATTATGTACCAAGACATTTTGCTAAATGCTTTAGGAATTTTAATTTGATCTTTACAACATAAGAATTCAGAAGTCAAAATATTGAAAACTACTATGTGAACTAAAAAAGGGGAGATCTTCTGCTTGATTTGGAAATCTGTACTCTCTGATTTCCCCCATGAAGTTTCCAATTCTTTTGTCCTAGGAGTTAATGGTTTTGGATCTTGAAAGAAGAGTACAAAATTTCTTCTATGTCTACTTTCTTCTGAACACTGTGGTGGAAAGTGTATTTGATTTAGAGTCAGAGGTTATGAGTTTGGATCCTGGGCTCTTATATGGACTATCTGGAAGATCTTGGACTAGTCTTTTCCCCTACTGTCTTAGCTTCAATTTTCTCATCTTTAAAATAAAATTGTAGCTGATGATATTTAAGGGACTTTTGTTCTCTATTCAATGATCTTAGCTTCCTGCCTTCAAAAGAACAAAAAAAAAAAAACCAACCCCAAAACCAGTTTTGTGAGTTTTAACACTTGCTTTAGAAAGAATGACTTGTTCTGTACATATGAGGAAGTTATCTGATTGTATGGAATTTGAGCATCATCAAAGTAGCTCTAAGAATTGAATGAAAACTTTTTTAGGATCACCTAAATGGCTCAGTGAATGGATAACCAGGCCTAGATATGAGAGGTCCTGGGTTCAAATGTAGCCTTATACACTTCCCAGCTGTGTAACCCTGGGCAAGCCACTTAACCTTATTGCTACTCTTCTGCCTTGAAACTAATACCCAGTATTGATTCTTAGAGGGAAGGTAAGGATTACAAAAAAAAACAAAAAACAAAAAAAACACCAAACTTTATTCTAGAATATATTTCTCAATTAGCGATACATATCAGCTTGACCTTAGAAATCAATGTGGAGAGTATTGTAATCAAGAATTTAATTTCTTTTGCATTTAGAAAGTACTGATGTTTAACTCATTTTGATACCTTGTATTGTTGAGCCTAACAAAGATATTAGATATTACTTGGATTCAGAATATAAAATATGCTACATATGTTGGGGTGTGACAAATGGATTTCTCTTTCTTCAAAAGTTCTCTTCCATCATTTCTTACAGGTCAATAGTTAATATTCCATCACAATCATATACCAAAACTTTTTTAGCCATTCCCCATCCGATGGACATCCCCTAATTTTCACAAATAGAGCTGCTCTAAATATTTTTGTACATATAGATTCTATTACTTTTTCTTTAATATCTTTTTGGTATAGAGACCCAGTAGCAATATTGCTAGGTAAAAAAGATCTGATACTTTGTTTAGACCTCTCATTTTCATGTAATACCTTATATTTCTTGCTACAGTAACCTGCATATGTTCTATATTTCATACAGTGGAATATAAACTCTTTAAGGCAAAGATTCCTTTGTTTTTCATTGTGGACTCATTTCCTAACACAGTGTTGGGCACACAGGGGTGTCAGATGAAAGGATGTTTTTATTGACATGGAAGATTATTAAGTGTTTATAAAATAATAGCCTCTAGTATCTCATAATCTCATATAACTATGTTATTTTGTATCATATATAACACCAAGTGTATAACAAAAAGAAGGGATTTGATAGATGATCAGGGAATATGAGAGCTAATCTTAATCTTCTAAAAACTAGCTGCACGTACCATCTTTGGAATTAATCACTTTCCTTTCTTTGGGCCTCAGTATCTTGAAAAATGAAAGAATTGGTACCAAAAAGACTATAAAGGCACTTTCTATCTCAAATACACTAATTCTACTAAAACATGAAAATATCATGGGGAAAAGTTACAAAATTGGCATTATCAATCAAATATAAGCCTGCATTTAATGACACATGTTATAAAATTTGATTCATTTAATGTATTTTAAAATATGCCTTGAAGTTTGAAGACTAAGTAATCCATTAGCTGCAAACTCTTGATTCCTTACATTATGCAAAAGATAAATATAGAAATCTCAGTGAAGAAATGAATTTAAATTGACTTTAAACAAAACAAGTATTCTTTGAGATCTAAACAAAAGGGTGTTGTTATTGACATGTAAGATCATGGAAGTCTTCTTAGGGGAGGTAATATTTAAGTTGGGCTCAAAAGAATAGCTAAGAATTTAGAAGGGAAAAGGTAAGACATCCCAGATATAGCGAGTAGTCTTAACAAAAGGATGTAGGCAAGCCAGGTTGGCACATTGTGTCTGTGTGTATATATGCCAGTGTATACAGTGACATATATATATATATATATATATGCATATATATATACATATATATATATACATAGATAGATGTACATATATTTATTTAGGAAAGGGAGTTGCCAAGAAGTCCATTTTGACACAAGGTTTGAATTTCCTGAGAGGAGATTAATAAGATAAGGTTGTAGGAGATGTAGGCTATTACCAGATTGTAGAGGGCCTTAAATATCTAACCGAAGAGGTTGAAATTTGTTTGATTGGAAATTGATTTTGCAAAGAAATATCAATTAATTATTATCATCTAGCTCTTCGGATTAAAACATTCATCCAGACCCAGACTCATAGATGTTTTCTGATTTAAGATAACAAAGGGAATATTTGATGGCTAAACCTCAGAGAGAAATTTCCATTGCTTATTTATTTGAGTCTTGAAATAAGGTGAACAAATCTTTCTGGCAACATATATTTTTATCTGAAATTCCACATAGTTGCACATTATACTCCAATTTCTCATCAAAGTATAAGAAATCTACAACATTTAATAGAAATAAGTTATAAAGCACTTTTAAAAAACCCTTCCTTCCATCTTAGAATCAATACTGTGGATTGGTTCCAAGGCAGAAGAGTAGTAAGAGGGTTAAGTAACTTGCCCAGGGTCACACAGCTAGGAAGTGTCTGAGGTCACACTGTCTCTAGCTTGGCTCTCAATCCACTGAACCACCCAGCTGCTCCCATAAAGCACTTTTCCTACAACAAAGTTGGACATTTGGAATTTAGTTCAGTAAGCAGTTATTAAGTGGCTGGCACATGCCAAGCAGTGTGCTTGTCATGAGGGATGCAAAGACGAAAATAAAAATAATTATTACCTCCAGGAGATTACTCTTTATAGGATGGGCATGGATAACAATAGTATTTACTTTGGAGATATATATATATATATATATATATATATATATATATATATATATATATATATATATATAATTTTTTTTTAATTTGGGGGCAAAGGAAATGATAACAACTGCAGGACAGCAGAAGAAAAAAATCTCTTGTGGGACTATTTTATCATAGATTTAGAGCTAGAAAGGTGGTTAGAGACTAGTTAGTCAAAACTTTTATTTTACAGGAAAGGAAATTGATGTATATAGGGTTTAAGTATTTTGCCCATTACCAACCGGATTGTAAATGACAGAGACTGGATTTGAATCCATATGTTCTGGTTCCAAATCCCATGCATAGACTACTATAACATTCTGTCAATTGAACTGTGTGACATGTGGGATGCCACTTAAAAGGGAACAGAGATTCCAGGATATGGAAGTAAGTAGGAGAAGCATTACAAGTATCTGGGGACAACCTGTTTGGAAGCATGGAGACAGAAAACAAAAAGGTCCAGTAGGTCAGTATGGCTCTAAAATAAGGAGAGAGAGTGTGTGTATGTGAGAATAATATTAAACAAACATGCAAATGTTTTGCATGCAGATTGTTAAGAGCCTTAACTTCTAATGAGAGTTTGTATTTTAATCTAGAAGAAACATTGTAATATTTTGAGCAGAGGAGTGACATGGTCTGACCTATGCTATAGGAATATCAATATGGTCGGTATGTGGAGGATGGACTGAAAAAGGGAGAGATTAGATGGACAGTGGGAGATCAGTTGTGGGGATACCAATTAGGTAGTGCCAGTGTTGTTATTTAAAATTGTCTTTATCTTACAAATGAGGAAATTGAGGCTCAGAGAGGTTGTCACTTCTCCATGGTCACTCAAGTAGTATCAGTTCAAATCACCTTTTGAGATATTAACTAAATTGCTTCCACTTTCAAGTATTGAAATCAAAGTCTCTTTTCCCAAAGAAACTATACTTACAGCTGTTTTGAATAACTGGTGGTTTGAAGAAGATTATTAGTGTGGTTTTTTTTTTTACACACTCAAACCTCAGACCCTGTTTTGTTACTTGTCTTTGAAGCATCAACTCGGTTAAGGAGTCGAATTAAATAATTTCAAACTTGTTTAATTCATTAAGTACTACAGCTTTTATACCTCTGGTAATATTTAATTCTGTATTTGAATTCTAACGTATAATTTTTCATCTCATGTGTATTTCCATAAGACATTTGAATCATTTCCTGAAATGTATTTTATTCATTCATTTTTGTATCTAGGGAATTCCATTATAACAAATTGCTTCATATCATAGAATCTCATATCCCATTTTAAAAAATGGACCACAAAACAGAGATGATCACTGATTCTTGAATATTTTAATAGATGTCTTGAAAGTAATTAAAGAGTACCTTGAAGACTTCTTAAGTCTTTTTTATTCCCCCCATAGCACTGTGGAAAGCATATTTATAAGACAAATTTACTTGTTTCTCTTCCTCATTTTGTGAGTTGGTGACTCTTAAAATTTTTCTTCATGATGCAGTGAGTTGGATTAAAGAATTCTGTAGAAATATTCTTGAACTTGAGGGTTTCTTGAATCTTTAAACATTAAAGAATAGTGTTTGAACTTTTTTGCTTTGTACTTCAGAACTTAAAATCTCATTTTGATACTTCCTATTATTCTGGAGTAGCTAAGTAATGTTCCATATCTTCTGTGGGTTCTGGACACTTTTTCTCTGAGAATGTACAAGCCCCCTAGTTTTTCATAGAGCCTACAGGATTGTGGCTGTGATAGCAAGGCTTCCTTATGTGTTCTGGATGTATGGGATCCATGATGGTGGCTTCTAGTAATTTTGATGTTAAGAGAACAAGCCTGGAATCATCCCAGAAATTAGAAGTTAGTTGTGTGATGGTCTATAGAAGCAATTACAATACCCATCTTCTTTTGTTTTCTTATCTCCTACCTTAAAACTGCAGGAAAAAATAAAAATGTGGATTAGTAATGCACTACTTCCAGGATTCTTACTATATGAGAATGCATTAATCCTTGTACTTAAAAAAACCCCCATGATATTTTAGAGGAAGATATACAGATTGTCATTAAGATTGGATTGGCACACTGTAATCTTGCTGTACTACTGCCCTTGATGTCTACAGCTTTTCAGGCATGGTTTACCTTTTACATGATTCCTTTAGCTACTTCTAGGATAACTCACTTGAATTGTGATCTGAAATGGATGCAACATCAGTTTCACTCCATAGCAAATAATGCTAGGTATGTTCTATTGTATTGTGATGCACAGGTTAAAACAACCAGAAACCACCATCTAAAAAATGCCATCTTACACTTAGCTGTGATTTCCTGAGATTCACATTTTAAAAAAAGTCTGTATACTAAGAAGCCATATACTAGTTAGCTAGGGGACATTCAACTGAAAAAAAAAAGTTATTAAAGTACCTTTATATATGGCTTTTCTTAGACACTCCATATAATAAGATAAAAAAAATCCCCTGATATTGAAGAGTTTATAAATAATAATATCATATAGAGCATTTAGTGCTAGAATGCACTTAAAGAATAATTTATTTGACCCCTTTTTTTATTTTGCAGATGTGAAAACTGAGGCTTGATAGGGTAAAATGACTTGTATAATATCACACAACTATTTTCCTTGAACACCAAATCTAATGATTTAGAATCTAGTATTCCTTATCCTCTTAGCAAGTCACTTCACAGTCTCTTAGGGAGCATAATGCACACACCCAAATAAGTGTAATTCATTCTACATTGAATGTGGGGGTGGGGAAGGAGTGATCCAGAGAAAGCATATCTAAACTGAGATGATTTTTGAGACAATTGCAATCTGACATCCCAACTTCCTGTACCAAATTAGTGGGTCAGGTTTTCCTGAGCTTCTGCCAACATCATAAATGGAAAGAATTAAAACAGAACAAGAGCCAAAAAGGAGTTCAATACTGAAATGTGATGAGAAGGAACTGACCCTGGATATCTGATATTTAGATGGTCTGTTTAGAGTTGTTTAACGAGTAGGTTCTGTGGCAAAATGTAACCCTCCTCTCCAAGACAGTGCAAGTTGTTTATCAGTGCAGAAGAGGAAAAGGGTTGGGCACATACTTGTAAGGCTCATGATCTTTCCCAGAATGTGGAAGGATAAGGGACTTGCTAAGAATTTGACATTGGATGTGTTCCCTTAATTGTGGCTTTGGCCATTTCGAAGGAAAAAGTGCTAAGGAAATCAGAAGGTGATACTCTGAACAGTGTGGAAGCTGTTCAAAAGCAAGCATTTGGCCAGACAAAGACCTGGACTTAGAATCTAAAGGTAATCTCTTTTAGACAACATGGTATAGTAGAAAGCACTCTGAATCAGAAGTTAGAACTCCTCACCTGGAACCTCTGTTTTGTTTTGCTATAGACTATCTTCTTTATACTTGTGCAAGTCATTCAGTGTCTTAGGGCATCAATTATGTGAGCTGTGAAATGATGGATTGTATTAGGTGATCTCCAGGCCTCTTTCCAACTCAGAAATGTTATTATTCAAATTCTTTAAAAGTCAGAAAATGCTTAGGTAGGGATTACTTTGTCTTATAAGTCATTGCATATCCCTAACAAAAGGTCGACTGAAGATAGAGATTTGAAGACAATTGCCCAAAGAATAACACCAAGAATGCTTAAGTTTTTTGATAATGTCTGGGACACAGTTGGCTCTTCCAGAAGTAGAGATTATCAAACATAATTTTGCCTTTTAATGTATAAATTTTGAATATAACAAATTTTAAATGAAGTAATAGTTGATGCTATTTTAGTTTCTCTTAAGAGAATCATACATGATTAATTAAAAAAAACCCCAAGCCAACCAAAAACATTATACCATGCCTAAAACACATTCCAGCAATATAAATTGGGGGGGGGGGAAATCTTTGATTTTTCCACCTCCTGCACCCATTGTCTGGAAACATTTTTTTTTACACTGTAGTAAGACCAGAATCTATATTCGCCATGAATCAGCTAATAGGCTATTCATAGCATTAGCGGACATAGTCTCTCCATCAGATATCATAAATAAGCTTGCCCTGTTGTCTAATTCAAAGATGATTTTTAAAATTTTTGTTCATGTACCTCTTAATCTGTTACATTTTTGAGATTAATCCTTTCTTTTACTATTCTGATTTTAAGCTTTTGCTATAAAAAGAGTTATGATAATAATATAACCTGGATTATTGTAGACTAGGAAGAACGAAGACAAAAAGTGCTTTATATCTTAGAAAACCACACTTGTATAATGACCTGCACTTATGTTTTCAGTGTTTCTTAGTTTGTAAAGTCTCTATAATCATAAAGCCTGCTAGCAAATTCTAACTCGAAGGACTTCAGCACACTCTTGGTTTTTTTCTCTTTATACATGTATTATGTATGGCATTCACTTATTATAAATGGTATTTCCCCCCAAATTAATGTGAAAGAATGTCCAGTGATGTGATGTGGCCCTTTTCAACTTTGATTTGATGCTTTTCAAGTCAGAGAATAATGCTCTTCCGTAAGTATCTATGCATGTTATGCTTTTATCTAATCTCAAACCTTTTTAGGGGGATAGCTTTTCTTAAGAGCAGTGAATTCAAGGTAAAGCATTGGAGTGTGTGAATGACAGAGGTTGTAGAATAAGTTTCTCTGGAGATCTTTAAAAACAGACTAGATTTTCTTTTGTGATGGCTTAAGGCCTGTCTCAGGGAAAGAGAATAGATCAGATGAACTCCTGGGATCCCTTCTAGCTGGAGGATTATATAATTAAGAATCACTTCTAGCTTTTTGCTCTTGGCAAGTGACTTGTTTCTCCCTTTCTTCTGCTTATTCTGTAACTCAGCTTTCTAAAGCTAGAAAACTAGGGGAGTATGTCACAGTGCTTTTTTAGGCAGAGGACTTGGGGTTCTCTGGGTGACAGTACAGTTTGTGTGTCTTGCAGAATATAATGTCAATAAAGTTATTCCCTTCATAGGTTTCCTATTCACCTTTTATGACAATAGATCCTGAAATAGAGGGGCACTCTGTACTACCCAGGGAACAATGAACAAATATGGTGGTTGGGCATTCTGGTGAATTTCCCACATAGCTCAGGTTGGAGAATGTTCAGTATTTCTGTGTCTTATTCATTCTCATGACCCCAGATATTCTTAGTTTTGTAGCATAAAACATAAAATAGCCAGTTTCCTGGTCTCATGGCCTAGCCTGTCTGCAAAGGTGTGTGTGAGTTAGACCCCTTTTAATCATTCGTATAATGATTGGTGGCTCCCTGTTGTTAAACCACATTTATTGATCCATCATCGTTGAAGTCCATGGCTGAAGGAACTGGTACTGTCAGGCATTGATTGACTGGGAAGGAAGCGTAGAGCTATTCTAACTCACTTTTATTTTCATCAGCAACAGTTACAGTAGAGAGTTGTGCAAGACCTCCGTGATGAAGCATCACTTATCCTGTATTAAGAGGTGTCTGATTTGACTGAAATTGCTGGGATAACTCAAACTGCTGCATTTAAAATATTTAGAACAGAAGAAACTGTCCAAAACCTTCTTATCCAACTTGGCTAATGGTTTAGGCACTGGAAAATAAATTTAGAGGAGGGGAAAAGAACAGACTGAATGTGAAATGCTTCCAAAGCAAATAAAGCCCCATGATATATGTTAACAATTTTATTGAGGAGATGTTTCTGCACAAATTATACAGACAGACAAAACAAGCATGTTTTTGTGTAAGTTAGGTTGTTTCATAACTGTATGAATAATTATATCTTACTCTTAATTAATAGCTGCCTATTGATGCTCTTTCTGCATTAATAGTAAATCCAGTCTTTTAGTAATCTATGCTCAAGTATTATAGATAAGGGCACAAGTGAAATTTGATAAAGATCCTAATTGAAAGTGTCGTTTCATCTAGAACAACACATGCATTTTGTTATTTGAGATGGGCAATATTTGTTATTGTGGATCCTTTCAACTAAAAGCCTGTTTTTCTATGCATTTCTGTCCAAGTCAACCAAAGGAAACCCAAGACACTGAGTGAGGGTCCATTAAAAGTGAAACCCCAAAAGAGGAAAGACAAAAACTCCAATTTCTAGTGACATTTTACCTATGCCTCAGAGCCTGTATCTTTGCTAGCACTCTCTGAATGTTTTATTTTTGTTATAATTACAGTATCTTGCCTGCACTTTGTCCCTCTGATCCTTTGTTAAAGCCCAGATCACTGTGTGCAGACTGTGCTCGTAGGTGAGATTTATTGAGTGACAAGTAGCTGTAGGGGTAGAACGCAGGCCTCTGTACCTGAGTAAAGTATTAGACATCACAAAGCTTTGGGGGGTGGGGGTAGCAAGGGGAGGGTGAAGGGGGGTGGGGAAAAGGAGAAAAAGGAAAGAGCAGGAACACAGCAGCTCCTGGATACAGATCAGACAAGAGGTTCTGCCACAAATCACCTAGAAACATGTCAGACGCTGCATGTTTGTTGTTTTACACTGAGGGCACAGCCGTAGTCCAAAAGTATTGATTCTTTTCTTTGTACAGAGACAGAAACTGTCAGCTCTAGCAGGCTGACCTTGGTATGGCTCAGACAACTATTCCCCACCCTGCCTACCAGATGAACCCCACAGGAAAAGTCCAGGCAAGATATGCCAATGTCCGTTTCACATAAACAGAGAGAAACCGATGCCTGCCGAAGCAGCCCCTTCTATTTCCAAAACATTTTCCCCCTCCCTGGCCCTCCAGAGGTCTAGGGTAGCAGTTCTGCACTGTGCTCCATGTGACAGAGCTTTGGAGGTTGTTGTTCTCTCTCTCTCTCTCTCTCTCTCTCTCTCTCTCTCTCTCTCTCTCTCTGTCTGTCTGTCTCTCTGTCTGTCTCTCTCTGTCTGTCTGTCTTTCTCTCTCTCTCTGTCTCTCTCTCTCTCTCCTCTCTCCCTTTTTCTCCTTTCTCCATCCCCCCATCTCTCCTAAAAATGCTGGAAATGAAGCCCTCAAATTTTGTTTCATTGTATGTAAACTTGAGGGTTTGGGGGAGAAGAGCTTCATAAACAAAAATGTAAGCTAAGGAAGAAATACCCATTTCTGAACATTTGCACTTGATAATATGATGATTAGGATTGCCCCTCCTTTTTATTTTAGTGTTTTGCTGAAAGGAAAAGAAATCGACATTCAACATTAAATATATTTTTAAAAATAGTTTTAACACTGAATAGAATGATTTTTCAGCAGCTATATCCCAGTAAGATAAAACATAGATTTCTTTTGTACATATGGAAACCCAAGGGTTTCTAGAGGATATTTGCAGAATCCTAAATTATTTTGTTGTATTTTACAAGTGTTTAATTTATTGTATTTAAAAATGTATGTTTTCAGTTTGGGACATCTAGTAATTTTGTCCATTTTCTTTGCTCTTTGCCAATTTGGATGCAGCATACTTTGTAATAAGCCGCAAATAGAGGCCAACAGCAAGCTCTCATCTGTGAGGTGAGGCTGGTCCTCTGTTGGGTGTGAGTGAGTCAGGAATGTTTTGCTCTAGTAAAATGAAACATATTGTAGTTCACTCCTTGCTGAAGTATTGTATTTTATTTTGACTAACAATAACAAGGAGAATGTCTTGCTCTTTTACTTCTGGAATGTTGTCACATGAGCTCTGTGCTCAAGATAGAGAGGTCTACAAAGACCTTTTTTGCCTTGCCAAAAATCATACCATGGCACAAACTAATGGAAAAGAAAACCAGTGATGTTACTTATTGATATGATATAAAAGTCTCTCTTTTTAAAAAAAATGCAGCTTTTTACTGCACATTCCTCAACTTCTACAACCCAAATTTTGTAAAAAAAAAAAAAGAAGAAGAAGAAGAAGAAGAAGAAGAAAACATCTTTATAATATGTGATTGATTGGGCATTAGCCTGGCAACTACCTCATCTTAATACCTCTCCCACTATGAAGATTTATTTTTGTTCAAGGGCTTCATTCAAGATAAAAATCCAAACTCTAGGAAAATGCAAAATATCTTTATTTACTTATTTCTATCTGTATTCATCCTTTCAATTAAGGTAGATAGAATAATATCATTTTCAAATCTATTCTTACCACAATTTGTGGTGTTTCATTTGTAAGAATATGGTAACTAATAGTGAAAGCCAGTTGTTTTTTAAAGATGGGCTATCACCTTGTGATTATGCTTCTAACCCAGCAGGGAAAAATTTTCAAATTTTTCAACATAAGTGGTAGTCTGTGAAATGAAGAAGAAGCCAAAAAAAAAACAACAAACATTTTGCTATCTCTCAAGCTGATTCTGGATGTCCTTCTACTCCCTCCTTTTGTCTCTTTTCTCCACACTAACACCCTCTCTCCCCACTCTCACCCCCCCTACTTCCAAATAAACTTAAAATTGGAGACAAGACCAACTAAATAATACTTTCTGAAAAAGTCAAACCATTTAGAAGACATGAGAGAGTGTTGGCATAAAGTAGAATAGGAAGAGTACAGAAAGTGGCAACTGCAAGGTACAAACACTGTTTAAGGGGGAGGAAAATCCTAATCAGGAAAATTAAAGAGGAAATATATGAAGAATACTTGGTATTATTTTTTTAACTCCACACTTTTTTAAAAAACTCTATGCTAATCTACTATCTTTTTTCCTGTGTATGTTATATGCCTTTGATTTACTACAGAAATTACATTGCGTTTGAAAGTGTCAGTTGAGTTATCCTTTGCCTTGTTAGTATCATGTTTGATTTCTTGGACAGAGACATAAATCACTATCTAATATGCAGGTCTTTTGAAAACGCACCCAAGGTTTATTGCCAGTAACAGACTAGTGGCCTTATGTGGACTTTCCATGAATAAAACAGATTGATGAGCCATTTTATAGCATCGCAAGCTGTATTATAAATACATCACCCTTTTTCAGTAATTTAACGTGAAGAACAACCTAATGAGCTCCCGGCCATGATCGGCCCAGAGAGCTAGGGATTCTGTTGAGCTGAGATAGGACAAGTGACTGGTGGAGGATAAGAAATTCAAACCTTGTAATGTTTTCCCCAGTTCAGTGACAAAAATCTTTGTAACATGAATCATTTGAAACAACAGTAAAGTGCAGGCAGCATTTAGAGTCTGTCAGAGTAATAAAGTGAAATGTAAATAAATTGGATCGGATTTTACTTCTGACTGGTGATATTGCAGGGTGTTGGACTCTCTTAGTCAACTCCTTTCCACCCCCACCTTTACACCAATTCCTTGAAATTATCAAGGAAACACAGACAAATTGCATTTGAAAACATGTTTGGGTTTGACATTTCCTTTTCTTGACTGTGAATGAACTAGTCTAGTTAATATGGATCTAATACCTGGAGGTTCTCTGTTGAAAAATGTGTACTTCCCCAGGAACATTGTTTCTTACACAATTTTTGCTTTTTTGCAGGGCTTTAAGCACTTTGCTTTTAGTATCTAATTAATTTTCACAGTCTTTTGTGAAATGGGAAGAGTGTGTAGGGACTGAGCATAAATAGCTCTATTTTTCATCTTGCCAAAGAGTAAACTGAGGTACAAAGATGATCTCTCTTGCTCTCCTCAAAAAGTAAATAAGGAGATGAAAAAGGGGAAAGTTTGATGAGCTTTAAAACCAAAGAAATACTCAGAATAATTCTTTTATACATTATTGATCTGAACCCTAAAAAAATCATACTTCTCTTCCTATGTGGACCCAAAACTTTGTGATTATATAGTAGATTCTGGACACTCAGCATTTCAAAAGGCACAAATACTTTACCTCATAGATACTCTCAAGGCATTTTGAACCTGGAGTTTTTAGATGACTCTCCCTTTCCAGAATGGAGTTAATTATAGTATATATTCTACACAATACTACTGTTCCTGTATTTCCAATTGAAGTAGTTCTAGACATTTTTGGAAACCAGGCTACTATCTGAAATAGCAGCAGTTATTACTATAAATAACTGAGCAATTAGTGCATTGTAAAGAATTCAAATTTGCTTTTAAAAAATATTACATTTCTATTATAATGGCAGCCAGGCAGTTTGGCTAACCCTAGTGTTTACTTCAGACATGAAATGCCTCGAGTGTACAGGGGAAAAGTGAAAAACTGAAAAAGCTTTTAATTAGTCTTTACAGAATTGGTAAGAATGGAATATTTTACAAGTAAGCCGTAAATACATCAGTGATGGCCCTAACCTGTGGGGGCTCAATCCTGGCAGCACTTGCACATTATGCATCTCAGATTTTTGTGCAATTTAAATGGAATGACCCCGTTTATACCCTCTGTTCCTTATTAAAAATGGTTGACAAGTCAAATCCCATTTTAAAATAAATCCACAGACAATCAATTTTGTTTTGAGTTTTAAAGAGCTTCCTTGTCTTGTGAATGGCAATATGCATTTTACATTCTGTCTTCAGTTTACAGTACTTGTGAAAATAGAAGGTGCTCTCAAAAGTATCTCCTCTTCCCTTTGCTTCTTCCTTCTTGCCTCCCATCTTAGCTTTCCCTTTACCTAAACCACATGCTTTATGTGGTTGAAGTTGAGGGCTACAATTCTAGGACTTACTTGGAGATTTTTAAACTTCACGCTTTTAAAAAAATTCTGGTGGATAAATCTATGTTGTACCATTTTTGTGTGCCTCAGTTTTTCTGTTTCTTCTGTGGTCATGCATAACCTCCTTTGAAGTGGCACTCTCAAACTCATTATTAAATAGATTTCCTCATATTAGTAAATAATCATTTAGAATAGTGTTTTATGGAATTTCCTGAACATTTACAAGTCTTTGAATGTGCCTGGACATTTTTATTGAAAGTTGGGCCAAGGCTTATGTACTCATCAATTGTGAATTTATGGCATAGTTCTGTCCAACAAAACATAGCAGGTTCCAACTCACATTATTCCTCAGTGGAATCAAACTTAGGATCATAGATTCAGAGCTGAAAAGACCTTTTGAGATCATCTAGTTCATACATCTAATTTTACATATTATGAAATGGAAGACGAGAGATAAAGTTACTCATGCATAGTGTGGCAGCTACCCCAGTGAGAGAGCTAGAATTTGAACTTAAGATTCCTGATTCATGACAAATTTAGCATTCTTATTGTTTTAAATGTAGAATTATAGACATTTTTAGATCAATAATGAACTTAGAAATCCTTTAGTTCAACCATTATCTTACAGATGAATCATTGTCCAGGAAGCTGGGATTTTCTTAAGGTCATACAACAGACATCCATTTAATTACACCTCACATAATGATTGAATTCCTAAGAATCATAAGAAGCTTATACTTTGAATGCTAAAATTCCTGAATTAAACTTGAGGGCAAGAAATCCATATGTTCTATCCATCCTATTTGCGAACATATGTCGCTAATTTGTGTACCTACTTTAATGGTACTTTTCTAGAGAGGAAACTAACAATGTTAGGACTTTAAAAATAGGTATCTAGGCAGTAGATGTATCTGTTTGTGAATAAAATGTTATAGGTCATTCTTTCTAGAATTCATGGGACCATCGATAGAGAGCTTGAAGTTTAGTGAGCTGAATCCCAGAGAATTTACATTGAAATCATCAGTATCAGAGTCAACGTTTTGATTCAGATCTTAAGTACCATTTTTTTTTTTGCTGTCTTTGATACTCTGCCCCCTGTGAGGGTTCAACAGTATACATTTCTGTCTTATTACCTTCATCTAGATAGTCTCTTGGATGCCTAATCATTCCTGAAGTGTTACAAAGTGGTATTTTCTACCAGCTACAAGGAAAATCTTTTCCCAAAAAGAATAAGAAGGCTTGCAGGTAGTGAGTGGGGAGGAATGGTAGTAATACTAAGTTTCTTGTGATTCTCAGAAAACAATAACAATGTGTTTCTTTGCTCCCTATTTTACTATGGCACTCAAACTCGAATTGGGCTTTTAGTGCTAAGAAGCACATCTTAGGAGTAGCTCAGCCTGGGAACTAAAGACATTACCCTCTCCTACATAAATTCAGAGGCTCAGATGTTAATGGCTGCAATCAGCATTTGATGTTTCAGTAATATGTAATAAGCCGAGGTCAGTCAGGTGACATGTCGTCTAGGTGTGTGGGAATAGGTGTGCAGATGTGTGAATATTGTGTGCACGAATGCAAGTGTATAATTCTCATTTTCCATGTGGGAAGATGCCTTCTGAGTAGAAAGAGAAGATATACCTCTGAGAAAGTTTGGATCTTATGTGACATTTTGCTAATTTATTAGCTGCTCTTGTCACCTTTTAGAAAGTATCATTGTGCTGGAAAAACCGAAATTAAATTCATTATGTAAGTAAGTTGTGTTAATTGTGCTATTTATAAGATTACCTAATGTGGAATTGGTCAAGAAGAGTAAAGGTTACTTGTCTGATATTTCCTGTAGCTAATGTGATACTGTGTGTTTTGAAAAGAATAAAAATATCAAATTTGATGGTACCTCATTAACCATCCATTTACTTGCCTTTTAAGCAAAATTATGTTTTTAAGCATGCCATAGTAAGTTCTACCTTCATTGCTTGCCATCCAGGCCCATGTTGAGTTTGTAATCTCTAAGCTCCCATCCAAAGTTTTCCAGGAAGCTGTCATTGCAGCATCAGAAATTGCATTTTTATTCTGCTTTCTAGCATAATATGCATGCCAGGCCTGATAGCTATTAATTGTAGCAAGAAATGGATTCATCATTGTAAGTATCCAAAGTCATGTAAGAAAATAGATTGTGACTTGTTTCCCTAATTTAACTCTTCCTCATCAAATGATCCTGTGATTCTGTTGCATTGACTTATTCTGTTGATGGTGTACTAGAGTCCTTGTACATTCATTTACTGTTAAAACAATATTCAGTTATCAATATGATCTTGATTTTTTTTTAACCATTAATATCATATGAAGTTAAGACAAAGCCTCCTGGGAAGTTTTTACATTTTAGGCAAAGTAGGTGTTAATTTTCTTTTATTTGTTATATACACATGTTTGTCTTGGCACAATATGTACAACTTTGTTATTGTTTTGTCTGTGCATTTGTTCGATTTTTAGATGATAAATCTTGGAGAAAGACTATATATGTAATTTGTTGTTTATACTAGAGCCTCCCTATTAAAAATGCCTTCGGGAGTCTTACCCTGGAATCACAAATACTATATTATAAATGAAGAAACTGTCTTGGAAGTTGTACATATGAAGGAGACTCTAGGAACACCTCAGCAGTTGAATGAGTAATTTGAGCTATTTTTCTATAGTGGAGATTGATTTGAGTGGATCCATCCGCACTCTCTTTTCTACCTCATTGAACCTGTGATCATGGACTCACTAGCATAATGTTCTACTAACTGAACTGGTCAACTGAAACTCCTTGGATGGGTGCAAGGTGTTCTAACTGAATTTTGTGCTAGAACCAAGTCTGTTTTAGAGGGGCTCCAATGAAGTAATGAATGCTGGGGATATAGGTACTTCTTGGAACATAACTATAAAACCTTGCCAATGACCCGTTTATTTTCCTTTGACAATTTCCAAGTTTAAGGAACATTATTTTGCTTATATCTTCTTTACAAGAAGCCCAGGTAGTCTTGTTAAATGTCACTCTCATTTTGAACTTTACTTGGACATTTCATGCCAAGGCAAAAATTACTGAGTAAATGGATATCATTTGGTCTCCCCCTTACTTGTTTCTTTCTCACTCCTATCTACACCAATTTAAAACCATTTTCCCCCTTTCCTAGTTATGCAGCAGACAAAAGTCTGATTCTGACAGAAACCTCACCTTGAGGATATTATTCTTCCTGTGTGCTCTCCTTTTCTTCCTACCTCCCCCCTCCCACCGCATACCCCACACATTATATGTATAGATTTGGCAGCTGACACTATTCCTGTCCTTGTTATGTAACCCACCACCTACCCATTTTTTGGCAAAGGTGACCTGAAACAACAAGTTGCAACAAAAGCATGGACTTAATTGGAACATGTGCTGTGCTGAAGTCTTCAACAAAGAAGGACTGATAGACATCAGGTAAACATAACCATATGTAGATGTTTGCCTGAGAAATAGGAGCCTACATGGGAACTGTAGTCAACAACTGAGTTATATTTAAGTAAAAACCTATGGCATGGCTATCTTCCTTCCTCCCCCTTCTTGACTGTCTCATTGTATCCCCCCACAACCCTACTTCATGTAATACTTTAAACCTGCCCTTTCACGTCCTCCCAGGGGTGAGCACTATATGATAAGCAAAGGAGAGAAATAAAACTATCTGTGACTCCTTTTAGAATCTGTTACTACCTAGAGATTGGATTCCACGATGGATACTTTATAGTGATCATCTTCTCATGCAAGTCCTTGGCTTATCTAGTACGTTACCCATCGTCACCTGGGTCAAAAGTGGAATGTAGTCAAGTATAGATGTGATTATTGGGAAGTTTGGATGTACTATCTAGAATTTAAATGCCTTAGAGTATGCCATTCTTGGGTGGTAGGAATCATATCTTTGAAAAGTTTATCATCATTTCTAGGATTTAAAAGTGAATGGATTTTTGGAACCACCTAGCCTGAATTCCCTGATTTTATAGAGAGCTGGTGGGGTGGGATGGGGGAGAATTGTTCAAAGATCCAGGGCTGGAAGGAAACTTTAGAGTTAATGTGTCCCAATGACCTCATTTTATAAATAACTATTATGAAACTCTGAGAATTTAAGCGATGTGTCCAAGGTTACATAGGTAAATTATAGATTTGGGATTTCAGTAGATAGTTTTTTATTCCAGACTGAGGATCTTTTCCACTATGCTACGCTGAACTTGATTGATATATCTTTATCAAACCAATATTCTTTGAGAGGTATCATGTTTACACATTCTGGAGTTGTGTGTGTGTGTGTGTGTGTGTGTGTGTGTGTGTGTGTGTGTGTGTGTGTGTGTGTGTGTGTGTGCTGTTGTTTTTTTTACTGTGCTCTAGTTGGGTATTTCATAGTCTCAGTCAAACCATCGAGTGTTGTCAGTTGTACATTTCCTGGCTTCCTAGGTTTCCTTCAAGTCCCAGCGAAAATCTTACATTTTATAAGAAACCATCCCCAATTCTTAATTGTAATGCCTTTCTGTTGTTGATTATTTTTTATTTATCCCATATTTAGCTTGTTTGTACATGGTCATTTGTGTGTTGTTAGCTTCAGAGGGCAGGCACTATCTTTTGGCTTTCTTTGTTTCCCTAATGCTTATTGTAGTGCCTGGCATTTAATAGGCACTTACTATAGACTTATTATTGAAATTTGTTGCCAGTATCGTTTAAACTCTAGACTGCCATCTTTTGTTGGAGTGAGGATAGAAGCAGAGTACCCGGATAGCATTTGAATCACTAGCCACCCTGAGAACTGCTTTCTAGAACTTTGGGAAAGCACGAACCTTCTTAGAAGTGGGAAAGTAGTTGGGGAAGCACTCAAGACTTTTGACATCTGCTAAGTCCTAAGTCAATAAAAACCCAAGTAATGGGCTGGGAAGCAACTCACATCCTTTGAGAATTTCCTTCACTGGGAGCTGCTTCAGGTCTTGTTGATGTCTCTGTAATACCAAGCCCAGGAGCTGCTCCACACCACCTTACCTCCAAGGTACCTTTTTGCTCTAGGACTTGGATGCATAATTTCCCTGGAGGCCCAAGTATCCAGATATGTAAGAAGAGGGAAGTTGGCTTTGTGGTTTCTGGAATCCATTCAGTTTTAAATCTTAGAAATTGTGAGGAACTTTTCAAAGATACGATTCTCTACCACAAACAAACAGGAATTCTGGTCATAATATCTGGGACTTTGGGTTAAAGGTTGAGGATTTCTGTAGCTCATTGGCTTTACAAGAAGGACTGATCCTATCTTTGGGTGGGGGTGGCGGGGGCTATACATCCTACATACACCCACATAATAATGTGCTAAGAGATTGAATTGTCCTCAAAAAGTTGCTTTTGTGATCATTCTTCATACTACCTCAAAAAAATTAGGTTGAGTTTAGATGAATGATGATTAGCTTTCATAAACATGAAATTTAGTTAGTAAAATTTTCAAGTAATTACCTGAAAAAAGTGAGAAAATGTGATTAAGATAGTATTTTCTAGCCTTGTTTCTTTTCATCTAAGGGTCTCAGAGTACCTACAAACATTATCTTGTTAATTTTCACAAGAGCCAGGTGAGGTATGGAAGTAGCAAGTACTATCTTGCCCATTTTGCAGACAAAGACTGTGAGACAAGGAAAATTCATTGACTTTCCCACGGTAACACAGAGTTCAGAGTAGGCTCTAGGCCCTCTTCCCCACACCCCCAAATTTCACCTTGTGCCCTCAATCAAATGCTCCATCTCATAGTCTAAGACAAAACTATAGAATAAATATCATTCTTTTTTCTACCTGTACGTCAGAAAGAGTGGCTAAATGTCCTGGATTTTTGGTAAGAATTTATCCCAAAGTAATTGTGACAGCAATTGCTAGTAACCCTCTATTTTTATAATAGCTAACTTCATCAAAGGCTTCTTCCTCCAAAATTTTTTACTCTATATTTCTGTAAGCTTTAACACAAGAAAACAAAAAAAGGAAACTACAAACTCATTCCTATCAACTCCAAAAACAAAAACAAAATCAGTCTTCATCCCCCATTTAGAAACTACTTCCCTTCTTGTCACTCATTGACTTTTATTACCTGATGTTTGATAGTAACCATTTATTTACTGTTATTTTCCTGTTTCTTTTTTCTGTATTTGTTCCCTTTTTTATAGGTTTAAGATAGCAGTTACACATTTCCTTTCATCTTTGTCATTATTGTTTTCAAGAATAATATTTTAAAATACACAATTGCATTTTTTAAAAAAAGTCTTTTTACAATAATTCCTGGAAATGCATATTCCTAAAGAGCTTTTAGTAAGGATGTCATACAAATTTTAAGTTTGGACGTATTTTAATGTCTTGTCTTCACTGATAACATAAGGGTTTTATATATTTTGATTGTTTTGAGATATTTCACTAAATTTTACCTTGGTTCATTCCATTGTATTGGAGGTCACTTTGTTTGCATGCATGAAATTCTCTCTTCCTTCATGCCTCTTCCATATTTACCATCTTTAAGCATATAATTCTTTCTACATACCAGTGCTTTCTAATGTGGGACCACTGGGTTTAAAACATACCATAACATGAAATTCAGTATTTTAAAAATTGGTCACTTGTTTTCATTGCCCTTAAGAAAATCATAGAGAAGAAAAATGCATCAAGGTTTCTTTAATGTGAAGTGGCTATGCTTGAAAACTTGTAGGAGGCTGACTTCTTCTTGTGGTCAAAGCCAAAGCACCTTCTGAGACTTTATGTTAGAAGAATTTCCACAGGACAACTACTTAGAGATCACGGAGTCAGTCAAAATATATTTATTGAGCTATGTAAATGCATATTTAAATTTTAAAAATTTAATTTAATACTTACTGTGCACAAAGAATGTCATGAGCTAAAAGTTCACAGTGATAAAATGAAACATGACACAGTCCTTTCCTTCAAGTTGTAGTTGAGAAAATGTGACCTAGAATAATAGGTTCAAAGATTCAGAGTTTGAGGAGACCTCAGAGGTAATCCAGTTCCATCCATTTATTTTATTGATGAGGAAACCAAGGCCCAAAGAGAGTGGGAAATGAATAGAAATAAGAGAATCTGCATTTATATAGTACCTACTCTTTACCAGGCAGCATGCCAAGTGCCTTTTTACAAACACTTTTTTTTCATTTGATCCTCACAAAAACCCTGTGTGTTAGATACTATATTATTCTTATTTTACAGTTGAAGAAACCAGCAAACAGATTTGCTCAGGGTCACTCAGCTAGTATCTGAGACTGAATTAGAACTTAGATTTTTCTGACACTACACCCCAGGACTCTATTTATTGTGCCAGCACAGCTACCTCAAGAGGTCAAATGACTTGCCTATGATCACACAACTGTGTGAGTGGGAATTGAACTTAGTCATCTTATTAAAAAGCTAGCACTACTTTCATCCAACTAGGAATTTTATGGGTAAAATTTAGATGTTTGCTAATTTAGCTTTTTTTATTTGATTAAACCTGAAAAAGCTTAATAATAATAATAGCTCACATTTCTTAATTCCTTGTCTTTTTAAAACATGATTTCCTCAAAACTACTTAGTGAACTTAGGCAATTTAATGATCATCTTTCATTTTACAAATGAAAAACCTATGGCTCAGAGAATTTTAAATGGTTTGCTTATGGTCAGAGAACTGGTAATTTTAGGAGCTACAACTCAAAGTTAGATTTTCAGATTTTCTGAATCCAAGTCTAGTAATATTTTCACTATAACTTCTTAAATGGGGCAAGGCTGTAGTGTAGACATTCACAAATTCTCCCATTTTCTAAGTCCAGAGCCAGTAAAAACTTCCATATGGTCCAGGAAGCAATTCATACTTTGAAAGTCTCCTTAACTGGGGTCTGGTTCAAATCTATTTTATGTTTGTGGGTCCTGAGTTAAGAATCTGAGAAGTTCCAAAGCCACCTTGGACATTTGCATAGTGATCAAGTGAGCAGTAGCTGTCTTAACAAATGAGACATTAGAGATTACAATGCTGATCTTCTAGCTCGCGGACTTTCTGGGTTTTGGTTCACTGTTCCTTCTACTATTGCACACTTTGTATTGCTTTTTCTGTAGATCAAGATCTGGACTCACTCTCTCAACCCACACTCATACTGTTAGCCAGAGTTCTGGGGAACAAATCATTTCTCTCCTCAGGGTTCTAGGTGTAATTCTGAGAAATCATACCCTCCCACCCAAGCTCTATTGCTCATGTGCTCTCACCGAGTGTATTCTCCTTAATATTAAACACTAATTATATCTTCCTACTATCATTTAGCCACTGTACATCAATGAGCTTTCACTAAGTGATACTTTCTGAGAATGTATAGCAAAAATCAAGTTACAATATCTTTCTATCACTTCAATCCCTGGAGAGAGTGGGTTCAAATTTAGAAGTGTTTGCTACAAAATATATCCCTCACAAAGTTCACGTTTGGTCGTAACATTGCTAATGGAATTGGTGCTCCTTTATTTATAGGGGATATTGTATTTTGACTACCCTGTTGATTCACTCCTGGGCTGAATGAACATTCTTCAGGACTAGTTAGTGGACCTTGACTGGCTTTCCCCATTTTTCAGAGTTTACAAGTTTGTAACACAATATGTTGTATTTCTGATGCTTATTCATCTAAGATCAAGAAGAAGAAACATAGTAGAAGAAATTTAGGTGTCAAGTGTTTCTAGGTGCAAAGAAGTTAGGTGGAGAAAGTCGACTGAAGGCTTCTCTCTAAATTGAAGGTCCACAGCAGTTCTTGCCTCCAATGCCATCCTGGGAGGAAAAGAAAGAGTGATGACAGAAAGGAAGAAAATTAGGGAGAGAGAGACAGAAATAGAGGTCACTTGAAACCTTTTGTATGGGCATTCAGTTCCTGCTTAGGGGCTATTATAAAGGTGTTTTGTTCTTAACCATCAATGAACAGGAGAAGAGAGTGCTTGCATATGTTCTAAAGAAAGGGAAAATATAAGGTGGTCATCATTGTCATATGTATCAGAGTGTCCAAGAAAGATTTGTACTGAGAAAAGAGTATTAAATTTGTTCATTCAGAGGTCACTGATAACTTTGGAGAAAGTAGTGATGAGACCAAAAGTCAAATGAGGTGGTCATGAGAACAGAGGAAGTAGAAATGATGGATATAGACATCTTTTTCTAGGAGTTTCCATGAATTCTCTTCTTATTCTGTTCTCTGTCCAATGTCTTTCTTAGACGCAGTACAACACTAATTCTAACTTCTCTAATATAGTTTTTGTTGATTATTACATTTTTATAGTTGTTGAGATATGTGTGTGTACGTTTTCCTTCTATTAAATCAGGAGGATAGGAATCATCCCATCTGAATTTTCTAATCCCACCATCTTGCATAGTGCTCTATGTAGTATACGTTTAATGTTTGTTCGCTGAATATACCAACTTGTAGGGGGATATGATTATTCCAGATTTATATCTTTTGCAGAAAATGAGAATTTTGACATCAATCTAGACAAATCATATAAGTGAGCTATAGTCAGATATTTTCTCTTGCTTTGTAAATTGCTTTATTTTACCTTGTTCAGCTAATAAGCATGTTAAAGACTAGCTGGGGGTGTATGATAAACTGTTTTTTTCTTCACAAATAAGGCTTGGATTGGGAATATGTGAAGGCTGTGATATCTCCTAGAGAACATGAAGAAATTTTCTTAAACCAGGATATGTTGTTCTAAATAATACATACACCCTTATATTTCTAGCTACAACAGTAAACACATGCACAATAAAATGGCATTCAAACTTGTTGTATATTTAGAACCAAAGGATCATAGATTTAAAGATGTTATTATTTACTTTCATATGTTCACTTTCTGTGTATTATTACTGTGATAATTTTTTCTCTTTGTTAAAATATTGAGGCTTAACAAGAAACTTTTGTTTTACTAGAAATCATTTTTGTATGTCAAAGAAGTTAAATAGTAAATTTTGAAAGGAAATAATGATTTCATAGAAAGAGCTTTGATAGTGTAAAAAAGCACTAGTTATATTCAGAAAACCTATTCCCCATATCTCACTTTTATTTTCCTCATCTATAGGTAAACTGAGGATAATGATACTTATATCATAGGATTGTTGTGAGGAAAGTTCACTTCAAATGAAACACATACAGTTCCAGTTTATCTTTTACCCTTAAATCTGCTTTCTCCTTATTGCCCCTGACTTCAGTGTTTCTCTAAGACACCACCATTCCCCCAGGCTCCTATGTTTAAAATCTTTTGATTATGTTGGACTTATTCTTCTCTTTTAATTCTCCATTTACCAAGATCTATCAAGCACAACTTTGCAACCCTGCCTTCCTCTATCCTCTTCTCTCTATTTTCACTCTCGCCTTCTTCAAACTTGCCTTCATTACTATTCACCTGGAATATTGCAATAGGTTTCTGTGCCTCATAATTTTCCTATCATCTCCATAAATGCATCCTTTATACTTCTTTTTGAGTAGTGCTCCTCATGCTCAGTGTCATTTCATGTTTTTTGTTAAGAAGTTATCAGTGGGTGATTGCAAAGTGGCGCAGTAGATAGCTCGACCTAGAGATGAGAAATCCTGGGTTCAAATCTGGCCTCAAATACTTCCCATCTGTGTGGTGGTTGGGCAAATCACTTAATTCCCATTGCTTAGCCCTTACTGTCATAGTATTGATCCTAAGACAAAAAGATTTTTAAAATTACCAATTGCCTATTATTATTGCATATTGCCCTATTGCCTAATAATAATTGTTTATAAAAATAAATGTCAGACTCCTTTGTTTGGCATTAAAAGCCTGTGATGCTGTGCTACCTTATCTTCTTATATCTCTTTTTTTATCTAATGATATAGTTAGTACTCAATCTTAAAATGTAATATTTATTCTATATTTATCTTTGCCATTTTCCCTATCGTCCTTATTGCCTGTCTGTTTATTTTGATTTATCCAATCTGCTTTGCTTAAAATGGATAGCTTCTCCCTGCTTCATCATCTGGGTGTTAGAAGTTATTCTTTAAAGCCCACTTCAAATTCCATCTTATCCAAGAAACCTTCCAGGATCTTCATTCTCCTACTCACTGAATCAGTAACATCTTCCATTAGATATCAATGCTGTTTTTTTTTAATTTCGATTCCATTTGTCATATACTATTGTTTGTTGTAGCTATTATTTGGTTTTCTCTGTCTCATCTTCATATTCTGCACATAGTAGGCATTTAATAGAGATTTGTTGAATGTTGACTTTAAGAATGAGCTGTTATTTTTTTGGAAACCTGAAAGCAGTGTTATAAAATTAGGGTCACTGTTTATTTTGGCTTATGAAACATTTTGATAAGTCTTAACTATGATGAATAGTTTTAAGACAAATCATAAATGTTGCTTAGTAACTTTCTACTTTGGGCGTTTGCATATTGTGGTTGACGAAAGGCTGTGCCAGTGGGTTGGCAGATATATGGTAGTGATTTGTTTGTTTTTTCTTTCTTAAGAATGATTATCTTAGTTTTGAAAGTTGAGAAAATCTTTGTTGAAATATAACTGCAGTTAAGTACAGTTTTATGTGTAGGTCATGTCACATACAACAGATTTCTAAACCGCAGTCAATGGCCCTCTTATTTCAGGTAATAGTTAACAAAACTCCAGTACAGTAAAGAGAATTTGAACATTCATATAGACATCACTGTAACAGAGTTGGACTTGTATTTTACTCTTGTGTTTTGATTCAGAGTTATTAGTATAGTGACTAAATTGCCATCTTTAGAAAACACTGTCACTGTTACTATGAATCTGTTTTCTAATTTTTGAAAATGATCTCATTATATAATAACAGCATTTTTCTTTATTTTGCATTACAATCTCCAATCTGAATTCCTTGGAGTTACTATTTGAGTTAGTCAATAAAAGTACTATGATCCTAGCTTTACAATGAGGAAGCAAACCCAGAAATGAGAAGGGATAGATATGCTTATGGTCATATACATTGTATTCATTAGAGCTAGGACTCAAAGAAAGTACTCCATTCCAAGTCCAGTGCTCTTTCTCTAGTGTATTTTGCTTTAACATGCTGTTATAAGTTCTTAATTAAATGAAGATCCTTACATTTAAAGCAAGTTTTTTCCCTGTCTATTCCCTAAAAAGGACTAGCGTGGCTGGTACAGGGAAATAATGGGAACTCCACCCTTTTTATTTCCCAGTAGCTTATATTAACCATTTTAGATTTTTCCTCCCCTCTCAAAAGAGTTCTTTGTAGCTATTCAGAGTGGAACATTCAAGTAGTGTAAATGATTTAATTTCCTGTGTGTTTCATTGTCAAAGTTTAAGAATAATGCAGTGACATTGTTCTGTTCTGCAGCTACAGAAACTCTTGAACATCATAAACCAAATCTATACATTTCTCTTCATCTCAGTGAATTGTACTGAACCTACTTTTCTTTCTCCATACGGACTGATTTCAAATATAAGGATCCAGGTAGGTATCAATCAGGGTATGTACTCAGTGTATTTTCTAGATCATATTTCTAGGATTCCTTTATCTCAGTTTCCTCAGTCTTTCATTGTTGTGCATATGGACTGAATTTAGGCATTTGGAGCAATAGGGTTATTTAGATTGTTTTAAACAAGTGGAATGAAATGAAGAGTTCCCCCTTAGAAACAAACTTAATCCATAATGATCTACCATTTTATCTAATGCATAGATTTGATAATTTCCCACAGAACCACTTCTAACTAGGTAAATAATCATAGGGTTTAGACTTCTAACATTAATAGCTTCTTAACGTTGGGAGTCACCTGGAGGGCAATGGGGAAGTATATGATGGATATGAATAGGTTGAAGCATATTACCAATGGCAAATTATGCAAGAAAAGTGGTGTATGATTGAAAAGGGAGTAAACTCATCATGTGGCCAGATAGAGAGAGTAGCCACATCAATGAGATTACATATCCATCAAAGTATTATAAGATACACACACAAGTTATAAAATGATTTTTAAAAATACCTTCTTCATATTATTCTATTATTAAAGTATTATAAAAATTGTCATCTCCATTATTCAGTTGAGGAAACTGATACTCTGAGGTACTGGTTTATCCCAAAGCACACTATTTTTAAGTGTTAAAACAGAGATTTAGGTCTAGTTCTGACTTGAAGGCCAGTGTTGTTCTCAATTGTGCCATGTGTAGAAATAATCTTGTATATTCTCTTCATTTTACAGCTAGGAAGCCTCCTATACACAGAAACTCAGGCTTGCCCAGGAACATATAGATCATAAGTAGTGGAGCTAAATTTTGAAACCAAATTCTCAGATTCCACATTAGTGTTTGTTCTATTATACTATAATTAATATCTCTTTAGTATAGAATAATTTCAAATTTTAAGATATAAGAATGGAAATTTTTGGAGAATTACAACCAATAAATAAAAGTCCATTTGAAAATGATTAAAGTGACCTCTTTGTGATATGAATGGATATATTGTGCTTCATGTGTTTTATTAAAAATTAATGTTTCCCATAATGAGAAATAATCTAAATCTTTATTTAAATAGCATATAATTTAGAATTTCAAGTGAATTGGGCAAGAGAGTTTGAATTAAATATTCATATATATTATGCATATAAGATACTAAATGAAATGACTTTTAATGACATTTAAATCCAGTTCCATAGTGTACAAGAATATAGAAACCTCACATTCAATTGTAATGTTATTTTTGTAATATATTTATTCACATATATTTTTGGCTATTTTAAATGGAGAAGACAGAGGAATGCCCAAGTCTTAATTCAGTAACATTATTATAAGGAGGATTTTACACTAGATCTTTTATCTATAGTCAGTGAATGTGTTATTTTATTATCTAAAAATAGATCATCATAATTTGCATGGTAAATTACATTTAGTTATTTTTTCTTAGAAAAAAAAATCAATCCACCTAAAACCTTCACTAGCAGAGGAATATAATAGTAATAATAATAATATAGTTGCCTTTATGAGCTTTTTTTCATTTATACCATGTGAAGGTATAAAATGAGTGGTTTAATATGTTGTGGGAATCAAGATATTGTACACAGAAGCACTTACTAACAGATAAAGATGCTAATCAGAAATGAAAGAATAATAGCAATCAACAGTAGTGAATTGTGATTGCTATCATTTCTTGCACCTTGAAATCATTAATGAACCGTGTGTTTGACATGTGTGTGCAGAAGTAAACAAGCGAAGCCAGTGAGCTTTAGTTGTGTTCTTGACATTTGTAATTAGTAGCAGAACACTGAAATTTAATGTTAGAAAAATATGACTTTAATAAAATCTTGCTCTAATTCTTAAGAGAGGCTGATAACAACATTGTTATAATTATGAATCTCTCAGCATTTCATTATGAAATCTTATTTTAGGGGATGTAGGATTTAGTCATACAAACTTGCTCTGGGCTAAAACTGACTTCCATAATGTTATTCCAGGTCACATTCAGAAATTTTACAAAATTTTCTTCATTTTCAAAGCTTTATACCATTAAAGCTTCATGCTCTCAAAAACAGTTTTTGCATCTAAAAACAAACCATGTTCTTTGCAATTGTCTCCATATCTATCACCAAAAGAAGCCAACAAAAATACTCTGAAAGTTTCCAAACATCTTATACTTTAATTATCAATTATTGAAATTTTTAATTCATATTTTAACTTAGGAATACATTAATTTTTCAATTATTTAATTTTACTTCTGAAACGGTAATGGTCATCCCTTTTAAGAACCTAAAATTTGACTTCTGGGACATCAACAAGTCTCCAAACATTTATTAAGAACTTATTACATGCTAAGCACTGTGCTCTAATGCTGGGGCTATATATATAAACCCCCCTCCTCAACATGCAGTCCCTACCCTTAAGAAGCATACATTCTAATGGGAAAAGCAGATATAAATGGAGAATGAAAAAGAGGGGGCTGGGTGGAGAGAATGTGCAAAGAGGAGGGGAATGATGTCCAGAACAACAGAGCCAGAAGAGTAATGAAAGATGACTGGCCTGAATCTTTTAAAGTGGAGATTCTTAAAGGATCTCCCCTCCCCACTATTGATAGATATATACATATATTATGTATTTATGTATGTATGTATATCTTGCTAAAATGTTGGGCAGTTAGATGATGTCATTTATGAACCCAGAGAAAAGTAAATATTCAGCAATGTGGGGAAATGTAAATTAAGAATCCTCAAGTAGATTTCCAGTGAAAATCAAGTCCTTTTCTAGTTATTCCCTACTGTCCCAGATAAGAAAGTTGCTAAGAGGCAAAAGCAAGTATATATGGTAATTTTCAAAGACGGTGCTGCTGTTGAGTTTTAGAAATGGAATAAATGATTATAGATAACATTATAATGCAGTGTAATATCTTTAAATAAGAGGGGAACAATGTTTTTCATAAAATTTGGGGATATGACAATCTCGATCTTCTTTATTCATGTATGTCAAAGATCAGTCCTTTTCATGTTTGGGGTATTAATTATGATTTTTTTGAGTCCTTGATCACATGAAAATCAGTTCTTTTAAAATTTTGAAAACTGACTTAGGTTGGAGGATACCCCATTTAATTAAATATTCTTGGGGTCTATCCTTATCCGCCTTTCTCTTTCAGCCAATGGCCCATGGGCTCATTGTTGTATTATTAGTTCCTTCAACTCTTCAAAGCTGTATGAGATTTCAGAACCCAACTTTGTGACTCTCTCTCTCTCTCTCTCTCTCTCTCTCTCTCTCTCTCTCTCTCTCTCTCTCTCTCTCTCTCTCTCTCTCTCTCACACACACACACACACACACACACACCATCTTTTTAAAAAAAAAATCCTTTAAAAAACCCTTATGCACTTGGTTTTAGCTGGGATAGGAAATGGAAATAACAAGACACTCTTAGAAAATATCGCTTCTGTGGACTGCCCAACCTTGCCAGAAACCACGAAGCAATGGAAATATCTTTGAGAAAGCTTGTTTCTACAAGACTCCCAGACTGATTACCAGACCAAAGAGGTTCACAGAAATTTAGCTCGGAGCGAGCATTTAAAATTTAGGAGGCGTATCTAATCCTGCTGAGGTTCACCCATTGCTAATTATAGTTGTGTGTGACGCCCAAGTGATTTTGATATCAGCCACATCACCATGTGTCTCTGATTTTGGCATAAGCCATTTAAAAAATATTCTTGCCTAGTTCATATTTGTCTACCCTGGATGTACTGGGATAAAAGTTTGCCCTTTTCCCACTTACTTCTCAGTTTGTATTTAAAATTCTCCTGTCATGCCTATATTTGGGCATAATTATTTAATTTTCTAGGTTAAATGGTCAGTTGTGAGCCTAACCTATACCTGTGTTGTGTGCTTTTAATGGAGCCACATAAATGTAAATTAAAATTGAAATATTTGCCCATAGTTTACACTAGGAACTTGGTGCATGGTTAGCTGCTGTTATTTTTAAGTAGAGAACAAGATTATTTTTGGGGTAGAAGTTACCTTCTTAAGACACATTGGTTAGGCCTGCCTCTACGAGTCCTAAATAAATGACTTTGAAGTTGAGAATGCTGTACAAAATGAATTGTTTTGTTTACACTATATCATATCTTACTTATCTCTAAATTTATGCATGCCCGTGCTTCCTCACATATTTTAAAAGTGATTCATATAAATAATTAGTGCATGTTTGAAGTTAGTATATATGTAAGCTAAAGGACCTTTTTTACATTACATGATCATTGGCACATATGTATTCATCAGAAAGCCTTGTAGTTTCCATGTATTTCTCACAGAGTATGTGGGCCTGATTTGATACTGACTAATAATTATTTATACAAAATTACATTATGATATTTCCAATCCTTATAGAAAACTATAAAGTCACAGAAAGAAAAGAGATAAAGGGAAATATTTGATTCTGTTTAGTATAAAGTAAGGGAAAAAAAATCAAAGGAATGCTATTGTTTCTCTAATCCATACAGAGATTTATTGTTGAAGATTCTCTAAACTGTTTTCCCCCATTAGTTAGAAAAACAATGGTTGGGCCTTTCTATGTTAAAGTAATTAGAAAACAAATGATTTTAAATTATATCCAGATGCAACATCAATCCTTTACCATTTTATTAAGCAAATACTATTTGAAGCTCCAAGCAACAACCTACCTGTTTGGCTTATGTGATATTCTGGTGAGTGTGACGTGGAATTCCTGGAAGTTGGCTGAAGAGCCATGCTTTCTTTGGTTTTAAATGCTTTAAAAATGATTAATTGGCCTATTTCGATGTTGGCCTATATAGATGATGAGAATCTATGACTTTATTTTTCTTTTTTACTTTCAGTTCTTTTTTCTGGTTTAGAAAGGACAGGTGGACAAGTTGGGCCATCTTAAAAGCCAATCCCTAGAGGTATAACGAAATGCTCTTAGTTATTTTTTTATATTATACTTTTTACCTTATTTCTTATTTTGTGATCAGATTGCCAATATCTCATTTAAATTTTTAATTCAAACCCAAAAGTTAATATCAGATTTTCCTCTGTATTTTAATGTTATTGATATTTGAAAGAAAATTCCTAGAATTATTTACTTTTCTGTTAGAAATAGTGTAGGACAATAGAAATTGAATTCAGTAGAACTTCATTGTAGTCCTGTATTCACCATTAATTAGTCAGGTCAACTTGGGTAATCTACTTACATGGAACGGTTTTACTTACCTCATTCATAAAATGAGGGAGTTGGAATATCAGGTCTATCAGGCACTGTCTTTAACTTGGACTTCCTTTTGAGCTCAAGAATAAATATATATATATATATATATATATATATATATATATATATATTTTAAAACTGATCTTTTATCCATTTGTCCTATTTACTAGATATAACATGTGATAACTTTTTCATGTATACATTTATTTCTGTTAACATGTATGATGATGTTAGCAATCCACTTTTCACCACAGTTTTCTAGGAAGCTCATTTTTTTGTAGTTACAGTAACAGACTTTGATCACTAAGTCTATTTTTAAAGTCTGATAATAAAATGTTGAACAACTCCTTTAGAGGTTTCTGTGAATATATACATCTTTTAACATATACATATAGTTGTCTATATCCTACTTTCCTTTTTATATTGTATGTATGTGCACTTTAAAAAGTTCATTTATGAAATTAAATTGGTCAAATCATCTTCCCTGTGTGTTATTAGAATATCAAAATATCACTTCCAAGTGTATAGTCATAAAAATCCAAAAAATTCTTTCTGGTTATGAATGTCTTTCCCACAAGAATTTTTGTGACATTTTTATAAAAGTGTCCATGTTCTACCAAAATTAAAATGAAAGCCCTGCTCATATTAAATGTATTCCTGTATTATAAAATATTAAAATTTATAGAAAATATTTGAATAAAAACTAGTTAGAATAGATAATGTGTATGTGGAATCTTGGCTAATCAGTTTTACATAGCAGAGCCTAAGGAAAGGAACCTCACATTGTAAAACAAACAAAATTCATTGTTAACTTCCACAAATAAAAATGTTTATGCAAGAGAATTATTACCTACCACTGTTCAGAATAATTTATGGATTGAGGTAATTTATGGTAGTGCCTTTCAAAGAGCCCAATTATCTTGTAACTAGTACAACATGGGATAGAATTAATCCCTTTTTAACTACAGTGAGAATATTCAAATGACTTGGTTTCATGAACTAAATATCTTAAGCAGACAAATCACAGAAAATCATGCAATAGGAAGGCACATGAGAGAGTGCAACAGAGATTTCAGGTCATAGTGTTTATTATGAAACATTAGTTACTATGAAAATCTGGTTTCCATATGGGGTATGTTACATGTAATTTATGTAAACCACATTAGTAATAACTTCTATCAAGTGGTACTAAACACAAACTCCAGCCACTATAATAGTGCATGTAAATTGTGTGTGAGGAAATTGCCAATGTTGGGTTAAGTTTTGTCAGAGAGAAATTCTCAAGTTATTAACCTGCTTCATGAATGACAAAAGCGTATTTCAAGGCTATGTCCTTGTCTTGTTGGAGGGATAGTTTAAGAAGAGTTGGTGAGATATCTTAGGAAATTAAGTGTAACTCAGCTCCTCAAATCAGAGATCATATATCTGAATTCTACACTTAATATTTAACTAGTGATAGATATTTTTCTTATAGATAGTTGATCTTCAGAGTTGGAGTTCTTTTTAAATTTTTTTCTTACTATGGGAAGTATGACCTTCACAAGAACCCCTCCCCATTTTTTTTTAAATTTGGAGGACAGGAATTGTAAAGATGGAACTTGTGATTGATAAATAAGATGGTGTTCAGAGAAAGAAACCATGTTGTCATTTATTAAAAAGAGAGACAAATCTGTGACCTACTTGAATTTCTTAAAAACAATAATAATAATATTTTTAAATTAGCAATGATGGATATAATCTGTATAGTTTCCCCCGAGGATGTGGGAAAGTGTTGAACAGTCTTAGAGGTTAAAGTAATCTCAGTAATTTGGGAAGTTCTGACATGGATTAAAGGTTAGTTAAGGCAGTAAAGGTTTGAAGAAATTATTCCAAAGGCAAAGCAGTTTCACATTGGCCAGTAAACATGAATAATGCTGTGATGTCTTTAGTTAGTGCCTCATGAGTTAAGGAAGGAATAAAAAAAAAAACAGAGGTAAAGAGATATTGCCAGGACCATCAGGAGGAGCCTAAAAGGTTTGCTGAACAAATGAACTAGATAACATCCTAGAAGGAAAAAAAAAATTAGACAAAGAGGAGCAATTTTACCTTTAAAACCATCTTTTCACCCACCAGTTCTTTGAGGAAATTAATTCAATGTGCATCAAAGCAAGAATCTGCTAATTTATATTTACATCCAAATAAATTTCTCTTCAAGAGCATCTTTTCATGAACACAATCAAAACTACTATTGTTTACTTGGCATTGTTTTATGTGCCACAAGATCTATTGACAAAACCTGGGAAGAATGACAGAATCATGACCCAAAAAGATCTTAGTAGGTTAAAACATTGTGCCAAATCTCCTGAAATGAAATTTAATAAGCATAGATGTGAACTTTTTTTTCTTGGACTCAAAAATTTGGTTTTATTAATGCAAGACTAGAGAAGTATATTGAAATACTCTTCTGAATAAAAAATCTGGTTTTTCTCGTGGATCACAAGCTCAATATGTGTCAATATTATGATGGTATAGCTAAAAAAGGAAATGATCTTAGACTACTCCACCTCCAGAGAACTGATAAATAGAAATACATAAAGCATGGTATTTATACAAATATCTTTTTTCTCAAATGATGTCTGGTCTAATTGGGTTAGGGGAAGGAAGGAGTTTACTGGATATTTTAGTGTAACAAATTAAGTTTACAAAAAGAGAGCTAGGTGTTGATTCAGGTAAAGGAGTTGATTGTTCCTCAATGGTTTGCCATGGACATAGGACACCTGAAGTGTAACAGTTCTGGGCAGGACAGTTTAGGAATGATATTGATTTCCTCATGAATGCCCAAAGAAAGGTGACCAGAATGGGGAAAGGTTTTTATATCCGTGACATAGGAGGATCAGTTGAACCAACTGGAAATGTTAGCTATCTTGATATACTTGAAAGCCTATCTATGGAGGAGGGACTAGATTTTTCTCTTTAACCCTTGATGGTAGAAACTGGAAGGATTTGTAGAAGTTTTGAAGTGGCAAATTTGGGTTTGATTTTAGGAATAATTCATCAAAACTACAGCTACTCAAGAGTGAAATTGGGCTGCCTCAAGAGGAAATGGTTTCCCTCATGGGAGTTCTTCACGCGATGGTGGGTTGATCCCTTACAGAGTGTTGCATAGTGGGATTCTTTACAACTGTCTCACTAAGAGGGAGACCTTCTCTATAATGCCTTTACATTAAAGCTCTCCTTGATTGCATTTATCTTCCTTGAGTCCTATGTTGATTGGACTGGATAACCACTGAAATCCCTCCTGACTGCAAAATTCTAAACTTCTATGTGATTATGAATACCCTCAAATTTATTTGTTAAGAAAAGTAGGTAAAGAAAGTGTTGCTAGATTCTGTGGTCTTTGAGAACAGGAACTCTTATTTTATTTCATTTTTCTATATTGCCAGGGCTTAGCACAGTGTCTGCCTCTTAGTAGGTATTTAATAAGCACTTGTTTTTGTTGATACTTGCTTTGCACTGATGAATGAGTATGATAAATACTATCATAATACCATCATATAAAAGGACTTGAATCCTTTAAATTGAGAATCCAAGAACCTGGATATGTGGAAGAATCTTGAAAGAAAAATAGGGCAGTAATCAGGGATTATGAATTGTTTATGGTAGTTACTTGCAATGAAGCTTTTTTAAGTGAATGAACTGGAAAAATTAAGATCCATTTTGTTAGAAAAGTAGTAGAAGATAGTGAAGATAATGAGAAGCCACAGTGGATGTGTGTGGTGTCAGAGTATATGTCAGGAAACACAAAAGAAAGAAAAATGTAAATGCATTAACTAAACAGAGCAGGAACACTTAGAATTCATGGGGTGCACCATAATAGGAGATAAGGATACAAAAGTAGAATGGCCACAGAATGATGTTTAAATATTTTCCCCTATGCTTTCCTATTAAAGACTCTGATGCTTTTCTATATACAAACTCATCTTTTCTATTACAGAAACTATATAAGTTTCATCTTTTAGTAATAATAACCCATATTTTTGAGATCCTTGAGGTTAAAAAGACCTCTTAAAAAAAGCACAAAACACACTAAGCAGTTCAAGTATTATTACTTTTTTCTTTTTTACAGATGTATAAAGAGAGATTTGCTGAGGTGAGATGACTTACCCATAGTCATGATCACAGAAATGGTAAATGCTGGAGCTTGGAATTTAATCCAGGTCTATAGATTTTGAACCCATAGTTACAGTACAGTTCAGTAAATAGACAGTGAGGCTTTTGAACAATAGCATTAGTATAGAACTAGCTGCTATTAGTTATATTGTGGAAGCAAATTGCATAGAAAATTATGGATAATTTTGAAAAAATGAAATACAGGTGGCTCATTTGAAACAGCTTCCAATTAAAACCACATTGTATTAAATAGAGTCTGTTTTACATGAACTATTCTGTATGCTAAATGTAAATGAAACAAGATTTTTAGTTGCAGTAGCTGGTATACAAATCATAGCATCATAGAATGTGTAACTTGAAAGACCTTCAGAGTCCCAACTCCCCTATTTTATGGGTGAGTAAACTGAGGCTCAGAGGACTTAAGTATCTTGACTGATTATAGGGTTGATTTTAGTATGGATGTTTGAGGGCACAAAACTGATTACTAAGAAGACCTAAACCTGTGAAGTAACACTGTAGTGTTACTTAGAAATATTCTTATTCATTATGGATGAAAAGGCATCTTCTGGCAAATGAAAGATCAAGGCTACCTCCAGTCACTTTGTACTAACAAGGCCTCAGAGCATGTGAAAATATAAGTTACTGAAAGAAGAACCCTTCAGCTTGGAGCCCAGGCATCCACATGTGTATATAAAGTCCTGTCAGAAGGGAATACAAAATGGATAGAGCAATGGTTTATCTCCACGAGGCCATATTGGAACTAGCCTTTCACAGCTCAGTGCAGTTTTGTGGGTGGGCTTGGATAATACTGCTGTAAAAGGGGGCATAACAGGAGAGCCCATTGGGGAAAAAACATGTCATGTTTAGAGGACCAGTTTGGAAGTCTTGAAGACCCCCATACCATGGACATTGGTTGGGAGACCCTCGGCAAATCACTCAACCACAGCATTCTAGGTCATTCTCCAAGGCAATAATTGTTCCTCTGTACTGATGGTTTCCCACACCAATGATATCATAGTTATGAACCCCAAACAAAACACTAGAACTTTTCCCTTTCTTTATGTTACCTTTATCAAGGGTTGAATTCAGGGGTTCTTTTTTGTTTCATAGACCCCTTTAGCATCTGGTACTACCTGTATTCCCTTTCTCACAACAGTTTTTAAGTAGATAGCATAAAATATGTAGGATTACAAAGGAAACTAGATACTGAAATGAAGCTCATGTTAAGAATCCCAGATCTACTGTATGAGTGATTGTATCCTTTTATTAAATCCCTAGAATATGGATCCAGAGAAGGAAAAATACTTTGATATTATCTGTTTCAATTTTGTCACGATTGAGAATGAAACTGAAACCCAGAGAATTTACATGATTTCACCATGGTCACAAATGTAGAAGTGTGTGTGTGTGTGTGTGTGTGTGTGTGTGTGTGAGAGAGAGAGACAGACAGACAGACAGACAGACAGACAGACAGAACCTATATTCAAAACCCAAATCCTCTGAATTCAAATCCAGTGTTCTTTACACTTCAACATGTTCTCTTTTCTCTTGTGAATGCTTATAATTACTGAGTTTGCAGCAGAGGTTTTCTCAATATCTTACAGTAAATACTCTACAATTACAGCCTTGAAATATTGAGTCTTGGTTCTGTGTAGTCTGTCATGGCTGTGGCCATATGCCCAGTGGTAGTCCTTTTGATGGACAGTTCATTGCTCTGCTGTGTGCTAACTTGTGGCATAATCGGTAGAGAAGATATATCTGTTATACTACAATCTTTCTCATTCAAGGACCTCTTCCTTTAAGTAGATACTCAATTCACCTTTGAATTTTTACTGTTAGCTTTCTTTCATACCTTCAAGAAATATTAACTTATTTCTTTTCTCAGTGCTTAGGAGTCAGCAGCCAGGACATGAAAAGCCTTTTAAAGGGGATTCTGTCCTTTGTTGTGCACAGAAAGAAAAAAATCCCAGAGTTTTCAAAGACTGGTCACCAATTTTTAGAAATCTTTGTGAACTGAAAGTGATTTTAGACTGGTGTTACTGAAACAGGGCTAGGAGCGCGATCCTAGGGAATACCAAAAGATTTGTGGAGACTAGCTATAGAGCTCTTAACAGCTGTCAGTAATGGTGATTTCAGGAAGATAAAGCTCAGGTTGAAGTTTGATGTTTGGGCATTTTTAGGGGAGAGGGGGAGCAGGTTGTGGAAGGTCACAGTAGTCCTTATAGAAGTTATGGGATAAAAAAAGTAGACTAATCCTCTAATTGTTGGAGAGGATCCTTAGCCCCTTCTTATAAGGGTAAGATTATTAACCTAGTCATTTTTCCCATATTTAAACCTGGATAAGTTTACTTCACAGACTTGCCCCGCTAAATTTATCCTATTAGAGTATGACCTACTGTTACAAATCCACTATACTGTGTTCTGTTGAACAGCTGCTACATCTCAGGACAGAATGGTCAGAATTTGAGTGGTTCATATATGTTTTTAGTTTTTTAGAGTGCTTTGACAATTAGAAGTGCTATATAAAACTTCTGGCTTTTATTTAAAAAAAAAGTATTGTGAGTGGTCCAAGTAAAGAATTAAATATTCTTTTGGTTAAATTTTTAAAATTGGGGGTTCATGATTCTGCTAGATTGTTCAATTAAAACAAATGGGCAGGAGTAAGGTTAAAGGAAAGAGCACTCACATGTTGATATGCAGTTAATTAATTTGAACTCATAGATTAAAAAAACAACAACCTGATAACTCATTAAGTGACCTGTAATCTAAGCCATCACTAACATAATCTGTAAACTTGAGAAAGCATCGCTTTTCACCTTAGAATATATAATGGTCTGTGGTATAAGGCAGTGGATTTGGAGATAGGAGACCCGGGTTCAAATTACTGCTCTCTTATGTGCTACCTCTGTGACCCTACTTAGTCCCTTAGACTCTCCTTCCATAAGTGTTCAGATTCAATTCTTCATTTGATTAGTTTCCCTCTTAGGTTATCATTAGAGCTTAGTAGATTTCTATATATGTTCTTTTCTGCCTTCGGAAATACTATTCTTTATACTATTAATATGAAATGAGTTACACATATCAGTCAGTGTGGACCTTCACTGTTATGTTTCATTTTAATCCTTTACTGTGAATTTTTTATCCTTCTTCTATTCCCACCACCACAACTCCCATATGACATGATTCAGTGATATTGGCATTCTTGCTATTTCTTACCCAAGTCACTCTAGTCACTCTATTACCTTCCTGACTGTCCCTAATGCTTGGAACTCCCTCCCTTTCCCAGTCTCTGTCTCTTTCAAAATCTTAGCTAAATCTTCTCTTCTGCAAGAAGCTTTTCTGGTTCTCCCTCTGTCAATGATCTCCAATTTATCCTATATGTACAAACAAGACTCTGTGTTTGTATATAGTTATTAGCATGTTCTTTCTCCCATTTGACTATGAGCTCCTTGAGAACAGAGATTGTTTTTTGTCTGCCTTTGTACCCTCAGAGCTTAGCATAATGCCTGGTATGTAGTAGATGCAGTGTGCAATAAAAGCTTATAGATCTGTTGACATTGGCTTCCTGATTTAATTTTACTCTTTTTTTTTTTCACTTAATATTTGGGTGCTTTATACCTGTGTTCTCCCTTCATTGCCCTCTCCTCTTTCCATCAGGAGTGAATTATTTGTATTTTTGATAGTTTTGGCAGTCTGGTGAAGCCTCTGGATGCCTTTTCAGAATTCTGTTTTTAAATACATAAAATAAAATACATAGCAATATAAAGAAAACCAGTTATATTGAAATATACTTATAAATTTTTTAAAGTTTATGGGTACCTGGTTTAGAACCCTGCTGTACATACACATAGCAAAATCTGCTTAAAGAAAAATGTCAGCTATTGGTATTTAGGTTTTATAGAATGACACAACTAATTTATTGTCTTGGGCAGCTGTTGCATTTAAGTTGAGGATTGCTTGCTCCAGAGATAATGTTATTAAAAGAGAAAATTATTTTTACACAAGGGTTCATACAGGAAGAAGAAAAATGGTCAGAATATAACCATCGGACATTGGCTTTTGTTTAATAAATCATCTTGAAAATGTGAGTCAGGAATTATGTGTGTTCTGGTAAAATTGGTAATAAAGTCAGAACATCAAAGGCATGCCTTTCCTGTTAGTTCTGGGCACCTGTATTTAAGAGATTCTCATGACATACAGATGACTTAACTTTGTAGAGAAGACAGCAACCATACCGTCAGTAGGCTTTAACAAAAATACTTCATATTGCTCTTTAATCCTTGAGTCTAAACGTAGTAACACATTGCGATAATTGCATGTTTAATAAAAAAACCACATCTATTACTGTAACATTTATCAGAATTGAATTCAGTGTATACTTGTAGAATGGAAAATTGACAAAGGACTACAAATCCCATAATACATTGCCAGAGTTTTAAAAAATTTTGACTTTAACAGTCCTTTTTATCCAGAAGAATTTAGCCTCACAGAAGGGAAAAGCAAAGTTTTTGCAAAAATAATATACTGATGGGGCCCCTAGGAATTACCGAGAAGTTTTCTCAGAATGCTCTTTACTTTAAAATGAAGCTTAATCCTGGATATCATTGCATAAACACTTAAGTTTTCCTTAATTCATATAAATTTCCTCAGTAACACATGCCACAAGTTGGTAACCTGAAACTTACCACGCTTGAGTTCATGTGTACTTCTATGTATATGCTTCTCTGTCCGTGTGGACACTTTTTTTTCTGGAGAGCGGAGGGCATGCCTGGAAAGATGGAGAGAGTTACTTTACAGGTCCTATTGGAGAGTACCACTCCACAAAGACTTCATTATCACTTTCTTTCAAACCCAGTTTCCTGAATCAGTGCATTTTCCTACACCCCTTGCAACTTCGGCAAGGCTCTGAAGCCTGACTAAACAATATGGCTGGCGGGTGTTAGGGACAGGGCAGAGACACAGAGCAGAGACAAAGAAGCCCCTGAGAAGGCAGACGGACTTATATTGCTTGTGGTTTTTCAGTACAGCTGGTTTCAGATGTGTCGGCCTTGTTCTGCGCTGGTCCCACTGCCAAAGCAAGACTGTCACACAGCTGGTAGTACTTACTGTACTTGCGGGAAAGTATGTGATTCATTAGTTGGAGACGTATGTTTTTCACCAGTTCTGGTCATGTTTTTGTTAGGATGTGGTAAAAGCATAAGCAGGGGGTGAAGGGACAATGGAAATATGTGACTTGTTAAAGATTGGCCCCAAACACTTATTAGCTAAATTGTACACCATAAACCATCCGCTGAAGCTCCTAAGACAAATGGCTTAATTCTTTCTTCTTCAGTTGAGGTCGTTTAGTCATAAGTGGTAAAAATTATCAACACTGAATCTTTTTTTCTTCCTTTTTTTTTCCTGTAAAGTATTATGATCCATTTAAACCCCAAACTATAATGTGAAGAGAAGTCATGCAAGTAAAAGACATTAATTTGCTGAAAAATGCCCATGACGAGTGAAGAACTTTAACTAGAGTGAACGGCTGCTACTGATAAAATATGAGTATGGCATAACGGCTAATAAGAAACACTTTTAATACCACGGGGTGTGAGGAGGACAATAAATGGGAGTTTCTTTGTCCACAGATGATAAAGCAGGCTAAAGTTGTACAGCTGAGAACGAGGGACTATCATTTCCATTAATTAAGGTGCCATTAATAGGCTGGCATCAGAGTCTCTGACGCGGTCAGTCGGGGCTGTGGTGAAGCCCTGCCGGTGTGAGTTGCATCTGTTATTGGGCCATTATCTGCAAGGTAGTCTCTGAGCTTCTGAATATTTTACACCCGCTTGGTCCTACCTAGGTTCATTTAAAAATGACCACCGCTGTGCTGCTTCCTTTATGTGGGTAGGTATTTGCTTTCACCTTCCCTTTTCCTACTTCATTCCAACACTCCGAAGAGTCACTCCTTGAGCGCTTGCTATGTGCGGTGGGTACAAAGAAAGACCAGAACAGCCCCTGCCTGCTGGGGAGGTCCCAATCGAATGGGGGAGACCCTTAAGAACAGTAGACTAGACTTAAAGACAGTAGACTAGACAGAAGGTCATCTTAGAGGGGAGGCATTATTGAGATGGGAGATTTCATGACAGTTTCCATGACAAATCATTGGTCCGTGGGTCAATTTCAGGGGTGGTGGCGGAGGACATGGGACCTCAGTCTCCTTTTTCCCTCCCTATTCAGCAATTCTTTTCTTTTAATAGACCGTCCATCCCTCCCCACATAGTCCTGCAATTGCTGGACCCTGCAGAATTAGAACCAGGTCTGTCTCTGACAATTAGCTCAACTTGGCTGCAGCAGAAATAGAGGAATGCACTCAGGGGCTGTAGTCTGTGACGCGGTTTAACAGAGCATAAAGAGGGGCATCTGTTCCATGCCTGATTTCAATCGTCTCACTGTCACCTGAAAGTTACCAGCTCTGAGGCATGTGGGTGCTGTTTGGTAAACAAGAGGCAAGTATTCAATTAACCAGGCTAGGGCGGTGCAAAGTGCTGCTTGTCAGATCCCTGCCATCTTTCTCTGGATGCGGTGTCGCAATGAGATCTGTTCAGATGACCCGTGCCTTTGAATACTTCAGCACTTAGTCTATACTGGTGGACAGCCTTGTTGACCTTTGTCATCTTGAGTTTTTTTTTTCAAAGTCCACAAATCTACGTTTGTCATTTTTTAGTCAACTGACTAACCATGAGGCGGTGATACCTGCCTACTAGAGTCTGGTTTTTCTTTAAATTAGGACATTGAACCCGGTACAGAATTGTGGTGTGTGTCTTCCTTCAGTCTCCTGCCTCTTACTTTCCATCCCCCCAACCCCCTTCCCTTCTCATGGTTTCTACTTGATTTGAGGTCTGAAATAATGAGAACACCTCTGCATGATCAAAGTTATTCCTTGCCTACTGGTCTCCACTGCAGTCCTGGTGGATGTGTTTGGTAGGCGACAAACAGCTTGTTGTAATGTATTTGCAGGTAATAACAATTACCTTTCTGCTCTATTTTCAACATATGAATTTGCTTTTGCATTCAGTCGTTCTAATGAAAAAAAAAAAGAAATGTTAAAGCCTTCTTATTTTCATTTAGCATTGTAATGATTTCAAAAGGTTTTTTTTCCCCCCACTTTAAGCAATGTTTTATAGAGGATCACATATACTTGCATGTATTGATGAATTGATATGTTGTCCGTTTTTCATAGTCTTGTAATCCTTTTGGGTATGCTGCTTAAGGTCTACCAAGGTCTGCAGGCAAACATAACAAGGTAACACGGTGTCTGTGGTTATTTTTCAGTATACACATCTGTGCTAAACAGACCATTATTTCTGTAGCTTTTTGTTTTGTTTTGTTTTTTTTCTGAGGGCCTGAGCTAGCTCCTCATCCATTAGAAGATGATGTAATGCCAATGGGATCTAGCCCCACACAGCTTGAACCCAAAACGATTCCAGTTGTCAGTAGTTGAGTGTGGATGACCAGAAGGTGTGATGCATTCTCCACTGGATTTAGAGTTGTTGCATTGGAAATATCCCACCCAGTTATGTTGGCCCTTTGGTCTTTGGGAAGCTTCTCCCAGCCACACCTGCATTCCTGTTCTCCAGACCCATCTTTTATTGCCAACAATCTTTGTGCAAAGATATCCTGGACCTAAAGGGGGTGGGGCAGGGGCAGAGGAATCCTCCTCCTCCTCATTGTTGCCTAGAAGGAGAGGGCAGGAAGAGAAAGACATCACAGTATCTAGAGAGTTGATAATGCCTCAGAATTCTCTTTATCTCTGGAAGATATTTGCTGTGAAGTTTAATAAGGCAGCTGTGATTTTTTAAAGTGTTGAATTCTGTTTTTTATTTCATATCCCTCCCTCCCCAGCTTTTCTTCCCTTTGTGTTTCCTTTTCTCTCCCCCTCCCCACTTTCCTTATCTCAGGGGAGTTTCTTGAGAAGCAAGGCTGAGAAAGAGCTGAGGTTTATGTTAGAAGAAATTAAGGTTAATGATCATTGGCTCATTTTCATATTCTGTGGGTGTGGATGGAGGAGTAATCAGTGCAGGTGGCCTTGCCAGTTGGGAGTTTCTCTTTGTCATCAAGAAAATAAGGAGAGTGCAGGGATTGAATTACCACAACTATTTCGGGACTAAACATATTTCATTTCCCGATCGGGTCTGGTTTAAGGACACAAAGCTGACATTAATTTTATCCAAAGAAAGAACAGCAATTTTTTTTTCTTAATTTGACTGAATGCATGGGGTAGATGCATGTTCAAATTTAATTCTAGTGTAATCTTACAAATAATGCCCTGAAAACCAGAGGGCTTTTTGATTCACTTTGACAGTTTATGTTTCTGTGCCCAATTACCACTTACTTATTGAATGTTAAAGAGCTGCTTTTTAAAATATGTACCCTGACTGCACCAATTGGCTTCCCAGCTGCCTGCTATTACATATGAAGGTACTCCTTTCTAACTTTTTAAAGGATGTACACATTTGAAATAGTTTTGTTTAGCTAGCAAAGGAAGTGGGGGATTTGACTGAGGAAAGTACATGCTGGCCTTGAAAGAATATCTTGTGTGCATTATAATTTCAGCCACATACAGGCTATTCTTTAAAGAAATACATATCCGGCTTGCTGGGTAATGCCCTGGGGTGGGGAGCAATGGGGAGTCAACAATAGGTACCCAAAATGACCAAGTAAACCATATAAGTAAACTTACACTGAGTGGGTATATATGTTCTAATTTGAACTATTTATAAAAGCTTTTATATGTTTCTCTTGTCACTGACATAACTTGTTCTAAGTAAGAGATTCTGATTCAGGATCTGGAAAGAAAGACATAAAAGATGGCCATAGGTAATAAAAGTCATTGAGTAAGAGTATAAATAGTCACTATACATGATAGATTTTATTTAATATTTTTTGCATAGGTGACCTGATTTCTTAAACAGAAAATTTATCTGGTTATTCTGGGTATAAATGTAATAGTCATGAAAAACTAACTTTTATTTTATTTGAGCTTTCTGGAGAGGGTGAGAATTATTCTCCTCTGTCTCTTTACAATTCTACCAATCTACTTAGCAGCTGTGTAATTGATAGAGGGAGTAAAAGTTTGGTTATCATTACATCAAACAATTCACTGCCTCATTGTAGGATAGACCTAGTAGAAGACAAGTCCAGATTTTCACTTCTCATTTCTCAGTAGTAGCAGTCAACATCCAGTTTGAATATTCATTACATATTCATTAATATATCTTTCCATGACTAATTAATAACTCATGAAGAGCCCATTTCCAAACATACAGAGGGCAAAAATGTCTTTTTGGTTTCTGAAAACTTCATGCAACAAAGCTATGGGAAAGTTTGTCATTATGTTGACAATTTTGAAATACTTGGTTAAGATTTTTTTTCAGCATCCCTTTGACGCAAATATTAAAACTTTTAGGGATTTTTGTAACTTTTAACTAAAACTCTAGGCTAAAACTTGATGTGAGTGTAAATCTCCCTAGAAACTTTTAAATTTTTTAAAAGTTTAACCTTTTAACTTATTTTATCTGCTTAAGAAAAATTGAATCGAAGAAAAACAATTCTTACATGTGACAATCTCAAAGGTACCCTTTTCTCCTTCTTCCTCTCCTTCTTGCTCTTACTTTTTCTCTCTTCAATGGTATAACATAAAATCAGTTTCAATGGACTTTCTTGAAGGTGTATTAGAGACCACCTTAGAATTTCTACAAGGGGTCTATTCACAATATGTTCTTTGCTCATTTGGAATTACTGAAAGTATTTAGCCTTGAATTATGTCCCATTTTAGTATTTGTTTACCCAGACATGGATCATTTAAAAAGAACCAAGTAATTAATATTTTACTGTGCATAGGCATATATTACTTAGTATTAATTCAAAATATTACCTGAACTTCTTAGAAAACTGCCATTAAAGAAAAACTCTACATGCTTATAGTAATGTATAACATTCTTATTTCCTTCTCTAGGTTCTGTTTAGTATTTTTGCCCATGACATTTTTACTTCTGTTCACTCCCACCCCTGTTCCACTTTTTTGCTCTTTCCCTATATTTAATCAATCTTCTTATTCTTCTTTGAGACTCTTCAAGTTATGTATTTCTTGCTTTCTTTTCAGCCGATCATATCAAATGTCACAAAGTTCCTGACTTTCTTTTCCATTCTGATTACTTCTGAGTTTGAGAGAACTTAAACATCATGCCAGGATCTAATTCTGTATCTTGAAACATTCCCATATTTCTATTTTGTAAACTGCTCATTTAATCTAAACTCTTTTAATATGGGGTTTGTGACTGTGTTTTCTTTAAAAAAAAAACTTTATTTCAATATAATTGATTTTCTTTGTAATATTCTATGTCCTTTATATTTTAAAACATTATTCTCAAAAAGGGTTTATAGGCTTCATGGGACTGGCAGAGGGATACATAATTTTTTAAAAAGTTAAGAATCTTTGGCCCAATGGTCTCTTTTTGTTACTCTATGATACCATTAGAAAACCAGTTAGTGGGTCCATGTTGTCTGAAGTCTTTTTAGTGAAATGGAATTGCCCTTCATAAGACTTCCAATGAACCAAGATGTTTGGATTTACTTCCTTCGCCTACCTTTTTAATGCATGTAATAAAATTATACCAGTTTCTTGACTACTTATATTTTTAACCTCCTACTTCCCCTTGCCCCAATTTAATCATCATTAACTGAGATATTCAGTATAACTGGTAAAATAAAATACTTTTTGAGGTCAAAGAATCTAGGAAATGTGAAAGATACAGTTATCCAGCAGCAGCAAAGTTGCATGTTGTCTTTAAATTATTACCTAAAATTGTAGGAGTTTGCATTTTTAATCTTTTAATTATCAGTAATGGCCCTTAAAAAATAGTCCTTTAAAAAATTGTCCTCAGACTTGGCATCTACATGTTCCTTGAAAATTAATATAAAAACTGAGAAACTCTTGATATGTACTTTATGCAACTCAAAACTGTTAGGTATTTTCAGAAATACTACTGTAGAGAGGCATCAACCACTTTCTAACAAGGATTTATTGTTTTACTTCATTTCATTTTTTGATTGGACTGGTGATTGAACAAGTAGGTGTAAAAATGAATTGTTTGCTAGATGTGAAATCAGAAAGACAAGTTCAAGCCCAGCCCTTCATACTTACTAGCAGTGCAAGCTCTATCTGCCTCAGTCTCCTCATTTATAAAGTGAAGACATTAATAGGATCTCCCTCCCATTGTTATTGTGAAGATAAGAAGATGATTCTTCTAAAGCACTTTGCTATTGTTGTAAAGCTACAACAATAATGCTGTTATTATTGTTATTTCATTGGCATAGAGAACTCTTACAAATGCAGTAAACTGTCTTAATATATCTTAAGAAACTCCATGATGCAGTATGAAAAATATTGGGGCACATGAGGATAGTGTCAGTGGTAAGAAATTAAAGCAAGCCAACTTTACTGAGTAGAAATATTCATAATAAAGAAAATCACTGAGAAAGAATGGATATAAGGTAGGTCCATTAGGGTCTGGTGGAAGGTACACTGAAACCAGTAAACTATAGTATGTTTTAATAAAATTCTTATTTGGTTTGAGCAGAATTGAGCAGGCATTGAAGTGAGGGGCAGAGCCTGTACTTGAGGACTGGGGTTGATTCATTATTGGGGAGGAGGAAAGTACAAGAACTGAGGACGATGCCCAGGAAGCAAGTTGGTATTCTTAAACTCCCTGCATGGAGGAAAAGGTGGTGTAGGAAGACCACAGGTGTCCTTATATGAACTTCTACAAATTCAGTCTTAGACAGTTGTGTAGGGGCACTGACAGGTTAATGACATCCTGAGGGTTATATAGACAGTACATGTCAAAGACTGATACTGAAAAGTCTTGTTTACTTTTGTCGGATCTATCCATGAAACCATATAGCCTCTCAATTTTATTTATGCACATATAAATATAAATAAAAAATCTGTGTATGTGTGTGTGCTTATATCTCTATCAGCCTGTTAAATGAGAGTTTTTTCCCTATTCTGTGCAGTGAATATTTGCTTTTACATGGACCTATGTTCTTTTAAAGATTTAGTAGGTTTTGTATTCATGTAAGAAATAATGCAAGCTGCCTCTTGATATAAATAAACCCTAATTTCTACTCATAAAATAGGTATTTTTTTACTTCTCATCTCCACTTGTATACTTAATGCACTTGATATTTCTTAACTATCCTGATGGTTCATATCATCCCACAAGGGTAAAACTGTACTCTCTAACTTAATTGAAACAACATTAAATAAATCCTTCAGAAAATTCTCTTTGGGAAATTAGATGAAACTGTAAATCTCTAGATACTTAAGCTAGAAGAATATTATATTTATCTATTGTCTTTGTCACATTGACCCATTTATAGGGCTAATGCTAGTAGATTTTGTCTACAAGCACTGTAAATGTTGAAAAATTAAGAAAGAATCCTAGAATTTGGGGACTGGAAAGGACCTCTCAACCAGCCAGTATTGGTTCCTTTATTTTTCTTTTCAGATGAGGAAATTGAGAAAGATAGATGTTAAATGACATGCTTAAGGTAACACAATCAGTAAAAACTGATGGGATTAGGACTTCATTTTCCTGACTGTTCAGTGATTTTTCCATTCTACTATTACTATAGCTTGGATTTAGAATCTGAGATATTGATATAGTTTTTCAGTATAATTGCTTTGCTTGTCCTGAGAAAATTGACAGTGATTTCAAAGACAATTCAATGAAATCTGGGGAAGAGAAACTTTTCAAAGGAATTTGTTAATTCAAGGTAACTTTATTTCAGACGATTCTATTTGAAGTACTTGGTAGTGCTTACTAATAATCCTAACAAGTTAATTATAATATTGATTTCAGTTCTACTTTTGATATGGTAAGCATCCACTTTCTCCTTTCCCCATTCTAAAGTCTCCTAATTTGCTAACCACAGACACATTACTAGCAGTGTTGTGGAAGAAGATAATATCTCTCTCCTTCCCTTCTTGAGAGGGCGAAGGCAAAGAGCCTGGTGCTGGCCCAGGCTGGGGCTGTCCACCATCTGTGGAAGGAATTCACAATCCCAGACAAAAGAAATTGGCAAAGTCTTCTCTCTGTCTGTTCTCCAGATCCTCAAGATAGCCATAAAACACCTGGACAAAATCAGCAGGTGATGGCAAGGGAAAGAGAATGATCAGTCACAGGCCTTGTTGAATCCTTTGAACATTACTTATAGCCTGGACATTGCTGTCACCAGGCACAGTTTGATCTTGGGTGAGTTTTCTGGAAGAACTTTATTCCCTGGCTTTGTGACAACAAGGGGAACCAGATAATGCTGGAAAGAGGCAAAGGAAGAAGAAAGCAGAGGTTTGCCCCTATTAAATGTGTTATAATTCTAGGTGCTGTTATCTCCATTCATATAACAGAATTGTAAAGAAAAGAATCATATCAATGAAGTGTATTGTTTAGATCAGAGCTGTAGGTCATTTGAGTGACCAGCTTTATAAAAATGGGGCTGAAAAGACTTTCATCCTTTTACATGAAATAATGAACTATTTTCAAAATACAGATGTTTGGCCAGCATTGGTCAAGGAATGAATTGCCTTTTGTGTAGTCCTATTACTTTTTCTCAGCTTTTCCGAATTCCTTGTAATTGTAACTGCACCTTTGATATACACCCTACCACCCCTTCTTCCCTATTCTTGTCCCTAGTAGTTCACTGTGATTTTTGCAAATAACTCGTAATTTAACACTGAAACTCTTCAGAATTAGACTCACTTTAACTTTGCAAGGTTGTTTTGAGTTTATTCATTTTGTATAATATAGACTTGTCTGTACAAATCTCTCTGCATCTCTGTGCTGAAGTTTATCCAAGAGTTCATAGGCTCTAACAAACACTAATGACATAATTTTAATTGTCTAGCTTTTCTTTAAAAGTTTTCATAGAGCAGTAGAAATACAGATTGTGGATTCTATTTGGGAAAGAAGCTTCTTTTGCATGGACTAAAAATCTAACCATAAAGAAAATGTTTATTTGCCAGTAGAAGGCTTGAGCAAAGTCCTTTTTCCCTGTTAACCCTTTGACAGTGAAAGTTAGAGTTTAAAGGCATTGGTTCTTAACTTTGTGTCTGATGGGGCTGTCAGTGTTGAGGGGTTGTCTTTGCTGTTGTTTTGTCTCTCTTCCAAAGTGGAGTCTATACTATAGCAAAAAGACTGACTTTATAATTTAGTTTCAAATCTTCCCTGTCTCCCTTTTCCTCTTTTGCAGATGTAACCCTTCTTCATGCAAATGGTGCCAAGCTTCATTGAATCTATCTTTGTCTTGTTAAGTACATTAATGTAGTGTTCTGTCATTCATTACATGAGAATTAGTTGTCCATTACAAAGTAGGGGTTTATGTTTGTGAAACTGATCTTCCAAGAAAGTTTGCCACATAAAGTTCCCTGCTTAAAACACCAGTCATTTGGGGAGTGTGTATAATTTTACTGAAACTGTCATGTGAAATGCAAAAGATGGAAAGGGCAGTCTTGCTTCCTACAAGAAAATCTGAGAGATTGCAGAGGAATCATTGAATTCTCTCTCTCTCTCTCTCTCTCTCTCTCTCTCTCTCTCTCTCTCTCTCTCTCTCTCTCTCTCTCTCACACACACACACACACACACACACACACACACACACACACACCTTTTCTTCTATCCTTGGTGTGTGTTACAGAAAGTGTTAATATCTTAGAACAGCAGTAATAATAATCCTTTCACTCAGGCTAATCACGTGCTAATCCACTGGTAAGTCAAAAGTATTAGATCATTTGAAATTCATTGTGTCAGCTCAGTTGAAATAACTGGTATGGTGCTATAAACATTTAGAGAAAGGGAGTCTTTGAACCTAAATAATAATGTCAAATAGTTTGTTAGTATTACATGCTCTTGTTTAAGGGTTTCATAAGCTTCAACCCCATGGACAAGAGCATTTCAGTTTACATCAATGCATAATATATTATTCTTACTGGAGGTTTATTTTTATTTTGTTATTTAGGGAAAGTTTCTTTCCCCTGGCACTTAATAGACTAGATTTTCATGTCAGAGTTTTTCCTTTGCTGTCACTTGAAGCTTGGTGTTTTGGTGAATGGTTTCTTTTTTTGAAGCTGTTTTTGTTTCAACAAAACATTGTGTAGAACATGGATTCTCTCCTTTTTCTCACTTCTTAAGACAAATTGTAATTCTGTACATTTGTTTAATTTGTGAGACATTTAAAGTGCAAATTTTACTTTATGTTCTGTTCTTTTATTAATAGGAGTATTTCTTTCTTTAGTATTCTCAAATTTTCCAATCTCTTTTCTTTGCCCCACCAGTCTACTTTCATCTCTGAGGGTCCCAGAAAACACTTAAGACTATATAAAAAGAAGAATGGTAATGACTTGCATTAATAAAGTTTCCCCTTTTGAATGTTCCTATATTAATGAAATAACAAATTCAGTCTTTTATTCTAGGATCTTGCTCCACAAGAGTGGATAATTCCAGCTATAAACCAAGGTTTCAAATCCTTTTTTGGACACATATCAGCTCTGTGCTCATGGGCAAACCACTTTGACATCCTAGTGTTTCAGGTTACTCTCTAGGACCATATTTTACAGATATCTTCTTCATCAGGATCTTCCTTACTGGCATTAGTGAGGGAGTACACTAATGAGCAATATACTAATACAATTGAAATGACAGGTCTAATTCCCCATATATACAGTCCAAAAGACTGAAAAGCCTTATGCTTAGTGCCATGTTGTATAAAATAGAAATTGAAGACCAAACCTCTTTTCTTCTCTGTAACTAATGAGTTTTAAATGTGCTTCTCCTAATCACTCTGTTTCTCTTTATATGTCTTTCTGTCTCTGTCTCTGTCTCCCCACATACACACAGCACACAGGTTGATGTGTATGTCTTATGTATATATGTGTGCACATCTTTGCATGTATATATATTAGAAAACTGAACTGACTGTTCTGAGGAATGAAAGTCACTTATTTCCTAAAATCCAGAAAGAAGCACATTATTGATTCATAGTCCTATGCCTTGTCCAGTTTTGTCATCACTATGATGAAAATGTTTTCAGAAGCAACATAACTTTGCTTCTGTCAGTTGACAAAAAAGCCCCATTTAAAAATGTCCGTGACTTCCCTGCCTCCTATCCCTAGACAGACTGCTCCAGGACAAACTTTGATTGACCATGTGAAGAATTTGTAGAAGTACCCAATCCAAAAATTTAATAAAATAAAATGAAATTCTATGCTTTATTTATGAAACTAAGTTTTGCAGTTTGATATAGTAGAGCGAGCACTCCCTATATACAATATTCCATAGATATGCTAATTAATCTCACATCTACTTGTCCAGCATTAACTGCTCTGCTGACTTTTAGACTTTGAACTTCCAACTGCCTTTCTCAAATCTTGAACTGGATGTCTCGTAGACATCTTTTACACCACGTATCTAAAACTGAACTCATTTTCCTTCTCCCTCAACCTCACCCTCTTTCTAACTTTCCTGTCACTCTCAAGAGTCATGTTTATCCTCCCAGATGCCCAGATTTGAAACCTAGCTGTCATCCTCTATTCCTCAGCTTTTTTCACCTTCTATGTTAAATCTTTTCCCACAACTTGTTGATTCCACCTTTGTTGTATCTCCTTTTCTTTCCCCTTTCATGGCTACTATCACAGTGCAGGCTCTCATCACCTCTTTTTGAGACTATTGCTATAGCCTGCTAGTTGGTCTCTCAACTGCAAGTCTTTCCTTACTTCAGTCTATCAGTCACTCAGCTGCCAACAAAATCTTCCTGAAGCACAGGTTTGACTGTGTCACCTCCCTACTGGATAAACTCCTGTGGCTTCCTGTCACTTCCAAGTTAAAATAGAAAATTTTGACCTCCTACCCCTACCTTTACAGTCTTCAAACACTTTATACTCCTACATGCACTCTGCATTCCAGTGACACTTATCTCCTTGCTGTTCCTTATACAAGACTTTCTATCTTCCAAAAGTCTTAACATTTTTTCTGGGTGTCTCTTTTGCTTATAATTCTCTCCTTCCTCATCTGTACTTCCAGGATTCCTCTAAGTCCTGGCTATAATTTGCCTTCTTCAAGAAGCCTTTTTTGGTACCCCTTTATACTAGTGCTTTCCCTCTGTTGATTATCTCTGCTTTGTCCTATGTGTAGTTTGTATGTCGTTTGTATTTTGTCTTCCCCTTTAGATGGTGAGCTATATGAGAGCAAAGACTATCTTTTTCTTTGTATCTTTAGAATATTCACATAATACCTATAACATACTAGGCACTTCAATGTTTATTGACTGACTGGTTTCCATGGCGTTGCACAATTTTTTGCACAATTTCTCCTTCTGGATTCTCTAGCTCTTTTCAAGACTCAACTCAAGTGCCACCTCCTTCAAGAGGACCCCCCGCTCCAATTTCACTACTGGTTTATAATCCTCAATCTCTGGTATTATTTTGTATTTGTAGATATCTTTGTATTTTTTTTTCCTTAAGAGAGGGGTGTGTGTGTGTGTGTGTGTGTGTGTGTGTGTGTGTGTGTGAGAGAGAGAGAGAGAGAGAGAGAGAGAGAGAGAGAGAGAGAGAGAGAGAGAGAGAGAGAGAGAGGCAGGACATTCATTTTTGTCTATATTTGTAGTGGCTAGCACAATAGGTCACTATAGTAGTCACTTAAATACATGTAGAATTGTTTAATTGAACACTGGTTTTAAAATCTATTGGTGTAGAGTTTATACTTTTATGTTTCCCAGCTATGCAATAAAGATCAAGTATTTTAGGTTTCTGAGTTGGACTTCCTCATCTGTAAAATGAAGATAATAGTTGTAAGGATTAAGTGATGTATGTATGTATTTAATAATGTATGTAAAACACATTGGAAATAATAAAGTGTTATATTATGAATATCTTTCATTGTCCATCCCCCTTTTTGGCTGCTTTCTGTTTACAAGAACAACAACTGAAAAGCATGTCAAAAGTCCAGTGCTCAAAGACAAATCTTTCCTTCCAGTGATTCTTCTTAAAGAATAAGCTAGGTCAGTGAAAAGGGTTCCCTTAGAAGACAAAGGGACTACAATAAGATTTTCTCTTTGCTTCTACAAAATGCAGTGATCTTTGGTCGTAAGACAGAGTCTGAACTGAATTTGACCTCATGGAAAAAGAGTGAAATGAAGTTGATCAGCAAAAAAGTGGTGGTTTGTCCCAGCTCATGAAGAGAGACCAGATAATATCCATTAAATCATGTAGACAGTTGTTTTCAACCAGCACTCAACCATGGACAAACAAGACTTCTGTGGATCCATTCCTCTCATCTCCGCGACCCTGTTCAGAGATGGTAGTTGTGGACAGCAGTTCTCACCTACAGCAATAATCAAGGGAACCATGAGAGATGGAAGTAATTAAGGTTTGTTATTCAAATTCCTACAATGCTGTTAGCAGAAATACCAAGGGACCAGATATAGCACTAAAACTCCAGAAGATTTATTTGGCAAGTCATGGTAACAGATTTAGAGCTTGGAAGAGAATTTAGAGACCATCAACCTCACGTCCTCATTTTGAAGATAAGGGATCTGAAGTCCATGAGAGTTAAATGACTTGTCCACGTTTACTCAGGTGGTAAGTAACAGTGAAGGCTTAAACCTGGCTCCCAAGACTTGAAATACAGAGCTTTTTCCTGTATGCTCTGATGGCATCAGAGAAATGATTCTCCATGTTGGTGATTGCTTCTTATTTTCCTTATTGGTCCAATAAGCAACAGACAACATTTTCTCGATCCTCGGCTCTCTCAGAAGTTTTCACATAAAACCCCCCCACCAAACAAACTTGTATTAAGCACCATCTATGTACAGAATATGTATAAAATACAGATAAGATGTGGATATTGACCTTATGAAACTTAATAGTCTAGGACTAATAGCTCATATTTATCTATCTTTTGACCCAGATGTCCAGAAGACTGGACTTACATAGACCAAATGGAGTTCTGGGGACTACTCTTATATTTATGGCAGCTGGGTAACATAGTAGAGCCTCAGACACTTAGTAGCAGTGCAACTGCAGTGTTACTTTCAGCAAGCCACGCTGCTCTGTTTGCCTCAGTTTCCTCATCTATAAAATGAACTCTAGAAGAAAATGGAAAACCACCTCAGTGTCTTTGCCAAGAAAATCCAAATGGGGTCACGAAGAGTCAGATACTACTAAACAACTCAACAAAAAAAAGTCCTGGGGAGTGGCCCAAGAGGATAATTTTCAGTCTTTTGCTTATTATCCCCCTTTTTGAAAAGCCAGGAAAATCTAATATATTCATAATGAAGCTCATATCCAGCTTTTCCCACATGAGGGTAATAGGCTTCTCATTGTTACACAAGTACTAAAGATGACAAATGCTACAGTCATTCCTGGAAAATCATCACCTAATATCTTCAAGAGAAAAGAGGGAAAGAGACTTTAGAGAGAGTATGAAGTACAAACTTCTCTTTTTTTAGAGATGAGGCAACCTCTCTAGGGGATGTGAAATGACATGTCTGTGGTCATACATTCAATACCAGAGGTAGGATTTGAATTCAGATTTCCTAACTCTAACTTTTCAGTCTTTCTACTATGCCACCCTACCTTCCAAAATCAGCAGTATTTATTTAGGAAAGAGGTACAGAGAGGGGTGGTTATCAAGGAACAATGTTCAATCCTAGAACGAAGCCTTTATCTGTCATTCATTTCAAAGGCATTCAATAGTCTAATAAGAACATACATTTCTACATATTTTTAATTTTTAATATTTACCTCTTTTTAAAATATATTTAATATTTACCTAGTTCTTTCTTCACAATGATCATTTCAGTTAGGTTGTATAAGTATTATATGTATTTTATTAATTTGGAAACTTGATTTAAGTCACACAGTGGCAATGCTGGTATTTAAGTTCATTTCATTTTGACTCCAAATCTTATGTTCTTCTCACCATACTTCTTAGTACCTTAAGAGATTGTTAGGATTACCTCAGAGCCATAGAGCTAGGCGTTTTCTGAGCTGAGATTGGTTGAAAATTGTAGTAATATGTTGTTGCTTTTTATTCTTCATTTCTTGTATTACATCTCATTGGTTTAAATCTGCATAAGAGTAACCTTTGCTTTAATTATTTATTTTTAATTTATTTTACATGTAGATACAATTTTTAATAATCATTTTCTAACATTTTTTAATCCATATTTTTCCCCTACCCTCCCACCTCTCTGCCCTCCCCATGATGGCAGATAAAATATGATATAGGTTTATGCTTGGCTTATTGTGAAAGAAGATACATATTGCTTACAGTAGAGAAAACTTCATGAAGGTAATAAAGTAAAAAAAGTTATTCTTCAATCTGTATTAAGACTCTGTCTCTTCCTTCTATGACAATGAATAGCATTTTTTCCTTCATGAGCCTCTTGGAGTTGTCCTGGATTCTTGCATTGTTGATAATAATTCATTCACAATTGATTGTCATACTTTATATTGCTGTTACTATGTACAATGGTCTTCTGGTTTTGCTCACTTCACTTTTCATCACTTCATTTAAGTCTTTCTAGCCTTTTTTGTGATCATCTTGTTCATCATTTCTGAAGGCACCTTTGTTTTCGATATATTTTTTCCCCTATTTTTCTTTTCAGAAACTTAGTTTTAGTTATGTCTACTCTGGATCTATGTGAATTTCTACTCTATAATTTATAAGAAATAATCATTTCAAGGGAAGAAAGCTTTTCAATCTCCATATTATAGCCCCCTCCCAAAAGTAGATTTAGTAATATATACTTAACTTGTATGTAAGACTTTTTAATCTTAAAAGCAATATTCTTCTCAAATTACCTCATTCTCTTTCAAGCTACATTTTATTAACTACTTTGTATTTCTTTTCTTTTTTGTAAACCCTTATCTTCCATCTTAGAATCAATAATATGTATTGGTTCTAAGGCAGAAGAGTGATAGGGGCTAGGCAATGGGGGTTAAGTGACTTCTCCACAATCACACAGGTAGGAAGTGCCTGAGTCTAGATTTAAAACCAGGAGCTCACATCTCTAGTCCTGGCTATGAATCTACTGAGCCACCTAGCTACCCCTATTTATTTTCTTTATATTGATTTTAAACATATCTGTATATGTAATTGAATATATATATATATGTATATATGTATATACATATATATATATGCACCTCTCTATATATATATATACAGATATAATATGATAAAAATAATGCAATTTCAAGTTTGAAGAAGGTTACATTCTCTCAAGGGACAATTAGGGCATACAAATGCATATACACATACAGAACTGGGGGAGGAAGTCTTTGTTTAGTCTCTTTATATTTAAATCAGGTAAAAAGTTTATTTTATTATATTGTAATCACAAGAAAGTTCCAGATATAACCTAAAAGATATTTTAAATAGTATTATTAAAAATACTACACCTGTCTTGCCAGATCTGCCTTCATTCTTAATTGTATAGGTCATACTGGGATATTAAAAGATTTGAGGGTTCATGAGATTTTTAGTGTTGTTAGATGTATAATAATCATTTGCTTTTAGGTTTAGCTATGCGCATTTTTTATTTAACATGTTTAGTAATATTTATTCTTATGAAAATGGTACTATTGATGGATCATTTGGGTATGTGTTCTCTGTTAGTTTTCTAAATATGATGATAGACTTATACATATTCACCTACATCCCTTCATCTGTAGTTGCCCTTCAGGCAAGCATTAGACATTCTTATGAGCCACAGCTATGTTGAGGGATAATTTCAAAAAAATTTGATTGTGAAGCAAACTAGCCTGTGGTATAATTGTTCCATACCCCCTACTTCAACTTTGGTGCTATTATTTTTTACCAATTTTTTATTTGCCAATTTATCAAAATATAAAATTTTTATTTACAAATTTTCCAAAAAATAAAATTTACCAATTTTAACAAGATGAACTATGATCTAGAATTTCTATTTTAAAATATGTTTCAGAATGCTCAATATTTATGTGCCTTTTTTGGTAATACTTATTTTCTTGTATTTTTCAAATATGAAACAATCATTAATCATTACTTAAATAGGTAACCATAAAGATAGAGTTGATTCCATAGATTTCACCATTCTTGTAGGAACAAAAAGTAGTGTTTCAACATTATTATTATTTTTTTATTTTAAAAACCCGTATCTTCCATCTTACAATTAATACTGTGTATTGGTTCTAAGACAGAAGAGTGGTAAGTAAGAACTAGGCAATGGGGGGGGGGGGGCGTTAGTGACTTGCCCAGGTTCACACAGAGCTAGGAAATGTCAAAGGCTGTATTTGAACCTAGGACTTCCTGCCTCCAGGCCTGGCTCTCAATCCACTGATCCTCCCAGCTGTCCCCTCAACTTTAGTATGGTTTTATAAACCTACAACAAATAATATAACAATGAAAATTCTCATAGTGGACAAGTTTTCCAAGTTCCAACTAATAACCCATTTATTTTCATAAAAATTCAGTTTCTGTATTCAATATTGATACCATTATTTATAGTTTCATCGATCGACAACAAATAATATAACAAAGAACTTTCTAGGGAAATCCCTAGAAAGGGATTCCCTTTAAGGGATTTTCCTTATCGATTTAACCACTAGTAGTTTTCCAAATTCCAATTAATGATCCACTTATTTTCTTTTGAGTTTAGTATCATAGAATCAGTTCTAATGACAGAATGTATGATTTCATGGATTTTAACATGCAACAAACCTGGGTCAAATTCCAACTCTACTGTTTACCAGCCATATAACCTTGAACAAACCTCATGGATTATAGGAGCATCATTTTAGAGTTGGAAGGCACCACAGAAGTTACATAGTGCACCTTTCTCATTTTAAATGAGGAAACTGAGGTCCAGTGAGGTCAAGTAATTTTTTCAAGATGACACAAAGAGCAAAAGGCAGAAATAAGATGTCAGCCTCTGTCCCTTGACTCCAAATTCATTATTTTCTCCATTATACCTGGCTTAAGGATCCTTATCAGTAAAGTGATTGTTCTGTACTGGATTATATCAGGAGGGCTATTCTAGATCTAAATTCTGTGTTCTCAAATCCACAAAAATATTGTAATTGCTTCCTACATATAAGTTCTTTTCTAGAATATCATAAATGCACCATTGTAGGCCAACAACATCTGTAGAACCCATAAAAGGTATTTTATAGAAAATTGTCTTGTTCTTGTCTATTTGGGTCAGGAGGGAGAGAAGGGAGGGAACCAGAGAGAGGTCTGGTTCTTGGGTATCCCAGAGGCTTCACAGGTTTGGTTTTTTCCCCTAATGTCAATGGTGTGAAATCTTATGTCAGTGTGTGTGCTCTCATTTCAGAGATGAAGGTCCTAGTGTCAGTTAAATCAATTACTATCAATTAGCTTTTACCATGAGATATTTACTGGGAAGATATAGCATGAACAGAAATTAGCCCACTATATCCCACCAAATCAAGGTCTTGGAAGTTGATACAAACATTCATCCAATGTAGCTCATTTATAAATACGTATAAAAATAAATAACACAATGGTTAGAGTTTTCCCCTTGCTTCATCTTGGCTACAGTGTCACTCCTTTGCCTTTGAGACTTTGACACAGGAGCCTTGGTTGTCCTCAAAATCCCTTGTGGCTTGTATTTGTCTGACCACAACCAGGCAGGAAAGGTTTGTTTTAGTATCTTTTGAATCATTTCTTTCCCCATACCTCCTACTCCTTTTGCTCTATTATTTGGATTTTGTGTGCTTCTTAGGTTTTGTTTGGCATATTCATGTCTGGCTCAGTAGCTAATCAAAATTTGATTCATTTAATACGACATAGCTATGGTACCATTTATAAAATTCTTGTATATGTTCTGGAGTAGCAACTAGGGCCCCTGAGTCTTCAACATCAAACACTTTAAGCAGGATTTCCAAACACACATACTCCAAGGACTGAATCCTCGTTGGTCAATACCTCCATTATTCTCCCCCACCCTCCACACTTGTCATTTGAAGTCTGGGTGCTTATTAGATTATTAGTAGGAATGGCAATATATAAAATAAGTTATCAGATTCTTCATTAATATAGGGTCTGAATAGACTCTTCACTTTGGAATCTAAGTTGAATGAGTCTCCTGAATTAATCTAATTCTATCTACATGAGCAGTAATTATTCTCACCAACCCCCTTATTGGTAATGGACTTCTAAAAACTTTCCTTAAAAATTTCAGTATTTTTCTTTTGAATAGTTTAATTGTTGTGGGATTGGGGCCAGCGATTGGAACAGGGACATTTTTCATGTTTGAGAATACTTTAGAATATCATACTGGAATGGAAAGCCTATTTTCTACCAGTATCTTCCCTGGAAATTCTAGATGTATGGTGCTTTGGTTTCCAAAAATACCAAAGCTGACTTCTTTGGTATTTCAAGAATGTGGTTCAATTGGGAATTAAATGTTGAGGACTGGATGAGCCCAAACCATAGTAGGATTTCAGACTTGGGGATGAGAATGGTAGCTGTTTTAGGTAGTTGAAAGACTGTCTTAGGGAAGATAGATTACATTTGTTCTACTTGACTCTAGAAGGCAGAACTAGAAAATTTAATGAGAGTCAGATTCCACTTTAACATAAGGAAAACTGGCTTGTTAGACTATCCAGAACTAGGATGGTATATCCTTATGTAGGAGTAGGTCTTCAAATGGTATCATAGAGTTGTTAGAAGAAAGATTCCTAATTAAATACAGGTCAGACTAGATGACCACCAAGGTCTTTTCCAATTAACATGTGAGTGATTATTCCTAACTTCCCTCTTACTATGTTTCTTATTATTTTCTTTATGAAAAATGGTTGTTTCTGAGGTCCTACATAGAATGGAGCTACTAGGGAAAACTAAATATCTTTTCCTCTCTCCTCCTTCCACCAACATCTCAAGGTGTTAAATGGGAAAGAAACCAATTTTTGATTAGCTTATGGCAAAGACAACTATATTGTTTTATTTATTTTTTCCCACTACATGAAACTTGTTGCCACTCCTTTCTTCTTAACTTATCTTCAGAAGTAATATGTGTGTGTGTGTGTGTGTGTGTGTGTGTGTGTGTGTGTGTGTGTGTATGTATGTGTTGCCCTGGCAAAATTTTTGAGACACATGAATGTGAAAGAACTTGTCTTTTTTCCTAGAAGTATAGAGTTACCTGCAGCAATAGCCTTTTGCCTCTTTTTTTTCCTACAGTGCTTTGTAAAGTGCTTATTATATAGTCGGTGCTTAATACATATATCAATAATTTTTATTTTCACATTGTTACCTTTTTAAATGGATTTTCATTTTGAAATGGGTAAAAGTATTCTAAATTCTGACTTAGAAAAAATAATTCTTTAAACTGCAAACTCCTTGCAGCCAGGACCTGTTTTGATTTTGTCTCTTATCTCTGACTCTCTACATAGTGTTTTGTACATAATAGACACTTTAACAAATACATGTTTTTGAATTAAATTGGAAAAGAACAGTTGTAAGGCATGCAGTCTTGCTTAAGAATTGGCAAGGGAATTTCTGTGAAGCCTCCCATTTGAGCAGCTTTTAACGTTTGATCCTTCATGTTCAGCACATTTTTTTTTCCAAGGGACTAGAGGGAATTTAATTTTCAAATTATTGTTCTTGAAGTATTAAACTGAGGAATAAGGGGGAAAATGGTGGTAGGGGGGTAGTGTGTGACTGTTTAATGTGTATAGTATTTTGTATCAGGAGACAGATACTTAATCTCAGGAAACAGTCTAATGAATATGAACACTTTGAAAATTAGTTGACCATTCCATTAATTGTTTATTTGTGAATGAAAGGGGCTAGTCAGCCTGGACTATTGCTCAGTTTCTGGAAATCACTATACTAAACTATATCCAGATGTGGAAAGAAAGAACTCCTTCCACATTTTATTACCTATAACACTTTGTAGCACATTCACAATTCACAATCCATGTTTAGATGTTTTTATTTGTGTTTTGCCCCCTGTTTTCTGGCACTTTATTTTATTTAGTGTTAGTTTATCCCCCTCCTACAAATTAAATATCAAAATAATGTAAAAGAAAGACTTGGCATTGTCTGCTCTTGACATTCCAGCAGTTTGGTCAGAGAAAAAGTAAGTAACTCTACTATCTTCAGTAGGGAAAGATCATAATCTACATTGCTAAAAATGTCATTGTGTCTAAGTAATTTTTATGATTTTTTGAATTGCATAAAACTGTAAGGTATCAACCTGCTTGATTTTACTAGTATTTCATGGAATTTTAACGTAAATCAATTTATGAATCACCAGATTATATTTTTTAAGATGCTTTCATTTTAACTTGCTATACTAGTGATCAGACTCTTAGAATAGATTTTTTCTTGTGTTTATAGAAAAGTATCAGCTAAATCTGGAATATATTTTTGAGTTTGATATACCACCTTTAAGCCATCCTTGATTCTATGTAACTAGTTCTAAATGCTTAGTTGCATTATTAGCTAAGCAATACTTAAAACAGGAATGCAAAAACAAAAATTCCCTTGCTGGGAGGAGGTCCTAGGGAAATTAGCCTTTGATTGATGGAAAGGCAGCCAACAAAAACATGGAATTTGTGTTGGGGGGAATTGTACACATGTTTGAAAATGTCTACTGTGGTGACTTTGCAGTAACTTTCCAGATTATTCAGAATACTTGTGCCCTAGAAAAACTGGTCCAGTCCCACAGGAAAAACTGTTCAATAATCCTTTCCCTTCATCTGGGGGTCATAGAGGAAGCTCTGGCTAGACATTTTGGTGACTAATTTAGAATATCTGGCAGGACGATTGATAGTGCCCTTTCTTTGTGTTGTGACAAATATATTTCAACTGAAGTTTATTAACATAATCCAACACAACCACAGACATATTGTACATATTATAGCATAGAATTAGAAACATTTTTTTCTTGCACATCACAGTCTTTCTTTTTCTTTTTCTTTTTTTTTTTGACAAGGATCTGGATAATTGCCTCGACAAATGAACTGCTGTGTTCAGTCTGTTTCTATAATTTCATAAATTGTTTTCCATGCTAAAACTAAGCAAGCTTTCACTGACTTAATATAAAGAATCACAGTGTAATTACAGGAGCTACATTATTAAAAAGTGTGACAGAAATGGCACCCAAAATGACAGCTACTTTCTTTCTGCCTAAGAGAAACAAATTAAATATATTTTTTGAGAGCTGGTTAGTAACAGTGCCCTCTACATATAAATACATGGTTCTGCAAAAATTGTACACTTTCATGAATGATTGTGTATAGGCCTGTGTGGTGATTTTTATTGCTATTAGCTCTGCATACTTGGCTCTCTGAATAGTAATGGTCTTATAATCTGAAGTATGAAAAAAATGGCTTGGCCTGGAAGAAGAAGAATATGTAAAACTGTATACTGAAATGATGTGCGTAAAAGTTCACTTTCTGAGAATACAAAAGAGTATTTTCCCAGGCTAGTAATTGAACTATTAAATAATTTTTATGGAATCAAAGAATTTTAATTGGATACTATTTTCCTCCTACCTAAAACAACCTGATGTCTATCTCTAATGTAGAGATCTAGAGCCATCTCTCTTAGCCTTACATGATCTTTATAGCCATTGATATTAGTTGTAGTCATCCTGGGCAACTAAGTCTCTTTCATTTCAAAAATCAATCCTTCCATTTCCATTCTCCTAACGCTTTACCCTCATGAACTCTTCTTTCCTCATCCATTTGTTGTTGAGAACCTCCAGTTCTTTTTGGGAGTGTTTACTAAAGATGTTTATTTGTGTGTCACCTTTTTTAGGCTTCAGTGAATCTAATTACAGTGGTGTATTTGGCAGTCATATCAAGCAAAGTGGACTCCCAAATGTCAGTCCAAGAGCAAAATTTAAAATGCTTCCAAAATAGTATACCTTTCTTCAAATACATTATTAGTTATATTGTCTCTTGTACTGTAGCCTTTCTGTCTCAGGCTAAATAGAGAAGTCAATCCTCTTCAATTTCCAGCACACCATTATTTATTTGCCAGAGTATATAATTTCTTCACCAAAAATTAAACTCAAGAAACATTGGCTTTGTTGTTGTTTAGTTATTTTAGCTGTTTCCATCTCTTATTGACCTCTTTTGAGGGTTTCCTTGGTAAAGAGGGTGGTTTGCCATTTCCTTCTCCAGCTATTTTTTTACAAATGAGGAAACTGAGGCAAACAGGGTAGGTGACTTGCCCACAGTCACATAGATAGTAAGTATCTGAGGCAAGATTTGAATAGAGGAAGATAAATCTTCCTGTTTCCAGGTCTGGCATTTCATCCCCCGTGCTATCTAACTACTCTCCCATTGGAAAATAGCACACTTTCTTCAAAGGCATTATTAGTTACACTATCTCTTGTATTGTAGCCCTTCTATGTTAGTCTAAGTAAGATAGTGAATCCCCAGCTTCTTTTCTCCACCTTGGTTCGTTTGTTAGAGTACGTAATCTCTTCATCAAAAATTCAGTTCAACAAACTTTGACTAGTAACCATTTATTTCATGAGAAGTCATGTGCTAAAATCTGAGGGGACAAAGTTAGGTGAGATAGGCATTGGAATCATTCAATTGAATATGGGGTAAAAGATCCACAGAAACAACTGTAACACAAGAAAGGGGGAAATTACACTCTCATACATTACATATATGAGAGAAGCCATTGGACAGTAGATTGCCATACTTTGAATGCACAGGAATAATATTGATTTCATTATCAATCTCTGAGAAAGAAGATATAAAAGAAGGCATGAAAAGTATCTCTAGTCCCCAATCCTGCCCAATTGCCATGTCCTAAGCCTAAATTGATTATAAAAGGGTGAGGCATCTTTGAAATACTCACCCTCAGATGTAGAGATCCAGCTCTGACTCCCTCCTTTGTTGACTAGAGGGAAAAGAAGGTGATAATATTGTCCAGGAATAGTCCTGAGATTAAGGAACTAGTGTTCTCACCCCTAGAGCATATTACATGAATATTTGCATTTAAGACAGAAGGTTAAGTGAAATAGAAGATTTTATAACTCTCATATGAGAGAGAGACAGTCAAGAAAGACAGACAAAATGGGAATGATACTCCACCTACTTCTCAAACTAAGTTATGAGGTAAAAGTGCTTTGCAAACCTTAAGTTGCTTCATAGATATAAATCATTTTTTATACCCTTGCAAGAATTTTGGCCATAGATCATCCCAGAGTCTTCATCTCCATTTGATATTCTATTATCCATACCAACCATTTGTTCTTTGTAAGTAAAACTGCAGTTTTGTCTCATTTCTTCTACCTTTGAAATTATTTCTTTTCTTTTCATTCTTTTATAATTATTCATTTTTCCTTTAAAATGATTTATTATCTCCTTCAGATTTATTTTTGTCTTGTCTGCCTTACACTTTACCTAGCTATCATATTTATCATTGCTCCGCATATCATAATATTTATGCAAATATCATGTAAATATTCTTTTTAAAATTTTTATTTTTATTTTCATGCAAAACACATTTCAATATTGTTTATTGTTGTAAGAGCAAACTTATATATAACCTTACCCCTAAAATAAAACCATAAATATGCATACACAAATAGTCTAACTATGTAGAAAAATTTGAGCTCTATTGAGAAAGTTTGAATTGCCTCTTTTACATATTTACAAGGTGAATGTCAAAATGATGTTTATTAAATTTCTATTAATTGTCAATCCTAATTAAATATTGCTGCCACAGCTTCATTATGAAAAGATTCACACATTACTTCTCAACGATTTTCTTTCTCTGAAACTCCCACCTTGGACACTTTTCTTATAATATTAACTAAATTAAAAAGGCCTCCATCCTTTTTATCCCAAAAGCTGATGACTGAAATTCTTGAATATAGGACTAGGTAATAAAATGTTTTAAACAATAGTTCTTCCAAAACTATCTTCTTGATAAACCAGTGCAATTAAATAAATGTTTGTTGCTATTATCATTTGAGGCATCAAAAGATTAGTACACAATTGTCTTGTGCTGATTTACCCTGATTACAGACTGGAAACAAAAGTTACAAAGAAGCTATTATAGAATTTAGTTACAATTAGAACAATATAGAAATTGAAAAGAATGTTTTAAAAGCTCTCCCCTATCCTCAACCCTTGGCCATCCCCCAATGGTCCTCTTGCAAAGGCTGGATGATTACTTATTGCCTGTCGAATGTAAAATTGGTGGAGAGTGGGATGAATTGAATTAATGGAGTCACTGTCCTTCCTTCACTCTCTGAAGTTCTGTGTTTTTGCACCCTCCTGGTAGTCACTATAGTAACATATATATAGACATCTAGAAATTGGAGTAAATTACAGATAATATGAAATACTCAGCTCTGCCAGTTGCATTAATAAATATAAATTCATACTTACAGTAATTTACCTTTGCATGTAAGACATTTTGATTTAATTTGAAACAAAAATCATCTAGTTTATTTTTAAAAATTTCTAGTGTATTAATAAGTACTTTCTCTTTTGAAATATAATATATTTATTTTGTAGTCAGGAATGTGTATTAACTTTTAGATCACAAAATTTTGATTTGCTCATTGGTAGTTATAACTGCAAGTAAAAAACATAATGTAAAGAATGACTTTAAGGATGTGTCCATTTAGATAATTGTTATTCTCTATGTTTCCCAAGAACAGGTGTTTTGTATAGTATGATAGCTGTTTAGTTTAAACAAAACAATTAATTAGTAACAGACTAGCACCTAACTCTGTGTTCTCCTTTTAAAACAGACCTTTTTGATTGAAAAAATTTACATTTTAAAAGTACTTTTAGAAAATTTTTCTTGAATTAAAATTATTTCATTTAGCTTTGCCAAAAAAAACTTGGCAGCTTACTATTTCCCAATTTTTAAAAAAGTGTTGGCATTTAATGAATATTAATGTAGCATTGCTTCTTTATTCTGGCATTTTAATCTGTCTCTGTGTATATGTATATCATCTATATACAAGCATATGCATATATAGATACACAGAGAAAGAAAAGTATAGTTGTTAAAATATGAGAAAAAGCCTCTACTTATAATGAAGTGTTTAATTAAGATTGAATTCACTGATAAACAGTGCTTAGAGGTCTATTTTGTAGTAAGTTGATTTTCTGTTTGTTAAATAGTAAAAACTGTCAGTGATTTATTCTAATTATTTCACAATTTTCAGATAAAAAGAATTGACTTGCTCATGTAACCAGGTTCCAAATCAAATAAAATCCAAACCTCATAATATTATTTATATAAGAAGTCTTTAATATACAAATTCTTACAAAGGTACATTCATTTGAGTCTGTTCGCTGTTATTATTATTTATAAAGGACTGATCTGAATAAGAACAATATACAAAACTGATACTGAATCACACCAACATTTTAATAATCAAGACTGTGAAGGATGTTTCTAATTATAAGACACAAGGCTCTATCGTTTTGACTTTTGTCTGATAATATATTAAATTTCTAAGAGTTTGATTAAGAGTTTAGTTGTTTCTAGTAAGCGGAATTTAAAGTTCGTATATCTTCATGCCTTTTATGGATTCAACTAAAATTAAGGAATGAAACACCAATATACTTTTTTTTTTTTGCTGGAATGTATGTTAAGTCCAATTGAAAGAAATAAGGAGAGAAGTGAAAAGAGGCATGAAAATATTGTCTAATTTCACAAACTCTCTGACATATCCAGACCAAGGATTTTGTCGTGAAAAGGCATCTGTCCTTTTGGAATTCTCTCCAGATAAATCCTTTTGAGGTCTGCCCATCACCAGTAAAATATATGTATAAATGTTTTACAACTATATTCTTCCACAGATCAATTTAAGTATGCTGGGAAAAGCACTGGTACTGTTAGAAGTTAAGAAAAGAAAGCCCATTTGCTAAATGTTTTAAATCTATTTAAGTGCATGTTTTTAAATAAAATAAACCTGTGTTTGATTTTTAACATTACATCTCAAAGAATGGGGAATGATGCATATTTTGACACAACACAGTACTAAATTGTGTTTTAACGCAAGGCATGTTTTCTTCTGTGGATATGGTACTATATATGTCCTATACAAGGAGAAGAAATAAATTCAGGGCTTAGCACTAACAAAACATGTGCACGTGGGTCTGATGCTGGATTAGAGCCTCGAACCAGTCTTTGCAAAGAGGAGTGAGAGCATTCCTGTTTGCAGAGCCTGTTCTTAGCACTTTATATACTAAGCAGGAGGATTACTTTAGCTGCTTGCTAGACTTAAATGAATCTAACACCAGTTTGGCAATGGGACACGTAACAGGGAAGTCGTAAACCTCCTTCCAAAGCACTGAATACTTCTTCAGAACAACATTCCATAGGAGAAAATTCCTTGTTTTTAGAAATCCCTAAAATTTAAGTGGTAGAACCATAGAATGTGCTTTATTTTCCCAGTAAAATGTCTCCCCTTATGAAAGTACTTAGTTCTTAGGCCAGCCACACATGATGAAAAATATACCACTCCAAGAGGCTAGGGTTGAAAAGTGATTTAGGGAAGGAAAGAGGGAGGGAGGCAACCAGATGAAATGAGGAACTGGAAGCTGACTAAAGCAAATCTATTTCCCTGAACTTTTTAAATGCAGAAATATAGTGAGGTTCACCTCTGACTGTGCCATCAGATCCTGATGTTGTCCCTCAAGGAAGTGACCAAAAGTCATTTCCACCTAATGGGATATTAGATTGCCTCTGTGAAGCAAGTTGGTGGTTGCAGCCCACTTCCTCTAAAAACAAGGGCCCACATCTCTAAAACCACCATCACAACTGACACTAATTGACATCTCTGTCGGCAGTCTGAGCCACAAGAGAAGGGCTGAGTTAGGACGGAAGCCTATTGATGGGGCGGCATATAGGGAAACTAATTCTTTTGCAGTCTGGATTTGACCTTTGCCTTAGGTCTGTAGATGATTTTATATGGCTTGATTTTCGTAATCAGTCTTGTGATCCTATTCTCTTTATTTTTCTTAACCTTTTTACTGTGAAGTTTCCCCAAATCTTGACAGGTTAAGACCCAACTGTTGAGCATTATGTTGCAGAAAAGCAACTTTAACTCACATACTGTCTTTACTTTTCAATAAAACACTTGCAAATGAAAATTAGTTTAAGTGATTTCTACTATGATGATTTTTAGATGTATTTAAAGTAATTAATATACAAGTTCATTTATTCCTTCCTAATAAGTTGATCTTGGTTTTTTTTTAAATCCAGAAGAGGGCATATTAGTCTTTAAAATCAGTTTAGAATCCATTTGGTCCAATTCAGTTACAATTCCTCTGAATTATGCAAAGACCTATTTGTTTTCAGGGGCAGAGACTTAGAAGTTCTTAACTTGGTTCACTAAAGCTAGTTGCTGCAGGAGAGGTTAATATGGCAAAAATGTAGAAATGAATTGGCACCATTCTACTACAAGTTTTAAATAATTGAAAATTCTGTTATGCTACATTAGTTCTATACTTTGTGTATAAAACATACATAAAATATATAGGAGAAAAAATAGATATTGTTAAAAAGAAACCCCGATACAATCCTTTTGGCCCTCATAAATAGGAATAAAACTAATGGCATTCTCAGATACTTGCTTTCATAATTTTCCTTGACCACACTGGAAAATCATGAAAAGGGAATGAGAGAAATCTCTTCAGCAATTGCTTAGTCACATTAATCCTGTTTACTTCTTCTCTTTAACCTCTTAAATTAAAAAACAAAAAAACCCCAGCTCTTTTAGCTTTTCAGGATCTTTCTTGCTCACTTCCTACCAACTTAACCTCTACCCCTCACACTCCTCAGGGGGTGGGGTTGGAGGGGGGGTGGGAGGGTGGAAGCAAAAACAAAACCCTATGACCAAGGAATGTGTGCTGGCACCTTGAATTTTAAAATCTTGGAATTGAAAGAGACCTCGAATTATTTTGCCCAAAATATACATAAAATATGTACTCTTTCAGCACTATTACTAGGATCCATGCAGCCTCAGACTAAAAAAGATCTTCATTGATGGGGAACTTTCCACTTCTTGAGGCCGTAGTTTTAGCTTTGGACTGCTCTGTTAAAGAATTTTTCCCTTTTGTTGAGTTTTAATTTGCTTCCTTTTAGCTTCCACTATTTATATTTCCCCTTTTCAGAAATGAATGGAAGTTAAATCCCTTATCCACAGGACAATATTATTTGAATATTGACATCATGTCCCACTGAAGATATTTATTTCTTTGGGCTAACCTTAAATTCTTCATATAAATTCTCTTCATATAAAGTCTAAATAACATTGTGTGTCTGCATTAACGAGGGCTCTGTGTTCTATGACCAGAGCAACAGTACAGTAGCTCTAGAGAAATGTGAGATGATCTCTCTATCCCCAATGTTCATACGGGATATTTGTGCCCAACCTGTGCTAGAACCTTCCAAGTTTGTTTTGATCTGATCAGCCACAGTCAGTTTCAATGGACACTAAGCTCTGACATAATTATGTCATTATCGTCCTCTTCACATAATACAAAGGACAATAACCTGACCGACGCTTAACTCGCTTCCGGCTCTACATCTATGATCTAACCTACGTATTTGTTGCAATTCAAAACTCATTAGAATTGTCCTCTTGTTTTTACCTTCCCAGTGCTTTTGTAGATCCTAATTCTATCATCAAGTGTATTTATGGTCTGTCCCAGTTTCACGTCACCCAGATTTTTGAATAGTGTGTTATCTTCCTTATCCAAATCAGTAATTTCAAAAAATTGAATGAAACAGTGTGAAGGAGATGGAGTCCTTTGATGTTCTCCTGTATACCTGTCTTGAGGGTAAAATCAAACTACTGGTCACCATTTTTCAGAACCTGTTAGTCAACAAAATGAAAATTGACAGTGACTTACTAATAAGCACTTCCAAAAGTTGGGTTTTTTTTAAACCCATACCTTTTGTCTTAATATTAATTTTAAGACTGAAGAGTGGCAAGGACTAGGTAATCAGGGTTAAGTGTCCTGCTGAGCACATGGTTAGGATGTATCTGAGGCTAGATTTGAACTAAGGACCTCCAAACTTCCAAGTATTTTAACTATCCAGCGTTTGTTTTTCTAGGCCATATGGCTTGATCTCATAGAGAGTAAGTAGTCAATGGCTTTCTGAACACATCATCACTTGGATTTCAGTTCTCTGTTAACCATTTCCCCCTACTTTTCCAACATAAGAACATTCCCTTTAGGAGAAAAAAACAGAACAAGGTAATATAGTTCCACATTCCCTTTGTTGACTGTTATACTGTCCACACTTCACAGCAGTCTTATCTTTTTTTAATCTTCCTTTTGTCCCCAACCCAGCTTAAAAATAAGATAGAACCAGCCCATGGCATACCTTTAGCTTGTTCAGAATTTTATGATATCCTAAAATCGAGGGTCTATGCTAGACAATGCTTGACATTTCTCTCCATGTCTATCACTAAATCTCAGATGTTTTGGTCATAGACTTCCTATGCTTCCTTCATTTGCATCCAACAAACCAGTTCTCCCTTATTTATCTATCTATCTATTTATTTATTTGTTCGTTCGTTCATTCATTCATTCATTCATTCATTCATTCATTCATTCATTCAGTTGCTTATCTGTTTATTTGTTGATTTATTTGTTATGTTGTTGGTTCCTTTGTTTATTAATTCATTTGTTCATTTATTTATTTATTTATTTTTGGTTCCCTTTCCTTCTAGAAGATAAAGTTATCATCAAACCAAGTTAAGAATTTATCAACTCTGTGCTCTTGGCAATGAAACTGCTTCAACAGGTGTCTGACTAGTTGATGTCTCTCATCACAAATATAACCCTATATATATTCTTCCTTCCTGATAACTTTTATTTTTTCAGGAATTTAGGATCTAATTCCTCTAGCTGGCTTGGTAGCTTATACTATGATGATTATTACCTTTGTTTCTCACCCAAATATATTCTCCCTTGCTTCCCCACTCAGGTATATAGATTTCCATGTAGAAATCTCTCTCTCATGATACCTTGTTTCCCCTTCTATCTGATCCCGTTCATTTTGAAAGAATTTTATAATTCCCCTTTTGTATTCCTCATGTATCATGTTTCACCAGATCTGCAGTACTTCTGAGGGCAATGTATATCTTCTTAAATTAAGATCTCAACCTCACCTTGTTAGCCCTCTTTTCTCTGTTGGTATAGAAACATCTTAGTCCATGTACATCGCATCTTCCTGTCTTCTATGTTATTGTCTCCAGTGAATTACTGAGCAACTCTACTGCTATTCCTTGGAAACAATACTTATAAGCCTTGCTCATTTTCTTCTTTATTATCTCATTTAATCTATCAGTCATCAAGGATGTATTTAGGACTTACTTTGTGCCATGTACAGGCTGCTGTATATGGTCATTTTTCTCAATTTCTTCCTTTTAAATTTGAAATTCTCTTGATCAGACCTATCTTCTTTTATATTCTTATTTGATATACTCTTATCACATGTTTCATAGCAAATCCAGATTTTTTAAACATTTTCTTATGAGAATGTTTGTCCTCTAATGTTAGGCAATATCTTGGTATCTTCCTCAGGAAACTACTATTAATTCTTCATTATGCCTTGACAGCTAATAATTTGACTTTTTTGGGCACCTGACACCCCTTAATGACTGAGTAGCTTACCACGAAAGTATCCCATATTCTGTGTTTATCAGACTGTGTTCATCAGACCTCAGGGGTTTCATGGTTTTTGTTTTTGCTTTTGTTGTCGTTGTTCCAAAGGTGTTTTCCTAGGAAAAAGTATAATCATGGACAATTAGGCAAGTCTTTTGCATTGTCTTATCTGTGGGTGGGGGGTGGCATGAAGATTCATTCCATTGCAGAGACTAGCAAAATTCATCACATGTCTCAAAATCTGACTTGTTATTGCTATCTTGTCAGTGATGATTTTTAGGATGTTGGTGGGATATTCTGTGATCTATCAGGCCAGGGAGAGGGAGGAAGGCAATGTGACAATGTCATTCTGTTTACTTGACCACTTGAGATGAGTTCTTGGATGGCCTGGGTACAGGACATGGGAAAAGGGAGCTAGGACACTGCTGCCAATTAGTCAAGGGCAGATGCTGAGACAGCAAGTCCCAGTAGAGGGCAAGGAGGGAAAATAAAAGGTAAGAGATGTTGGGTGCCTCTTTGGAATTGACTGTTCCTGAAAATGGATCTTCCCAGAATGGATCACAAGATCATAGATTTATGGCTAGAAAAAAACTCAAAAGATGGCTATTTCAGCTCCTCAGACCAATAAATTACCTATTATGAATGGATGTAGAAGTGAAACAGACCCTATCTTCAAAGAATTTGCATTCTCATTGAGGAAGATATATAGAAGTATATGCAACACATGTACAGAACAATATGTAATTGGGGTATACATATCAGGAAAGACTTCATGGAGTAGGAGATTCCTGAGCTGAATTTTGAAGAAAATGAGGGAGTTTGTGAAGCAGAGAGAGCTAAGGGCAAAGCAAGTCTGTACATGGAGAATAGCCATTGTAAATTCTTGGCTATAGGATATGGCATGAAAGGAACAGCAACACCCATTTGATCAGACATTAGGTGAAATGATGTAACTAAGGACCAAAGAAGTTGAGCTACAGTCCCAAATTTGCATAGTATTCAATGGCAGACTTGGATCTTTACCAAGGTCCTCTGATTCCCCGTTTACCCCTGTCCCTGCCCAAATCATTATTCTTTCCTTTGTGATATGTTGCCTCTGCATATTCTACTTTTTTTTTGTCTTGGCACAACTGTTAATGGAATTTTAAAATAAAAATTATTTTGGTGATTTTTACTGCAAATATTTCACCAAAATAATGAGTTTAGACAATTGCAAAAACTTAAAAAATTGATTGGTCCATAGAACCTTAGTTTTCAGCCATATTCTCATGCTTCTGCCTTTTTAAAACTGCCAGAGTATCATTAAACCTGGATAATCAATGTGTTTTTGTAGCTACTACCTATTATGTACAACAAACATATATAATTATTACTAATGTAATAACTAATATAATCTAGTTACTAATTGGGTTAACATTGGATAGATTTACAATGACCTTCTGTTCCTGTTCCACTTCACTTTTCATCACTTCATATATGGCTTTCCAGGCTCTTCTTAAATCTTCCTTCACATAAATTCTTATAGCCCAGTAGTATTCATTACCATCATATACTACAACTTGTTCAGCCATTCCCCAATTGATGTACATCCCCTCTGTTTCCAATTCCTTGCCACTACAAAAAGAGTTGCTAAATTTTTTATGTAAGTAGATCCTTTCCCCTTTTAAAAATATCTTTGGAATACGGACACAGCAGTGGTATTACTGAATCAAAGAGTATGCATAATTCTTTGGACATAGTTGCAGTTTTTTTCTCCAGGTTGGATCAATTCACAACTCCATCAGCAATGCATTAGTGTCACAATTTTGCCACATCCTCTCCAGCATTTATTATTTTCCTTTTTGGTCAGATTAGCCAGTCTGATAGGTGTGAGGTGGTATATCAGGGTTGTTTTAATTCCTCAAATCAAGAATGAGTTAGAGCATTTTTTAATGAAATTATACATAGCCTGATTTCTTCATCTGAAAGCTGCCTATTCATATCCTTTGGCCATTTATCAATTGGGTAATGATTTCTTATACATTTTACAGTTTCTTTGACTTACTTAGTTCTCTCTCTATATTGGATATCAGACCCCTTATCAGAGATATTTGATGCAGATTTATTTCCCAAGTGAACCCTTTCCTTTTTTGTGTCAATTTTGTTTTTGTAAAAGCATATCTTCTAATTATAATTATCTGTTTTATCTTTTGTGATCACACCTAAATTTTACTTAAAGATGATTTTTTAAGGAAGGACATAATTCTTATTGTCAGCTTTTATAAATTGTTTGCCAAATGTATTTCCATATTACATAATCCAGATCTCTTCTCTTTTACTTTCCAACTCATCTCCCCAATCACATTTTTTGTTGTTGAGTCATTTCAGTTGTGGCCCACTCTTTGTGACTCATTTTGGGGGCTTTTCTTGGCAAAGATACTGGAGTGGTTTGCCGTTTCTTTCTCCAGCTCATTTTAGAGATGAGGAAACATCTATAAATTCCACATTGAAGATAATGTAGGTCATAAAATAAAAGATGTGCTTCTAACTAACACCTTTAGTAAGCCCAAGTTCATTAGAGCATGGAATGGTTACACTCTTTGGGGCACTGTCAAGCACACATTTAATCTCACTCTTTTTCTTTGTAGACTTTGTGTCCCCACACCCTGGGACAAAGTTAACATACCTGGCACCTACCAAATGTGTATCTTACTTCAAGTTACTAAGTCATGTATAGCATTGTCATACACATATCTACACACCACAGCTTAAATAACTCACTGAAAACAACATATACTTTCCAACGATTTTAAATATTATACTGATTTAATAACAAAAATTCTATAGTTTAATCAGTAAGGGTAAAATAGTAAATTTCATTAATTATTCTGTGGAACCAAGAATATTCAAGCTAGAATGGTCCTGAAGGAATGTTACCTATCTATCAGATACACAGAAGTTAATCTGATGAAACTTAATCTTTTATTGTTCATTAAGTGCTTTTGTTGTGTTTCCAGTGGGCTATGACTGAGTAGACAAATATAATCCATGAAATAATCTCTGCTCACAATGACTGTATAATCTAATTGCAAGAGAGGAGAGGATGAAGTATTCATAAAATAAATATAAATACAAAGTTGTTAAGGTAATTTTGGAGGGAAGGCACAAGTAATTGAAAGTATCAGGCATCAAATAAGGCTTCACATAGAAGGTGATGCTTGAGATTGAAGGAAAAAAGGGATTTTATGAGGTTAGAAGGAAGGGCATCTGATAGTGGATTAAGTGGCAGTTTCCAGTCTTATTACAGAACCTCTACAAAGAATGGGGAGCTGTTGATTCTTTTTCTTCAAGGGGAACAAATTGCCTTATTTGTAAAAAAAATAAATAAATAAAAGTAGTAGTAAAAGGCATCTATTTAAGATCCAACCACTCCTTACTTTTAGTTATACTTTTATCTCGTCTAAATAATGTGATAGCCACAAGGAAGTATTAAAGAATGAATCCAATATACAATTGACATAATAACTTGGATGTTAAATCACAAACTGTTATATAATTATGCAGAATTCTGTTGAAATGACACATATATGTGTTTTGCATACTCTGTACTATTTTTAGGGCAACGTACAGAGGATATATTGACACAGTTTTATGGATAAAGTAAATGACCACATTAAAAAAAATAAAAACAACAAAACTTTGTATCCCTTATAAAATGTTATCTTGTTTTCAGGTCTTTTTGCATTTGGGTACCAATGAGGAGCCATCTTTGATTATATTAATTACTTTGTTTATCCCTATATGGAAATGACCTAGTACCATCTTTTCTTTCTGGAAAAGCTCATGGCTTTCTCAAAAATAATATTGTCAATATCTGTTAATGCTAAGTGCTCTCCATTCGTGTTGACCACAATCTCTTTTCTTTGTGATTTCATGAATGACCAAAATTTATTTTATTTTATTTTTTAAACCCTTACCTTCCCTCTTGGAGCAAGGCAGAAGAGTGATAAGGACTAGGCAATGGGGGTCAAGTGACTTGCCCAGGGTCTCACAGCTGGGAAGTGTCTGAGGCCAGATTTGACCAAAGTTTAATTTAACTGAATCTTGATGTGTCTGTTCTGGGAAATTCACTTAACATCTTAAACCTGGGCAGCCTGCTCTCTGTCTCTTTGTCTCTTTGTCTCTCTATCTCGCTGTCTCTGTTTCTCTATCTTGTCTCTCTCTGTGTCTCTGTCTCTCTCTGTTTGTCTGCCTGTCTTTCTGTTTCTCCATCCCCACACAAACTCACACACACCGAATTTTCCAGTTGTCTGACTCTTTATTACTCCCTTTTCAGGGGTTTTCTTGAAAAGACACTGAATTGGTTTCCCATTTCTTTCTTCAACTTATTTTACACATGAGTAAACTGAGGCAATGAGGGTTCCAGGGTCATACATCTAGTAAGTATCTGCATTCAGATGTGACCTGAGGTCTTCCAGATTCTGCACCCGATGCTCTATCCACTGGGCTACGTAGCCACACTCCCTCTCATCCTCCTCCTTCTTTAAATATTATAAGAGAAAACCATGTTGAGGTAAAACCACTTTCAGATCCTAGAGTTTATATTGAATCACTTTGCATCTTTCCAAATGATATTTTGATCAGTAACGTTCTTCTGTCTTGATTTGTTTAAATACTGTTCTTAAGTAAAGTACTATTCTGTTACCTCACTGTGGTGTGGAGGGGACACTGGCTGTCAGAGTCCCTGCCAGTGGAGGGCAAGATATGGCGGGTGTTAGCAGTCTAGAATGGCTCAGATGATCGAGCTCTGTGCCCGACTGTCTGGGGAACAGTCTAAATGTCCTGGCCAGGCTCGTGCCAGCTTGTCAGTAAAGTGACCACATTTAAGGGCGCAGGATCTCTTGAAGATGACAGCTCTTCAGTCCAGCAGGGTTGTAGTCTGCGTTATGAAATGAAATCTCAAATCTCATAGCTATTTATTGCAATTCATCATGTTTTAATCATTTGGAAAATAGTCTTTCAATTTGTGATATTGGTGGTAGGAGCCTTTCAGGAGCAGAAATGTTGATGAAATGTGGCATTCCATTCCCTCCTTTGTTAGATAAGTGAGTTTTCTAGAGTTTTCATTTTTTGAAATGGGGATTCTAGATATTTAGATTTACACATTATTACTTCTACTATGAGTCAAAGTGGAATAGTTTGGTAACACGTTATGCAGTGCTGTGGGTCTTCTAAGGGATCCATGCTGGGCTTCTTGTTCTAGCCATTCTACATTTCTGGTTGCTTCTCTTCTCTATGCTAAGCAAGTTATAAAACATCGCAGCAAGTAAAACTGTGATGTAATACTTTAAATTATGTGTGCATGGTTGGAAACTAAGCTTATATCCCCTGTTGCTTTGCCTTGCAGCAATGTTAGGGATGAGCAGGCAATATACTCTCAACAGTAGGCGAGATTCCCTGTGGATGGGTGTAAAACAATGAATAAAACAAGTTTTTAATGTGCTATTATTCAGTTGCTCATATATAGTACTAGTGAACGATATAGATATTTTAAAAAGTTATATTTTGCTATATGGATTTTGCTCCAAAGATAGACGTTGCTGTTTCCCTATTGCTCATTTAGTTTGTTGGGTCTTTGAAGGAGTATCTTTTGTTTCCTTCCGTTGAATTTTTGGCCCAGTTGGTTTATGGGTCATGTACAATCAAGCATTGCAGGTGGACCAAATTAAGGAGAAAAATAATAAAGGAGAAATTATTATGACTAGGTGGGAAGAAATAAATCACATACAAATGGATGGGATTCAGCCTTTTCTTCAAATGAGAGTTTAATTGTTCTGTTGTACAAATCTGAAAAGAGGTTTCAATTTGAGGTGAATATGATAATGTCAGTGGCAAAAGACAATCTATTCATCTCTCAGTGAATGTGCTCAGTGAACATTTGATGAATTAATTCCATAGAACTCTCCTTTGGGGAGCCATAGCTTCATTCTATTCTTAGCTTTGGAGGAGAAGAAGGGCCAGAGTCTTGGGGAGATATTTTTTCATAAAGCTAGATAACAACAAAAACAACTAATATTTATGCAGCACTTTAACGTTTTTAATGTACTTCATATACATTATCTCATTTGAGATAAACATAGGCTTAATGCCAGCCACTTGCAATGCCTATAATAACAAGCTATCCAAATTTGTTCGGAAGATGCTGTTCTTTTTAAGCACACATTATCCCTTAAAACAGTATTCACTATAATTGGCTGTAACATATCTCTGCCTTCAGAGGAGAAATATTCCCCACTCATTACCCTTGTTTTTGAAGTTAGATGAACAACAACAGCAGCAACACACACAGAGAACACATTGTTAAAGTTCAGAAAAGGCTTAATGTATGTTCTTTATTGCAAAAGCTCTGTGAAGTAGGGGTTACATCTGTTTCTATCCCTACTTTACATTGGTAGGAAACTGAGTTTCAGAGAGGTTAAGCCCTTAACCTAAAGCTGGTTGAGTGTCAGAGGTTAGATTTGCATAGATATTCTCCTTCTGACTTAAGTAGGCATTTCTGAATTCCAAGCCTAATAAATCATTACCTGTGGCATTCAATCTCCAGTTCATCAATTGACTTCATATTGAAATGTGTGTGCCATGTAGGGGAAAAAAAAAAGACTATTTGAATTGCCCGAGTTATAGAGGATTAATTGAAAAAGACATTTATGGCTACTATTACATGTTGCTTTTTGAATTGTAGATCATATTTCCCATTTTCCCATGAGTTTTACTCTACTAAAATCTTTTTTTTTTTAATTTTAACAACCACTAGGGACAAGAATAGGGATTGGACCTGTGATTTCATTGGCGGAACAGACTCTCAGTAGGGAACTTAATTTGTCATTGTAGGTCAACAATGAATAGTCTTCAGTGAATAGTCTTAGAGAGTTTTTTAGAGGACTGAGAAGTTAAAGGACTTGCCCAGGGTCTAAAAGCCAGACTTTATCAGAGGCCTCACTTGAATACACTTCTTCTGCCTCCCACTTGAGATCTCTATCAAATACCCCAGTCATAGAACATTTAATTTCTAACTGATTCACAAATTGTTATTTGAAGACATCCATATGCCATAGCATTAGATCTCATTTGGTCTGAATGATCCAATCCTTTTTAAGTAGTAGCAGAACTTTTCCCTTTACCCCTCAAAAATAGGCCCGCACTAACAAAATTTGATTAGCGAAATAGCAAATGTTAAATATTTGATTTGAAATGAAGGCCATATAGGTAACGACTTTCAGTTTTTTGTATTGCTATTATCAACTATATGAGAATTATCTCTTTTTCTGAAAGACTTTATTAAGAACCTTTAATGTGTTTAATGTATAATGACAAAAACTCATTTTTCTAAAGAATGAGAAATTATTGATTATAGACCTTAATAATTTTTCATAAAGATTTGAGATCCCAAAGAAGAGATTTAATCTAGAAAAAAAGATGCACCAGACAGGAAAGGAAAATAAACATGGATTGGAATAAAAATAGCTTCAAGTGATAAATTCTGGTATTTTAAAATGGAAACTATAGCTTTGTACCAGTGGTACAGATTTATTCCATCATATACTGAGAATAGAAAAAAAATTACAAATGAAAAGAGTATGCTGATAAAGCTTGTACTTTATGGTATGTAAAGCAAATATATAAATATATGTATATTTGTGTCTGTCTGCAAAGCTAAAGGACACCTTTCCAAGAAATAATGCATTCCTTTACAATTGCTGTAGATTTTCATATTTTTTAAACATTCCTATTGTAATGTACATCAAAAGGGCAGCTATGGTTCTTGTGTCTGACTATACATATGCATTATAAAAAAGTGAGTCTACTGTAATTACCAGTTTGCAGAGCGAATTCCTGCAGGGTTTGTACTCTCCCCATTAGTAAAAGAGATAAGTTGAAATGTATTAAAATTTCACTGTACAACTGGGAGTTTTTGTTCACAGTAAATGTGTTAATGTTTCTTCATTGCTTGACTGTTTGTGTTTAAATTTAGGCAGCGTGCCCAACAGGGACAAAATTATAGGATAAAGCTATGTATAAAAGAAAATCCTTCAGAGAGCACCAATAAGGCTCTTTTTTTAATAAGCAGTTACATATAATAGTACTCAGCCCTTGCCACAGAGAAAAGTTTTATCTGTCTATTTCAGAATTATTGGAATTTTTCTTTCCCTTGTGCAAAAGTTAAAAGGACAGAGCTTATGTCAATAGCTAATACACCTTGATGCTGAAACACCTATTATTTTATTCAGCTGTATTTCTGCAAAATAAAAGAAGAAAAAGTAGATATTCCTCATTGTTGCTCTTATGATGAAGAGGGGATAATGGCAGTTTTCAGGAGAAGTGATAAATCAGATTTTCCTCCCAGGAAAAATAATTCCTATTTGCTCTTTTAATCTTGACAATATATTTTTTTTGCCAGTACTTGTATTAGTGATTCCCTTTTCCCCCTTTGTCATGAATCTAGTTAATAAAGTATTCACTTTGAATAGAAATGGTTAATACAATTAGTCATTTTAAATGGTTGTGGATTAATGTTGTACATGCAGTTTTATCAACTAGAGTGAACAGGTAATGAGATTTAGGAAACAAGTGTATGATGATGACCTTCATTACTTAGAGGGCTAAGTGGGGAAATAACTTCATAGTTACTTAATTGTAGTAACTTTGATTTTGGTGAAAAAATTCATCCTGCCCTCTCTTTTTTTAAATGTTGAAAACTTTCTCATATACAGTTTCAGTTTTCCCCATCTGCCTTTATTATAATTTGATAATGAGAAGGTTTGACCATGTAAATCATAGAATCACAAATTCAAATCAGTGAACCAAGATTTTTGTCAGCTGTTTTGGCCAGGGTCACATAAGAAAAAAAGGAGTCTAGCTTGGATTCTAACATAGGTCCTTTGACTCCAAATCCTGTCTTATTTCCATCCGTACTTTATCATAGTTACCCAATGTGTTTTCCTAATAGACTCCAACAAATCACTTGTCCTGATCCACAAAGGTAGCCATACAAAGCTTTTAACAGTTGAAGATGAAAGAAATATTATTTTTTACTTGAGATATGAAAATAACTTAGCAAAAACCATTGGGTTTGGAAGAGAAATTCTATTATCACAAAGGATATAAATGTGATCTAGAAAGGGATAAAAGTTTTTAAATTGACATTAAGTAATAGAATCAGGTGACTTTAGAATCCATTGAAAATACAAGTTCAGTCATTTTATTCAACTTGATAAAAGGAAATATAAATTTGACCTTAAACTTCTTCTAATTGTAATATGTACTTGAGAAATCTTGTTCCTTAGGTTTTTTTTTTTTTAACATGGAATGCAATATAGTAGGTGGGTGGTTTACTGGACTAAAGTCTCAGGAAGACCTCATTTTTAGCCCTTAACTAGTTATGTGTCCATGGCCAAATTATTTAATCAGTCAGCTTTAATTTCTTCATTTGTCAAATGCTTTACAAATCTTATAATACTATCTTTCTATTGTGTATCTCCCTACTCTGTTTATAGAGTTAAACACATTTATGTTTAATTGTATTATATATGTGTTTTAAATATTTACCTTCTAAAGTTTGTTTCATTGTTTGATATCTGTTTTACTTATTTTCCTTATATTCTATACTTTTAAAAAAGTGAATTATGAACTGATGTGCCATAAAGCCCCTCAGAGTAGGTATGTCCTTTTGGTTAATTTGTAAAAAGTTAGTATTTGAAAATTGAATTCTGATCTGATAGACAGGAGTGATTCCTGACTTCTTATGAACCATTTGTAGTCTATCAAGCAATTTCTTCGTTGTTCACGGATTATTGACCCAATGGACCATATTCACTCCTTCTGAGCTCTTATAGCCCATTATGTTGATTCACCTACCACATATATGAACTTAGTTCATATGCTCAATATAATTTCAAATTATTCTAGAAGCCTTCCTCCTTTTCGTAAGCTTTTAAAAAAAAACCTGCAGGTTTTTTCAATAACAGTCTTACTGATTTCTCCCAAGTAAGGATAGTAAAGATATTTATATATCCAAGAAGGATTTCTGTGTATGAATTTCTCTTTTTCAACATAACCATATTCCCCTGCCACCAACTCATCCTTAAAAGAAAAAAGAAAATGATATTTATTTCAATACTCTAGGGCAGTGATGGTGAATCTTTTAGGGGCGAGGGTGATGCCCTCAAGTGCAGATGGAGAGGGGGCAGGGAGCAGTCTGACCCCATGTCCCTCTGGCTTCCTAGTAAAGAACTTTGTTGAACTCTGTGCTGTGGGGACAGTGGATGTGACTATAGAGAGGGCTCTTAGTGCCACTTCCAGCACTCGTGCCATAGGTTCATCACCACAGCTCTAGGGTCTATTCTACTATACAAATATCAATGGGATTTCCTCTCAACACCTGTAAGCAAAATTGAATCATTTCAAATAATGTTGCTATTATATATGTATATAAAATAGTTAATGGGCCAAGGCAACATTCTATCAACCAACTATGCCTTTGAACCTTTGAAAGCTCTAGCATTAATGCCCCCAACATACACAGATTGGGTGGGTAGATGGTAGATGGTACAGTATGAGCCAAAGCATAGTATCAGGACATGTAGATTTCCCATTGTATCATGTTTATTATTATTAATTACAAATGGATATTATTCCTGATTTGGTCCTAGTTCTTATATTGTTAGAGAAATATGTTTTCTTATAATCAAGTGATAATTATGATAGAGTATTTTTATAGTGATGGATAGTAAAAGGCCACTGGCAAAAGGCAATTTAGCGAAATCAAAATATATACAGTTTAGATGACTGCAAGCTAGTTAAAAATTCAAAACTTTCCTCATTTTTACATTGTTCTCTCCCCTACATAAGTTTGCTTCCTTTTGAAATTCTATAAAGTTCCATCTAACTTCTTCCAAAAATTCAACCTATTCTTTGTTAGGCTTTAGGTAGATGGGGAAGTGCTAAGCACATTGTTTATGCAGTTTTCCTCCAGGTGTTGGACAGTCATGGTATCCTCTTGGACAAAATGATAACATGTAGACTTGTTAATTAGTATTTTTTTTCAATTCAGTGAAGCACCTAGCAAAGCACTGTGGTAGTTCCTGAGTAATAAATATTAGGCGAATTAACTACTTGAGTAGTCAGTGGCATCCTACAAGGCTTTGTCTTTGGCCCAATCTTTTATGTCATTTTTATCATTAATATGGAGAAGGCTAGTTTGTTATGAGTAATAATTAGTAAAGGTAGCTACATGGAGAAGATGAAATTTAATAGGGAAAATAAATGAAGCTTAGCCAAAGGTTCAAAAAAGTCTACTGTACAAATTCAGGATGAAGAGGCAAAAGGGTAGACAATATTTCATGTAAAAGAGACCCAGGTGTTTTTAGTTGAGAAGAGATTTAGTCAATAGTATAAAATGGTTGTTTAAAAAGTTAATTTATGTCTATATACAAACAAACTTCAAGGATCTTTGATTTCATTTGTGTTGGTATTATCCATAATAACTTTTGTCATAACCTCTTCTTACAGACCATTTTTGTGATGATGCCTGAAAGAATCAACAAACAAAAACTGGTCCATAAAGTATTTTCTAGCATTGAACTTATTCAAACTTAATGAAACTAGTACTAGAACCACATATAGATAATTCATTACCATGCATTTTCCCACTTGGTAGGAATTTATTGTAACTGTCCTGACTTATCCCCTTTTAATGATGATACTTCAGAGTAAGAATTTAATGGAAGAATTAAATCAGAGACAATAAGAATAGACCAAATGAACTCTTAAGATACCTTTAAAGTAAAAAAAAAAATTATTCTATCTGCAATCTAATAATTCCTTGATTTTTAATATGCCCTCTTTAGCCACCTCTTATTTCTTTATTTTTACCAATTTCTGAGCAGGAGTTTCTCCCTACCAAATTGGGGTAACGATGGAGAAAATGACAATGCTAGAGATTCATTAGCTGTTTACCTTTTCCAAGTTAATACCACTCTATTATTATAGAAAATCAAAAGTTGTCTTTTTTATATTTTAATCTCAGTCTGTCAGACCCTCATCGCCTTTCTTTCCATTTAAGTTTTTTTAACAAGTCTTGGGATACATGTAGTAAAAGACCATTCCATGCAAATGATGGTAAAGAGGTGCTTTGCTCTCTGCTGAGACACTTTGAAAAAAAAGGTGATCACTTCTTTTTACTGAGGAGAATATGTAGGAGTGGCTTCTTTGAAAAAAAAAAAACACTTTTTTGCTTGGGAAGGCCTCTTTCACTTGAATTAAGCATGTTATTTTATTGTCCTAAATGGGCAGTATTAGATAACCTCTTGACTATTCTCCATTCACTTTATTAGCACCTCCATAGATGAAATGATACAACTATTCTATTCAGTAATCTAGACATTTTGGAATTAGAATTGGTTCACAAATTTCTGGGTCATTTTGTATCTTTTTCATTATTTCTGAGGAACCACCAGTGTCTTAGTAAAGTACTTCAAGGTTTGCAAGTTTCTTTGCATCTCATTATAAATTTCTGTCTTATTAATGTCTTTCCCATCATATTATATTAGTAATTGTTTTCATGAATGCCACAGAGGAATGTAATGGTATTACCACCTTTCAAATTACATTAGTGAGAATAAATAAAATGTATATCAGGGTAATGAAAAATTGCTAATCCAACATTGAAGTGTAATGAAATGATTATTGTTTAACATTGATTGAGCACCAATAATATGTTGGGCATTGAATAGAAAGCCAGGGACACATGAGGGAGTCTGGTAAACTAGAAAGCACAATTGCAAGGAGTTACTTAATGGCTTACCGGGTAGTTTGGGTATTATAATGATTTCATTGCTTTTTAAAATTAAACTAATTATCTCCCTATTTTTTAATTGGATGATACATATAGAAATGAAAAGAGCACTCCCTGTTTTATTATCAGTTGTCTAGCTCATCCTGTTCTTTTTTTTTTTAATACTACAGATACAATAAAGGCAAAATTTCAATTATTAGTTTCTCTCTGGAGAGGACTTTTTTTTAAACTATAAGTGAAATCACTTTTAATTTCTTCTTTATTAACATACCTTGTATAGCAAAGTGATTTGTATTTTTTGTATAGCTTGTTTTTTTGAAACTGAAATATGCATGTGCTTTTACACTGCAAAAACATTGGCATACTCTCATATAATTGGCCATATCCTGCTGTTGATTTTTACACTTAACTCGTAAATTATTTAATAGGGAGCTTCCACTTGTGGATTGATAGTAGGTTATGATCATAGGCTAATGACTACTGTTGAGAGCTATATTCATATATTTGAAAGTGTGTTCTATACTTTTATGTCTCAATGTATACAGACATGTACATATTTTAGGTAGGTATGTATATTACTTAAATAGTTTAGCATATGGATGAAGAGACAGACATCTAATTCTGTTGCTTGTCACATTTTGCCCTTCCCTTGAACCCCTCAAAAAAGTCGCATGCCTTTAGTTTAAATTAATTTCATTTGTCACAGGAAGTCAAGCAATCTAATCAGCCCTATATGCTTATTTATGTATTAGACTCCATGTTACAATATTCTTAATGTTAATTTGAAATCAAACTGCTATAATTTTAATCGTTAACTAGAAATAATAATTCTTAATGGGTTTTTCTTTCATTTGCTAAACAAAACTGCTATTTTCCTTGAAATAGTGACCTGGCAATGAAATTTAAAAAATATTTTGTGATAGAATACATGTATATTAGTAAATATAGTTTTAGGAGGTTTATCAATTACATTTACAACTGATTTTTGTAAATATGAATTTTACTTTCAGATCAATTGAATTAATTAATTTATTTAACAAATATTTTTTGGGTATCTCCCTTATACTGAAATGTTAAATGCACCATGATTAGCAGAAGCTGAACCATTGTACACTCTGATACACAGTTTTGTTCTTATAAGGCTCACATGGGGTCTAGTAACTAAAATGGAAATATTGAATTGAATTACTTTAGCACTCTTTGGGGATAATAAGATTCTCACTGTAAGATAAAAGGAATGTTTAGCTTTACAGCTAAAGAATTAAAATTTGATCGTCCATTTTAAAAATCTCACTATAAAATAAATATTTCTAAAGTACTCTTTTTTTCCCAATGATTATCCACACAGCATAAATGCTTCGAATGAGTTTTATTAGGTATACAAGATTATTTTGTTGTTATTTTTGTTGTAATTGTTAGCATACTATGAATAGTAGTTATTAAAATGTGACTTAACTTGAATTTGCCACCTTTTATTTCCAAATAACTTGATAATCAACATTTTGCCAGTGCTGAGTCTAGAAATACAATTCTTTCCACAAACTTTCATTTTCTATTTTCTAAAAGTAGTAGATACTAAGATGCAAAGCGAGGTCTTTGCATCTATTTTGGTAGGTTTCCCTCTTCCTCGTACGTCTACATGCAAAGCCTGTATGGCCATTTACTAAATATATCGTGGTAATGTTCAGATTCCTTCCAAGTCTGATGATCTGTGATCCAGTACTTCTTGCTCATTTGAATATATGTGCAGCCATAGTGGTACCTATGCCTTTATGAGCATTCTTTGTAGGAAAATGAACTCCTTTTTCTAGTGTCTGGCATACTTCTCATTATAGAATTCCATGTTTTTATTTATGGATACTGATGAGGGAAGTGTATATATATATATATGAAAAAAAATATATATATATCATTTTTAACTGTGAAATTCATGTTTTGAATCTTCCAGAAGTCCATTGAGACTAATCCCTTCCTTGATCAAGGTTATGCTATTCCTCTTTACTGGGCGATCAGATTTAAAAGACTTTTCCTCAGAGAGGTACCATTGAAAAAGAGAAAGATAAGACAGATGGGGAGATTACCCAAGTCCTTAGAAGCATAGCTGAGTCTGGTACTGGCTACGAATTAGAATGGTAGATCAATGAAATAGATTAGATACACAGTATACAGAGGTAAATGACTGTAGCAATCTACTGTTTGATAAACCCAAAGACCCCTGCTTTGGGATAAGAACTCCTTGTTTAGTGAAAACAGTAGGGGAGAAACTAGCTATAGATCAATATTTCACACCCAATACCATGATAAGGTCAAAATGCATTCATGATTTTGATATAAAGAATGATAATATAACTAAATTGGGGGAGCACAGAACAGTTTGCCTGGCCTGTCTTTGGAGAAGGGAAGAATTTATGACCAAACAAGAGACAGTGTTATGAGAGAATAATTTTGATTATATTACATTAAAAAGCTTTTTTGACAAACAAAACTAAGGTAATCATGATTAGAACATGAAAAAATAGACTGGAGGAAAATTTTGAAAAAATTTTTCTGATAAAAGCTAATTTCTCAAAGTTTTAGAGAAATAAGTAAAATTTATAAGAATACAAGCCATTACCCTATTTACAAATAAATGGTTAAGGGATATGAATAAGACATTTTCTGATGCAGAACTCAAAGCCACCAATAATTATATAAAACTCTTCTAAATCACTCTTGATTAGAGAAATGCAAATTAAAACAAGGCTGAGGTATCACCTCACCTATGAGATTGGCCAATATGACAGGAAAGGAAAGTGATAAATGTTGGAGGGGTTATGGCAAAATTGGAGCACTAATGCCTTGTTGGTAGAATTGTGAACTGATCCAACAATTCAGGAGGGCAATTAAGTATTTTGCCCAAAGCAATATAAAACTTTGCATACCCTTTAGTTTTGTACTGCCTCTACTGGTCTGTATCCCAAAGAGGTAATAAAAAAGAGGAAAAGGACCTACTTGTATAAAAGTATTTATAGCATTTCTTTTAGTAATGTCAAAGAATTAGAAATTGAGGGGATGTCCATCAATTGGGGAATGAATGAACAAATTAAGATTCATGTTGGTGAAGGCATACTGTTGTTCTATAAGAATTGATAAGAAAAATGATTTCAGAAAGAAAAGCTAGAAAGATCTGCATGAACTGATGTAGAGTGAAATAAGCAGAACCCAGGAGAACCTTTGTACACAATAACAACAATATTGTAAGATGACCAACTATGAAAATTTAAGTACTCTTCAATGCAGTGATCTGGGACAGTCCTAAAAGACTAATGATAGGGAATGCTATCCACCTCCAGAGTAACAACTGTTGGATTTGGATGGATGTGGATCAAAGCATACTCTCTTTCTGTCTTTCACATCAGTTTATTTACAGTTTTATTTAGGGGTTTTAGTTTTGTATGAGTATGCTCTTATAGCAGTGACCAATATGGATGTTTTACTTGATAGCAAAAATGAATGAATGAATGAATAAACAAATAAATATAATGGGTTTTAGTTTTGTAGGAGTATGCTCATACAGCAATGACCAATATGTAAGTATGTTTTACTTGATAGCAAAAATAAATAAATGAATGAATGAATGAATGAATGAATGAATGAATGAATGAATGAATGAAGGCTCATAGCTGAGATTACATTTTACCTGAAGTTTAGGTAGGATGCTTATATCTTTTCATTAGTTTTACTTACTATTGGGTTTGGGTTAAGGAGAGAGGTAGAAAATGAAAAAGGGAGAAATCTGTCACTTGTATTTTGCTGAATTTTGGCATTGTCAAATTTGTTCATTGGTATTATAAAAGTTTCCTTTGGGGCTGCTGTAGTCTCTGTGGGAATATATGTGACATTGTGTTTGGACTTGCTGTATAGGATGATTCTCCTATTCTAGCCAGAGTGCAAGGAATATATAAAAATGTAGGAATACATCATTTTTTGGAAAGCTGTTGCTAAATGCCCCTTTTTGAAAACAGAATGCACAAATAGCATTTTTTTTGGTGTCACTGGTTTCTTCCTTGTCAGTTCTTAAAGAATTTATAGGTACTATGCTTTTAATACTCATTTTTTCCAAGTTATAAGAATTTGTAGAACACAATTTAATAATTATAATTGGAGTTCTTCTCAAAAATGTTTCCTTTTCTTTATGAGTGCATCATCATTGGCTATTGTTCTCTTATCTCCTGCTAGAGACTCTATAGATTCTGTGGCCAATTATACATACAGTAGTGGCTTATGATTTGTCCAAGGTACCACAGTCAGTATATCTTAGAGGGAGAAGTTATATGTTTGCAAATGACACAATCTCCTATCTCTGTTCTTTGAATTGGATGTATCCCATCAGAGAATGTTTTCAGTCCTCACTTCTACCTCATATTATCCTTGATTTCCTTCAAGACTTCACTCAATTCACACTGTGTATGCTAGGCAGGCTCTTTTTTGCCCCTACTCAGCTACTAAAATCTTTTTATTTAATATAACTTCCACTTCCTCTGTATAAAACTCATCATATGTAGTTATTTATGTGCTATCTCTCTCATTAGAAATCAGGGACTAACACAAAATTGTTTATTTCAAACCCTAAACAATGATAACTACAATACACTGAGGAGACCAATCTCCTTTCCTCCCTCCCTTCTTCTTGCCCTCCCTCCTTCCTTCTCTCTCCCTCTCCCCCCGTTCCTTCTCCCTCTCCTTCCCACCTCCCTCTCTATCTGTCTCTCTCCTCCCTCCCTTTCCTTCTCCCCCTATTCTCACTCCCCATCTCTCTCAAAGGTTGGTTTTTTCACTCTAGAAAAATTAACATCATTTAATTAACGAGTATTTTATTACTGTATACCAGTTTCAGACATTTTCAGAAGTTGACTATTGTACATTTATTGAATGAGTGTTTACAAATTAACTGGCTTGCTTCTATTTTTATCTGTGACTTCTTTTGGAATTTCCTTAAAAGTATGAATTGTGGTCTTTCTTTGTTTTTAATTTCCTCTTCACACACCTATTAAATTCCCTAGAGCCTTCATAGTTTCCTTTGATAACATATTTCAGTGTATCACTGGTCTTATACACTGCAATATACCTAGCTTAGATCTTTCCTTCATGGCTCACCATGAAAGCTCTGTCTACAATTCAGAAATGTCTTTGAGACTCACCATAAGCACATTTTCTCTATTCTTTAGGTTATCATTCTGGTTAATAAACTCTAAAAGGTCAGAGGCAGGGTTACATTACTTTTTTTGAATCTTACAGAAAGACTGGTATATCATCTTATCTCTTAATTAGTAGATATTCAATAAACACTTAAATTGAAAGAATTAGTCTTGCTTACTTCCAAAGCCTTTAGTCAGTTGTTTTTTCCAGACCCTATTCAGTTTCCTCATCATTTGAGGGCTCTATAAGAGAATAAAGTTCTGTTAAGATTCTTAGTTAGTTTATTAAAAATTTATATCTGTAAAGAAACATTCGCTACCTCTAACAGGATAGGAAATAGGGTGGGAGTCTCACTGGTTCCCAAACTTAAAGTAGATGTTTGAGTTCAAGATTGTTAGTTCCTTAAGACTGCCCCCCCCCCCCCCCCACACACACACATTTTTTCCCCCTATTCGTTGGGCAACTGGGTAGCTCAGTGGAAAGAAAACCAAGTCTTGAAATGGGAGATCTTGGATTAAAATGTGGCCTCAGACACTTTCTTGTTGGGTGATCCTGGGCAAGTTAATTAACCCCAGTTGCTTAGCCCTTACCATTTTTTCTGCCTTGGGACTGATATATAATATAGATTCTTAGATTTTTAAAAAATTGTATGTAGTGGATTGCCTTTAAAATAATAAGTGCTCAATAGTCACTTAATAAATGAATTAAACCTCTAATGTGAATGCATATACATTGAGATCCTTCCCTACTGTATTCTATAAGTATACATTTTTAAGGTTTAAGTCTTTTTTGATTATTTATTATTTTTAAGTGATCACATTGCTTCTACTTTGTTGAAAATATATAGCATTTCAAAGTTCAATACTGTTTCAAAAAGTATTCTATTTAGAATATAACTTCATTTGAAGTCCAATAGCTGATCACTCAAGATATTTATTTTGGCAGTGTTGTTTAAATAAACATCATTAACCATAGTATTCTATGTGAATGGATTTAAAGCAAGTAGACATGCTGGCATTTGAAGAAAAGGGACCTGAGTATTCCATTTTTACAGTAGAAAAAATATCTAGATTTTACAGTGTTTGAGTAGTTAGGTGTAAATGGATTTGGACTTTGGATAAGATATATCTGGAAATTTTAAAGTAAAACGTCTCAAAATATTTAAATAATTTAGTGGGGAAGGTTGAAATCCAGTATTTTCGATGGATAGAGTCATGAAAAAGCATGTAAATGAATAAACAAATGTACATGTACTTAAACAAAAATATTCAATTTCATTAATATTGAAAATTCTTATGACTCCTTTATGGTTAAAGGAGAGGGCAGCTAGGGGGCTCAGCAATTTGGGAGCCATGCCTAGTGATGGGAGGTCCTGGGTTCAATTTTGATCTCAGATGCTTCTTTGCTCTGTGACCCTGGGCAAGTCATCTACTGCAATTTCTTAGCCATTACATGCTTTCACCTTCGAAATGATATTTAGTATTGATTCTAAGATAGAGAAAGACGTTTGGGTTTTTTCCCAATTAAAAATAAAAGGGAATTTTCTTTAAATATACCAGAATACCAGGCTCTCATTGTTTTAAACCTGCCAAATAGATTTAGGGTTAGTTATTTCTCTGAACTTAGTCTATCCCATCCAATGCCTGAACCAATTTGTATAAGTCATATGTTGATTCGAGTCAAATGGAAGCAGTTTTTAGTTAAAGCTGTTGTCATTGAACTTTGAAATCCTCAACACTGTTTTGGAGCCATGCAGTGATTAGTTGTGGGTGTACATGGATTGATATTATAGGATATATAATGGATATTTTGCTATTTCAATGTGAGGCATATGAAGTAGGAAAATCAAAACATAGATTTACCCATTAATTTTTTTCAGAATTATTTGTGAAATAGATTGTTTTTTAACCACAAAACTCTATCAATTATTTCCTGTTTTAAAAATCTTTAATTTTTGTAAACATACATCTTGAGTTCAGTATTGGACACATCATTAAATAATTTTGTTCCTGACCAAGGATGATATGGTATATTACTGACTTAATAGACTATTAAATATATTTCAAACATTGTACATTTTGGTAGACCTATTTTTCCCTACCATCATGACCCAGAAATGCATATAGTGTTCATTTAGAGTTAGCATTTCGTTCAGGTATTTATTTTTTTTATTACTAATTCCTTTAATCACGGATACAAATAGCAATGTTTTACAACTTAGCTAATGAGTAATTGAGCAGTTGACATTCAGATGAGACCCTGAAATATTGACATAATAGAAAATGGAATTTTTTTAAAAATACAGGAAGGGAGCAAAGTAGGAAGTATTTGGGAATCGGGGACCAGAAAAAATAAGGAATTTCCTATATCAGAAACTATGATAGAGAGCTTTTATATCAATCTGAAGTATAAATAAATTTAAAATTTTTAAATTTTAAATAAAATTAAAGAATTTCTAAGTTATTGAGCATTTCTGCCTGGTAAATTAGAGCTCAGAGATCTAGATATCATTTGAACTACAAATATCTATCTACCCATCTCTGTGTCTAAATAGCAACATCTTTTTGTCTCTCTGCAAGTATGTATGCTATACTTGTGTGTTTACACGTGTTTATGCATGAGAGTGTATATATGCAAACATACATATCAGTAATCATATACTTCAAAACTTAGAGAGAGAAATGTTTTCCTGGCAGTTCATATAGTTACAGTATATTCATAATCTGCAAATGATCAGAATAAATCCCTTTTGTCTTAGAAATCTCCATACAAATGCACATCATAAATTTACCAAGAGTAGTTGGAAGAACATAGTTCATCTTTAACACAGTTTAGAAACATAGGTTTCTATCCATAAAAATGTTACACTCCATTTATTCTGAGTTAATGTACTTACTTCATAATATAAACTGGTGAAATGATCTTTTTAAATAGTTATTTTAAAAAGAATCTGGACATTTTAAAACAGGAAACAGTTATATTCCTTGTATTTGGAATATTCACATTTAAGACTATTTCTAGACTGCATGTTTAGAATTAAATACAAAGCAAGACCTTGACAACTTATTTTTATTATTATTGTCTTCATCATCATTAACCTAAAAGGGGAAAAATGAAAATATCATAATTTCCTAAATGAGAATGAAATGGATGTCACATCAAGAACAGATAATTGGGACATAATAGATACAAAGTTCCTTGCTATCTCTTATGAACCAATGGGATGCTTGTCTTTTGTCATTTCGTATCTGTGAGATGAGCAAAGCATTTGAATGAACTTCAGGAAAAGAAGGGTACCACTGTAGTATTTTATGTATATTTGTCCACTAAAGTTTCATCTTGGATTACAACTGAGCAGATTAACTTAAATTTTGAGATGCAATCAGATTTATTTACTTTGTAGGGGCTTGGTATATCAGAGATGTTTTCCTCAAGCCTGTGTTTGTATTCTTTTAAGGATGTATACAACTGTACAGTAATACGATATATTATGTTGATGAAATAACCTTTTTTGTTGTACTTGCTCAGAGATGTTGATACATCTATTTGAAAGCTGCTTATCTTTTATAAAGCTTTATCCTTAAGACAATTCAATTTCTCTGCACATCCCCATACTTTCATTAATAATAAATGTTTTGTCTTTATGCTAAAGTTCATTCAAAAAATAAGTAGTATGTTTCTATTCCAGTGGGGTTACGTGTCCCCCCGCCCCTAATTTTTAAATGGTGAGAAAATGGACATTCAGACAAATAATTACGTATTATTTTTGTTCTTTCTTTTTCAGGCCATCCGCTGTACACTGGTAAATTGCACGTGTGAATGTTTCCAGCCCGGGAAGATTAACCTGAGGACCTGTGATCAGTGTAAACATGGATGGGTGGCACATGGTGAGGGAATTGTGGGCTTTACTTCCTGTTTTGGTTATTTTTGTTTGTGTGTGTGTGTGTGTGTGTGTGTGTGTGTGTGTGTGTGTGTGTGTTTGTGTTTGTGTTTGTCTGTCTGTGTGTCTGTGTGTACAGCTCCTGGGGAAAAAAAAAAGAGGTCCAGTTACTGGCAGTGACTCCAAGTGTTGGTGGAAGCACTCAGTTTGTTACCATTTCTTGCGAAGCTCAAAGAGCATATTCTAGTCTCCAAGAAGTAACGCTATGCTAGCAGTTCTCAGCAGAAGGGCCAGATGTTTATAGTATGGTTGGTCTGCAGAGTTCATATTGCACATAGCAGCAGCCTGATGGAAACTCAAACATACCACAGTCAGCCTTTCAAAGCCTGGATGTCAGAATGAAGTTGGCGCATATTCTGGCTGAGCAAAAAGGCTTCTAAGGCTGTTCACCCTTATAATAGGCTCAAGTAGCTGAATTCATGCCACCAGATGTTAAATTCGAGGCTGGAGTGGAGCGTGGAACTAAGGATGGGTAAGAGAGTAAAGGAGAAGAATTTTTGGCAGACTGTCCATGAAAAAAAATCTGTAAAAATGCACCTTCATTGGTTGTGATATGGAGTAAAGGGCACAAAGAGAAAGTTGAAATGTCAGTGGCTGTTCGCCAGGTAAATATTCCACATAGCTTTATTGTATTATGTTAGCAGAAGTCTATTAAATAGCATTAAGAATAAGAATAGCAGAAGTAGAATTCAAGGGTAGGATTTTGTTCACTTGGATTAAGGCAGGGAACAGAAGTGGAGTGAATCTGACAAATAGGAGAAATCTACACCTGTGATTAGTTCTGTCATTCCAGGAAATTGACCCCAAATGGGCATGATCCTTATTCCCTTAAGATGCCAGATATCCAGTGAGGTTGAATTTTCCATAAGTTTCCTGTGATTCTAGCAAAATCTCTGGTCTTAATACAGAACCTTAAAATGGTATTCATCTGTGGTGGATTGCTGATTTCAGGATGTTATGTGTGTAGGAGAGGAATTTAATTCATGTTAATGAAGAATGAGAATGGAGGGAATAAGACGCGGAAGGAATATGTGCAGAGACACAATTCCATATTATAGACAGCCATGGAACTTGTTACTGCCTATATAACAGCAAGGAAATAATCTCTAAGAACATTGCAGAATGATATCCAGGGACTACAAGTCTATGTGGGTGTCATTGGTTTCTTTTAAGAGCTATTTTACTTAGGGGTTCCCCTCCTAACTGGAATGAATTAATGGATCCTGTTGCTTTCCCTCCTGCCCCACACACCCACCCCAGTTGGCTGTTTTTGCCCAAGCATCAGCCATGATAGTTGAGCAAAAATATTTTATTTCATAAAAACTAAATATGTATAGATCTTTATGACAAATGGCCATATTTAATGGATGGAGAAAGGAATGAATTATAGTACTGTCAGTGATGAAGCCCAGTTGTTTTCTCTATATGGTCATCAACTTTTCTTTCATTGAGTAGCCGGTAGCATCCCTCTCTCTATTGCAAAAAACAAAGAGCTTTTTTGTCTTTGTTTATATTTCAGTTTTGTCTATGGAAGTTACACTGGCAAAGAAATAAATAAATTAATGGTTTCATCACTTGGCATAAATGATTACTCAGGGAGCAGATATTTGCAAGATTATGCATTAGGCATATGACTTCTGCAAACTTTTCCTTAGCTTTTTGTTATAATAAACCTTATACTTAGCACATCATGCATAGTTAATATTTGTATACTACAGTCAATTTACATTTTCTCAGATTCTGACCAGGATAAGTATAAATATAAAAAAGTTATTGTTTCTCTCTCTCTCTCTCTCTCTCTCTCTCTCTCTCTCTCTCTCTCTCTCTCTCTCTCTCTCTCTCACTCTCACTCTCTCTCTCACTCTCTCACTCTCTCTCTCTCTCTCTCTCTCTCTCTCTCTCTCTCTCTCCCTCTCTCCCTCTCCCTCTCCCTCTCCCTTTCCCTCTCCTTTCCTTCCTCCCATTCCCCTCCCTTTCTTTTCCCTCTTCCTCCTCTCTTCTCTCTCTCCCTCCTTTTTTTTACTTCCTATCCATACATGCACACAGACATATATCTTTGTACAATTCAAAATATGCACATTCAGCTATGCAGATCTCAAACTCTCCCTTTCCTTCATTACCACATACATGACAGCGAGTGGTTGGCTCCTAGCCTTTGAGTTGGTGGTAGGGATGAGAGCGCCCACTTTTCTTGCCCCCAGCATTCAGACTAATTGCTTCACTACCCTCCCCCTACACAGAAACCCAGAAATCATGTCTCCAATTATTTCTGCTCTGAGGTGAAACACAGCAGTCTTCTTTGGCTGCCTTACACACATAAGTTCTGGAAAAAAAAAAGAAAAGAAAAACAACAAAGTGACTTGGGATTTCTAGTAGGTGGTTTTATCTCAAAGTGGATGGGATGGAAACAAGACCACCAGAACCCATTTCATAGAAGTGTTTCAGAGAAGTCCTGAATACACCCCACCTGCTCTGGTGCTATTAAAATATTTTTCTAAATTCCTGTTGCCAAAAAATTAAAAAAATTCAAATCCAAAATCAAATATTCCTTAAAAAAAATTTGTATTTCAAAACCACATCCTGTGTAAAACCTTCTGAATATTTGTTTGGACCTTTTGACTAGAGTCATCTTCATTTCAAATATCCTTGATTTCTATGTTGCAGAGTTAAAATTTCATGACTTAGTGAACTAAGTCATATATATATGTATGTACATATGTGTATATAATATAAATTATATATCATCTATATATGTATATTTCACAGGCATGGATTATGCATGCGCTTATATGTTACTTCTTTAAGACAGTGACAAACCTGTTTAATTTGTTGATTTTAGCAATTTTCCAAAAATATTGAAAAAGCATTTCAATGGCAACCAATTCATTCATTATTTACTATAGCACCTAGGTTTTAAAATGACTCAATAAGTATGGTTGCTTTTTTCTGAAATTACTTCCTTTAAACAATTTGGAAAACTACTTTTAAATATTAATGAAGTGTCCACTGAATTAATTAGAAATTTACTACCTTTTGTCATTAATGAATTTCAATTCTTAATCTTTAATATGAAACCAAATGTTATGTAGAATATTCCTTTTTTTAAAAATATACTCATTTTTAGGTAAATTCCAAGTTCATCTAACCTGAATAAGCTGAAAACCATAATGAAGAATATAGGTGGAAAATATCCTAGAAATGGCAGTTTTCTCATATTTCTTTTTCCTTGACTAATCTGTGTAAAGTTAACATTAACATACATGTCTATTTGTAGGATTGGAATTATTGAAGTAGAGAGCATCAAACCACAGTGGTACTATTTAACATGCCAATTGCTAGACTTTTTTTTCATTGTTTTCTTTATATTTTGCTTTATTCATCTAAAATGTTTTGTTCTTCTTGAAAAAGAAGTGATTCCTTAAATATCACTTCTTTTCTATTCAGAAGTACCAAAAATATCAATGAAAAACAGATTTATCAAAGAATTCCTTTTGTGACATAGGTAAAAATATGTTTTTTGACCCTGTTTCCTTGTTCTGCCACCCCAATGGTCAAGGTTTAATTGAAGGGTAGCTCATGAGATCATTAATTTAGAGCTGGAAGTATCATAGATCATCTAATTTAGGCCCCTCATATCAAAAATGAAGAAACTGATGTCCAGAGAGATTAACCAACTTGTTCAAGGTCACATGGAAGTAAGTGATGGAACAATGATTCAAACCTAGGTCCTGTGACTCAAGAAAGAATCAGTGACCTTTTCACAATACTTCAGTCCTTCCACTTATGGCTACCACTACTCTTGCATCATGTCATCTTAAACGCATATATATTATATTAGGGTGTTGAAACCTGTCACTTTGAAATGCTAAGGAGAACTACACAGCTTTCCTTCCTTTCACTCTCCATTGAAATAAAATTCTATGACTAAGAACAGAAGAATTATATTCATTAGCTGCATTACCAAACATTTCTTTACTTTAAAAAGTATTCACTTAAAATTACTTTAAGCAATGAGCTGTAAGGATTAAAAGTATTGTATTTACAAATAGTTTCCCAGAAATACATCTGTAACCAACCTGAGCCATCTCATAGTAGGATTTGGATGTAAAGGTTAAATTGTGTGATCTATATGTTAAATGATGTATCTAGAGTTTTCATGTCCTCTTTCCCCTCTTGCCCTTTCTAACTTACTGACCTTTAGAAGTAGCCATGATCAACAGACCACAAGTTTCCACATCTCATGCTGTACAGTTCTTGTGTCATTTTTTAAAAAGACTCCATAAAGGATTAGAAGCTTTCCTCTGGTATTTTATTACTTAGTACCAAGGCAACAAAATTGGGGATATTCCATTTATTTTTCTCAACTCTCTCCAGCTGGTCTACATCTTTTTTTTTTCAGGCATAGAAGTCCAGGGTTCTTTGTTTTATATAATTACTTTCCCTGGCCTAGGTACTATATACTATATCATCGTTCCATTGTTCTTCCTTAACATATTTCTATTGGGTTAATGGCATTTTTTTCTTTTGAGATAATAAGCATTCACTTTTGGTTAATGCTTTGATGTTTACAAAATACTGCATTAAATTTTTTTATTTTTATTTATTTATTTTATTACATTTTATTTTTTTCAATTATACATAGAAACAATTTTTGAGAATAATTTTTTGACATTCTGTGATTCGGATTCTGTCCCTTTTTCCTCCTTTCTCCAACGTGGTAAATAGTCTCATACAAATTATACTAGTGCTTTCCTGAAATACACATTTCCATATTCCCCATGTCATGACTAAAAGCACATATCACATATTTTGTTAAAAAAATCATGAAGGATGACATGCTTTGATTTGCAGATTCCAGCAGTTCCTTTTTTGATTAGGTATGACATTTTTTTGTCTTGAGTCCATTGGGATTATCTTGGATCCTTGTTTTGCTGCTGCTAGTTTAGTTCTTCATAGTTGATCATTATACAATATTTCTGTTACTGTAAGGTGAGTTCTGCTCACTTTACTTTGCCTCAGTTCATATAATTCTACAAAATATTTTCTTCACTTCACATTTTCGTCCCATGAAGTAGGTCATGAATTATTATTATCCCTGTTTTACAGAAGAGAAACGTGAACTTGTCCAGTGTCATAGCTGGAGACTGTCCGAGCCAGGAATCACACCTAGGTTTCCTTACCTCTCATCCAGTCATCTGTTGCAGAAAATGGAATATTACCTGAGATTTATAGGAACCATTCTGGACCTAAGGAATAGCCAGAAAGACATAGAGGTGACAGATGAAATGCAATGGATTTGGATTGGGAAAGAATGACATTTTAGCTGTATAGTAGGGTAGATAGATGAGAAGTAGCATCTCATATGATTGCAATAATAGGTTGGGGCCATTTTGTGAAGCAGAGCAATTTATTTTTGGTCTTAGTGGTAAAAGGAAACCAGTGGACTTCATTAAGTAAGTCATGGATCCGTGTTTTAGGGAAAACAAAATCTCTTAGGCTGTGGTGTGAAAGCTGTATTGGAGTGAACAGAAATTTGAGGCAGGAGGAATAATAAAGACACTATTGCAAAGTCCAGGCAAGAAGTGAAGAGTTTCGGAAGTCGGATGGCAGTGGGTGCATAGAGAAAAGGAGAGATGAGGGAATTGGAGAGATAAAATTGCCAAGATCTGGCAATTGATGGAAATGCTGGTGTAAGAATTGAGAATGATGGACGTTTCAAGCCTGGGTTGTCAGGAAGAACAATAGTGGCCTTTATAGAAATAAGAAAGTTTGGGGGTCAGCTGGGTATCTCCGTGGATTGAGAGACAGGCCTAGAGATGGGAGTTCCTAGGTTCAACTATGGCCTCAGACACTTCCCATCTGTGTGACCCTGGGCAAGTCACTTAACCCCCATTGCCTAGCCCTTACCACTCTTCTGCCTTGAAACTAATACACAGTATTGATTCTAAGACAGAAGGTAAGGGTTAAAAAAAAAAAGAAATAATAAAGTTTGGAAAAGGGATAGATTTTTGAGAAAAGAAGATGAGTTCTGTTTCTACATGTTGAGTTTGAGACACATATATAACATCCAGTTTGAAATTTCCAGGAGGCATTTGGTTATAAAGAACTGGAACACAAGAGAAAAACTAAGGCTCAATATCTAGAGTCAAGAAACTTCTGGGAGATGCTAATTAAAGCCATGATAATTCAGACTTTTACCTAAAGAAAGTTAAGAGAGAAAAGAAGGTGGTTCCTAACAGAGACTTGGAGATAATTCTCTTAGTGAGAAGTCATGATACGGATAATGATTCATCAGAGGTGTCTGAGAAGCAGTCTGGAAGAGAAAGAAGAAATAACAATATCATGAAAACTTAATGGGGGGAGAATAGCATCCAGGAGGAGTAGCCAGAGACATCAAATATTTCAGAGAAGTCTCAAAAAATGAAGTTTGAGAAAAGATGATCAAATTCAATGTTCAGTGCATTTGTAACTTTGAAGAGTACTTTTTCAGTTGAGTGATAAATATCAGAGGCCACATTATAAAAGATACTAGAAAAAGTATTGGGATTTTGAGTCATTGGACCCGGTTTGAAATTCTTGTTACATGATTTACTAGCAAGTCATTTAGCTTCTCCTTCTCCGGGCCTCAATTCCTTCATGTGTAAAAATGAGTTCTAACCATCAAGCCATGATCCTATAAACTTTACTGTAATCTCAGTGCCAAAATATTTCTTTTAAAAAGAGCTCCATATTCAGCCAAAATGCAACAAATCCCTCCACCACATGTAATTGGGGCATTTTTCATTTACCTTACAAGTGACTCGGAGTAATATTTCTGTTACTTCTTCTGGAAAAGACTTGCCTTAAGCATTTAAAGACTTTCCCTCTTCATTTTCTACAGATGTTTTCTCTTCGATTGTAGTTCATGTGTATACAGTTAGCTTTACACTAGGAAACTGAAACTTAGAAATGATACATTTATGCAGACCAAGTCGTTTCTCCTACCTCTCTTTCTCCTTCCTTCTGTTTAGCTAAATGGTATTAGTGAAACAAAATAGCATCTTATCATGGGACTGTGGTTTAAGCATTGCAAATTATCTTAGAAATATTTTCTAAATAATTTAGTTGAAAGCTATCCTAAGCAAGACACTGTTTCCAGCATCTCTGTCTGTTCCATGCTAAGTAATGGACAGCTATGTAGGGGACAATTTGATGTCTGATCTCATCATTGTATAACCCATGCACTTTGTACTTTACTTAGAATCAAGTGTTTCCAGGATTTTATATTTTGCAAGTTAGCTCTTTTATTGGGTTTTACTGAACTTCACTGTTCTGTACTGCTCAAGTATGTCTTAGCTATTCAGCTGTCTTTACCATCATATCCAAGAAAAAAAATCTAAATTAAACTAATTGTATACAGTTGGGTTGATGAATCTACATCTTTATTATTAAGCACTATGTGGTAGAATTTCTCAATTTGCCAATTTCATTTCTGGAACCATTAGCCTTGGGTGTTCCATTGACATTTTTTGTTAATATATTTGAGTCAGTATACCTTGAAAGAGCTTTATAATGCAGAATAAAACCAGGATATTTTTTCAGCAAATAGTATGGAAAGCTTTTTGTCAATTCTTAACTCCTGTCAGAGTCTATTGTTTATGAATTCCTCAAAACATATTTTACACAATAAGTTTGCTTTGCTTGTGAAAATGTTTTCCCCCTACTAGTATCTGCTTAATATTCCTCCTTACTTACTGAACATGATAAACAATCAGTAGAAATAATTTTCTTTCCTATCTGCCAATCCTGTCTGCCTAGGCTCCCACAATAGAAACTCTTCTATCACAAGCATGGGGGCATGACAGTACTGTGACTTCATGTTATTCCAGGTGACTGAGCAACAGTTTCTAAAAGATAATTTGTGAAGTTGTCATGAGAGGGACAAGAGCAAGAGAGTGAGGATGCCTAAACGGGGAGAAAGGAACAAAGAAAGATCATGCTGTCAAGCATAGTAGCTTTCCTATTTAGTTATGGACTGTTTTTCACTGATGATCTCCTCTTTCTTTTGGGGGTCAAGATGATCTCTGAATGTCATGTAGGACTTTTCGAATTACATGTCTGTGTTGCTACTTCCAATTTAAATCTTTCCCCATCCTGCCATAGTCTTTTTTTTTCCATATAGTGACTAAGTAAAATAAATACAGAGTTTAGTTACTACAAAGTTAAGAGTCCAGTTAATCTAGCAATATAATGGCTGTAGTTATTTTAATAAGTTATACCTCACACTTATGTAATGCTTTAAGTTTTAGTAATTTTTTCCTCACAACTGTGTTGTGAAGCCTTTAATTGAAACATTATTGTCCTTATTTTACAATGAGTGCACCAATCCTCAGAGAGGTAAAATACCTCATCCACAATTAACAGCTACCAGGTTTTGACTAGAAATATTTCTTTTTTTTCTGGGACCACAAGAAATTGTCTTTCCGTATGTGGAGATTTGAGTGGGCTGTGGTGAGCACCCAGGGTCTCACTGAATATTGGTAGGTTAGAGAGTGATGCAAAAAGAATCTTCTCAGTAGACTTTTTCTCCTCTCATTCCAACAAACCATCCTCCATAGTTTCAGAGAGGGATCTGAAAAAAATGCAGGCTTCATAGCCAGATAAATTAATTTTTAGCTGCTGAAGCAACTCAAGTGAGACATCTGGGTTAGGAGACTTCAGCAGCCAAAGTCTTTTTATTTTTCTTTTCTCTTGATTCACTTTTATGTTAAAAAGCAACAACAGGGCTGTTTTTTGGCCTGACAGGGGAGGAGTCCTTCTCTGTTTGACCCAAGGGCATGATGCCCTCTTTTAGCTCATTCTTTTATACTCCCCTGACTACAGCTGATAGTTTTTAAAAAGGACAACTTCTACAGTAACTCTGACTTTTTTCATTTGATTAATGAATCAAATACAGTGCCTCCCCCGACTTCTTGGTAATTTTTAAACTTCCACATCTGCATGATGATGCTTCATATTCTTTTTAGGACACCTGGTTGAATCATGTTTATGCTCATCTCCTTATCCCATTTTGTACATTTGATTTCCTTCCAAAGGAATAGCTATGCAATCTATATCATTAACATGATTCTATGAAGTTTTATATTCCAAACTTTATTTATTTACTTGACCCAGTCCTGGGTCTAATTCTGTATTAATCAGAAGAAAAAATGAATATAGTTCCTTTCTTCCTTAGATTGTGTGAAGATGAATAACTTCCAGAAAAAGGGAGGTAGTAATTTTAGCACTTGGCTGTCTCAAATCATATCTTGCGTATTGTGTTCAGGTTCAGGGACTATATATTAGGAAAGATATTGAAAAGCTGTGTTTTGGTCAGAGAAGTGTGGTCAGGATGCTGTGGGGACTGAAGAAAATGGCAAAGGAAAATTGGATGAATACACTGGGGCTTATTAGTTTGGATGAAGAGAAGTTGCTTTGGAAGACAATATGAGAGCTGGATTCAAGTATTTGAAAACTTTTCATATGTTGGGGGTGGGGCGTGCTTGTTTTACTTGATCCTATAAGAAAAACATTTTTGCAATCAGTAAAAGTTTCAGATAGAACACTTCACTGTAGTTGCAGTTAAAGCTGTTCAGAAGTAGAATAGCATGCCTCAAGAGGCAGTGAAGGTTTTTTTTAAGCCAAATCTCAATGACCATTCGGGGAGATTTTGTTGATGGAATTCCTTTTAAGGTACAAGCATGACTTGGAGTAATGGATAGAATTTTCAAAGAGGAAAAACATCTCAATAATTTCAGTTGTACAGTATTGAATAGCTTCCACAGGAAGTAGTGAATTCCCCATCCCTGGAGGCCTTCAAAGTGACAACTGAATGACTGATGATCAGAGAAGATTCCTATTCAAGTCTGAGTCAGATGAATTCTTAAGTCTCTTCTAATTCCAAGATTCTGTGAGATTGGTGAGAGAAATTATAAAATCCCTGTAATATGATTTTGAGATGAAGCACATTTGGTTGGTAAGGGGTGTTTTTTTATGAAGTGGCACTACATTTTCATGTCTTTTTCAGAATTTTTCAAGATTAAAATATTAAATGGATCTGTCATCTTTTGGATTTCCTTCCCTAAGTTTCATCATGTTACATGATGGATTATCTTTTTTTAAAATCTGTAAGATAAGAAGACCCTCTTCACTGGACATTAGCATAGGTCAGATGACTCTGATCCATTGAAAATGGAGTTGGTGATATCACTACAGCAATGTTGGCTCAATTTCATGCTTGCCCACTACTCTAAAAGGTGGCTTAAGCTTTCATTTGAACAGAAATTGAAAGTGATTAACTCTGAAAATCATATTTTGCGAACTCTACAAGTCATTTCAATGGTAAGGATAGTGACTTGTTGAGTCCTAAGTGGCTTTTGCCCAAAGTAGTGGGATTGTAGAAAAAGTTAAAGCCACATTTGCTTGTTTCAACACCTCTACTACTGCTCATGGAGTGCTTTGATGGGCTAACCACTTTATCATTTTATTACATTTTATTACATCATAAATTTTTATATCTTGCTAACGATCCTACAGGAAGCTTAATTGTTTATAGGAACATCTTAATTAACTGGAGTTCACCAGGTTAAACTGAGCACAAATTGGAGGAGTTATAAATGAAACAAATTCCTTATCTTCACCCTAGAAGACCCTGTTAGGTAAAATTGCAGGAATTAAATGGATCAAAGACATGAAAAGTGTATCCCCATCATATTATTGATGCTCTGCTAGGTTCCAATTTTCCATTGTCCCCTCCATATTATTCATATTGAACAAGGAAATCACTGGATAAATAAGTATAGTAAAGAAACTCCAAATAATTCATGTGTTTATAATCTCATCCCACAAAACTTTAGTAAATTCATAGTATATTACATAGTATTCTATTTCTTTCCAGTTATTTTTCAAAAGAAATATGTTCTTGTAAAGTGTATCTTTTAAAATTCAAATCCTCAGAGGTTTCTGAAATTGAACCCATTATTGATTGCGGCATACCTGAATTTGGAGGCAGGAAGTTATGAGTCCACATTCCTCCTTTGACATTGACTATCTATGTGATTTAACTTCTTAAAACCTCAGTTTCTTCAAGTGTAAAAATGAAAGAAAAGCACTGAATGATTAATTAGAGGTCCCCTCCCCCCCCATTCAAAATCTTTAATCTTATGATCAAAGACCATTTGGCTAATATGCCATTAAATTGGCACATGTTCAGTGTTTACATTTAGGATGATAAGTAGTGGTGGGTTAGACATCAGTATCCAGAAAAGTGCCCTGGTGCGAAGGTATACATTTGCAGCACTTCTTTGCTCAGCATTGATGCTTGAAAGATGCCCCCAATTTGACTCATTATATACCCCTAAGTGTGATTCATGAACTTGTACAAATATGGAGCCATCTAATCAGAAGTATACAACTTTGCTACAGGAAGAGTTTTCTTGGTCATAAACTTTTTGTATCATAGGAAATCAAATGGAGCATAGTACCTTGGTGTAAAGAGGAAACATCTAAGAATGTAATAGAAAAGTTGTGACTGAATACCTTCAGTGCCTGGGCACTTATACGAGCAGTTTGTATATTTCCTAATATTAATAACTCCAATCCAAAATCTAATATTTTGTTATTCATTGTCATATGCCAAAATTTCACTCTTCCCAACTTCTTTGCTTTCAATTTAGATGATTCATCACTTCATTTCTTCTGAATCTTCAGAATGTTAAGGCGCTCCAACTTTCCTCGATTTCCAGTTATCGTTTTGCTTTACAGAGGCTTTTCTCTGGCTGTTCCCTATGTCAAGAATGCCTCCACTCCTCTGGTCTGACTACTAACCTCCCTGACTTCATTTAAGTTCCAACTAAAATCTCCCCTTTGACAGGAAGCTTTTCCCAAACCCCTCTTGCTTTCTGTTCTTTCCCTTTTTCAATAATTTCCTATTATCTTGTTTATAACTTGCTTTACATATGTGTTTGCCTTTCTCCCATTAAATTGTAAGCTCCTTGAATCTTTTGCCTCTTTTTTTGTAACCCAGAATTTATCTCGGTGCTTGGCACATAGTAGGTGCTTAGAGAATATTGATTGACTAGAAAGATGTAGTAGCCAAAGTATCATTTTGATAAGTAGAAGCTAGTTCTTACAAGGTTGTCTCTTCCATCATTAATTCGTATTCTTCAAAAACTCCATCACCTTTTAGAAATTTATTCAAAAGGTAAGGGCCTACGTTAAATAGTTTTATTCCAAGTAACAACAATAATACTAATCAAAGTTAAAATTTATGAAGTTTTAAGTAAGATTTCCCAAATAGTTTCCACATATTATTTCACTTGATCATTATACTATTAATTCTCCCTTTATGTTATTAAAGCATATATTCCTTTTCCCCACTTTTGGCTTTACATGTTTTCTAGTATCAGTTGAGGGGGGTGGTAAAGAACCCACAAACCCTAACATTAAAAGAAAACACCTGTTTGGTTTGTAGAAATTGGCCAGGGAGGTCTTCTTCCTGACAGTCCAAAAGCGACCATCACAGGGGCCCCTTAGAAAAAAAAATCAGTTTTTTTTTCTCCTTTCCTATTTCATGTGAGCATTGGCAGAAACTCTGACAAGCAGTTCTTCATATTTTATTATGTTCTCGTCTGGCAGAATCTCTGTCAGGCAAAAACCTTGTCAGCGGAAAACCTGTCGTAGGATCAGAGGAGACAAAAACAGGTGTCACACAGGCAGTCAAAACTGAAGGGAAAAAAAAGATTAGGCTAAAGAGAGAGAGGCAGACAATTACATTAATGCCATTGCTTTTATCTTATGGATGTGTGTTATTATCTCGGGGTGCTGAGTGCGCAATTGCCTCAAAGAAAAGTAGACAGGAGACAAGGGGAAACTTGATAGTTATTAACTGAAGAGGCAGTGTGTCAAAGCTGGATGGGGTTCAAAGTTTTGCAAAGGGAAAAAAAAAACTGCAGACAGCGAGCAGCGTCTGTGTGGTTCTCCTTTCGGCTACATAAACCTAGTAGCAGTCTAAATTTTTCAACTTGGAAACAGATCATAGAGAGAAAAAATAATGAAAGATTTCATTCAGAGGTTTTTTTAGTAACATTTATGCTATATACATGCAACCAAAGCATCATCTTCTGTATTATAAAATATTGGGACAATGTGAGGCATGGTGAGGCATGAAGACGGGCATTTGTCAGTTCAGCTGTGTTGTTTGGATATGTTTAAAACACCTATTATCAACACACTTTTAATTAAAAAAAGCTATTAAGAAACCCTTTTACTAAGTGTGAACATCTGTACATGCAAGCTGTAAATTAGGAGATCACATATGTGTGCCTCAGTCAGAGACTAAATGAATTTGGCAAATGGTTTCTATTACTGGTCTTTAAATACTGCAAAAATCTCAAGAAAAGTTACATAATTTTCAAATTTGAAAATAATTTCCCTCATTGCTGCTGACTGGTGCCATTTAATAGGGAAATTTTATCCCCAATGATCATTATTATTTCCCTAAAAAGTATAAAAATAACTGGCCACAGTTACTGATAATCCCTTTTCCTTTTTTCCTTTTTTTTTAACACTGTTTTAAGACTTGAATGTTTTCCTCAAAGTTTGGATTCTGCTCCATGACAGAAGGGATAGATATATGCCAGTTCCATGGGTCCTGAACCCTAAGTGATTTATAGCTACTTGTTTTCACAAGTCATATAAGTCAGACTGTAAATGGAAAGAAAGATTTAACATTTTGCTTTTTTCTGTTTCTTGATCACATTTCTCATTTTTAGGTGTGAGAGTCATCGAGCCTTCCTTCCTTAGTGGTGTTTATTAACTTATACTACCTTATAAAAATGGCATTTCCTCTCTTCTCCTTTTCCCTCACCTCCCCATAACTCTCCTCCCACCTTCACCTGATGATGAAGTTCTTAGGAAGTTTTGTTTGTTTGTTTTGTTTTTTAAATCCCACCCAGATTGCTAGGCACTGGAGCAGTTTGATAGCTCAGAAGTGGCCCTGGGCAAGTGAGAAGAAAACACTCATCAGTGTCATAAGATTATATGTATGTGATAGATGGAGTTTAGGAGTAGACGAAATAGTCAGTTGTGGTTTCAGAATGAACTATCAGCAAGGATGGAGGAAGTTTTATATAAGTGTGGCCCATTTTAAGAAACCATAATATATAAAAATTAGAATTTAGAAATCAGATAAATTAAGGGATCGTTATTTAGATTTCTAAGTATCGAAGGAGGACTTTTTTTTCAAGGTCCCATTGAGCTTTGGAATTTCTTTGTGCATTTTAAAATAGAATCTGATTTATAAATATTCTCTTTGCATTTAATGGAGAAACATGTGTGTTTGGAATATCAAGGCATATTCCATGACCATCTCTCCCTTATCCTCAATAACTAAAAAAATGGATAGAGGAATATGGATAATGGCTCTACTCCTACCTCTTCACTTTACCTAATAGGGTTCAACTTCCTAGAGCTGGCATAAAGACCTCTCATCTACTTTTAAATATCCTTTTATTACCCTTGATCTCCCTTTGGTAGAATTGTAAATGATCAATAGCATTATCAAAAGGGGAAGGAGAAAGTAGATGAAGAGAGGAAGGAGAAGAAAACAAAGGCCTGTTTACGTCATAAGCTACTGAATACCCAAGAGTTGACTGTAGGTGGTACATGCCATGCTTTTAAAAATAACACAATTAATCTTTTATGTCTTCCTCATTCCGATTTTAATGATTTCCAAACTTTATTGTGGGGACATTATTATGTATAAAACGTGGGGTGGGTTTGGGGGGAATCCTGTTTGAAATATTGAATTTAATATATTCACAATAGGAGCTCAAATTCTCCCTTAGGCTAATTGTGGGCTACCATGATGGCTAAAGGTGAGTTATTCTCCCATGCTTAGTACTCAAAGCCTGTTATTTCATTTACGCAAAAACCATTTTTTGCTAAGAGAAAATGGCAATGTAAATAAAATAAGGCTCCAACGATACCTGCTATCTGCTCTCAATACTGATGGACACTTAGACTTCCAAAATAATTCAAATATTTAAACAAATATCTATTAATGATCATATTCTTATTAAATAACAAACTCGCTCATAAATGGTGCTTTGTGATTTAGAGGCACTTCTTTTTCAATTGTATGAGGCTGAAAATATATGATTTAGTATGATTTAGTAAGAGAGGCAGATTGCTCTGTTCAGTAGGATGCTATAGTTGGAGTCACAAAGCTATGGGTTCCCGTCTAGCTTCTGATACTCAATAGCCATGTAAACATTAGATATATAAGCAGATGGGCAAGACTGAGCCTCGATGAGCCTCGGGCCCCTTTTGTGAAAAATGATAGAGTAATACCGGCGCCACTTTGTCGTTGTGAGCTGCAAGTGAAATAATGCATATGGGGTGGATGGGAGACTTTTAAGTAATATCGCTTAATTCCGTTCAAGTATCAATCTCCCAAAACTCCAACATAGGAATTTTAAGTCAGAGATGAAACCATTTCAGCTGTTTTCATCCTCTAAAACTTCAAGCAAACTAATTAAAAAAAAATTTCCATGAACAACAGAGCAGACTAACCCTTAACCTCCAACACACACCTGCCCTGCCACCTCCTACTTTACTGCAGGGCTTCACAAGGTGATACGTGACCTTGCAACAGAACTCGGTTCTACCCCTTCCCACACTCCAAGTGCCAGGGAAAACCAAGCTTAAGAAGCTCATCCTGACTGGGACTGCAGTATAGCATCAATCTGTCCTATACTAGAGCCCAACCAGAGAACTAAGACCAGAGAGAACACGCACAGGATATATGTGGGGTTGGTGGTAGGGGAAAGAGCCAAGGATTCATCTGATACAAGTCCTATTTCCCCCAAAGCCACTTGCGACAGAGATTGAGGCTAGTGAAATGTGAGTCTAATATCATGCGAAGAGGTCCAATCCCCAGGGAAAACGATAAGTAAAAGAGTCAGAAAATAAGCACTAGGAGAGTATAAAGAGTAAAACCTGAAATTAATAAAAATCTCAGGAGGAAGAAAACTCAATTAATGACAGACCAGTAAGGTATTGATAGAAGCTTCTAGATCAACTAAGATATTCCAGATATGTCTGAATAAAACTTGAAAGTCAAAGGAAAAAGAATTAACATCAAATGAAGCAGAGGCTCCAATAGATTCCTACAATAGCATAGAACCATGACCAAATGTTTCAAAAGAGAAATAATACTTATGAAAGCAGAATTTATGTCCTGCTTGAATCCATTCTGCTACATCTCTTCAAAGCGGTGAGGAAAGGATACAAGAATTGATTGTAATGCAAATACTCAAGAATGAAGGACAGTCTTGAAGAAAATTAAAAAGCAGAAATTTTAAATAAGAAAATTAACTTCATACAATCAAAAAATATTGATCTCAAATATAGAATGCATAGAGAAACAAGGATTATAGATCTTGCAGAAGAACATGACAAATCAAGCAGACTTCACACTACATAATGCAAGAAAACTGTTCAGAACTTTGAAGCCTTGAAAGAATCTATTCATTCCCTCCAAGGGGAAAAAAATAAATAAAAACAGTGTGTTACAAAATACCCCAAGACAAACTCAACAACAAGGAACAAAGTCTTATAAAATGATGAGGAGAATAATTTTCAGGTAGAAAAACAAAGGCAGTTTGAATAGCACATGACTTTTGCACTCATCCACTACTGCTGGATGGAATGGAATAATATGTTCTGAAAAGTGGTGGATCAAGCAATCTACCTGTAATCCTGAATGTAACCATTAATGAAAAAAAATCAGTGTTACTTTTTGTAAACAGAGGTAGTCAAAGCATTCCTAGAAAGAAAAATACCTAAACAAATTATTTGCATTTAAGGTACTCCATATGACAGAAATATAAAATAGTAAATCAAAAAATAACAACCAGCAACAGCAATAATAATGAGAGACCTTTAAGAAATTTCCTTCTAAAGGTATACCAGAAGAAAAAAGTTGAAAGCAGAAGTCAGATAAAATGATGATCAAACATAAGCCTGAAATAATATTATGTGACTCTCACAATGAGGATGTCCATACAAGGGGCGAGGAAAGAGAAAAGACAAAGGGCGTTATGTGATATACCCCAGTCAAGTCAGTGGTTAATAAAGGGGAAATGATTCCTCTAGTGTCACAGTAAGAAAAAAGACTATAAGAGAATATGGTGGAAGCTAAGGGGAGGAATTGAAACAGGAGTAAAGAGGAGTACCACTTGTGAAAGCTCCCAAAAGCAGAAAAGAAATATTCTGTAAATAGAAATAGGGACTTTACATTTGGTATAATTTACAAAATTATACCTTGAGATAGCAAACCTTGAGATAGCAAAGGTTAACTTCTGCCTCAGGAGATGGGGAATTAGAACTTCTGGGGGCAATCAACATAAAAATGTGGAGGAGAATATGTACCAAGGATGGAGATTTAATAACAAAGGGGAGAAAGAATTATTGTGGGGATGGCAATAGTTAAAAATAAAGTATATAATAAGAACATATGAAAATTCTTACCACAGGACAATATCCTCTTCATAACATGTAGGAATTTGGTATTTCTAAAAGAGAGGCACAACAGAAAAGTAGTCAGGGGATTAGAGATATAAGGCAATAACACAGAAATTGTTTATAAAAGGGAATCCAAAATAGTTACCTTAGAATCTTTGATTCTTTGAGGGCTACAGAAACTAAAAAAGGACTAAATAAGGGCCATGAATTAAAGAATAAAAGTCCAGAATAGACAGAAAAGGAAGTTAAATAATGAAAAGAGCTAAGAAAAGAAATCTCTTTATAGAAAAAATATAGAAAATGAAAATTTTAAACTCAAGGAACAAAAGTTGAAGGGAAGGAGATGAAGGAAGATGTTTCCTTACTTAATTGAAAAGAAGAGAAGAGGGAAAGAATTAAAGAACTAGGTAAAAGAATGAGTAAAAAAAGAAACTAAGTTAAGTAAAACTCCAAAAATATAGAAAGTGGCAACGAGAGAGAGAGAGAGAGAGAGAGAGAGAGAGAGAGAGAGAGAGAGAGAGAGAGAGAGAGAGAGAGAGAGAGAGAGAGAGAGAGAGAGAGATCGTTACAATTTGGAAAATTTAGAGACAAATGAAGTAAAATATAAATCACACTCATTACTTTAAATGTTAATGGATTAAATAATCCAATAAGATGAAAAAGAGCAACAGGTTTAAAAAAATCCTATAATATTTTTTACAATTAAGGTAATCCAAAACTAAGACATACACAAAATTAAAAAAAAAAAGAGGAACTGGAACAAAATTTACTCTGTTTAAGTGATATGCACAGTGTCACACAGCTAGTGAGTGCCTGAGGTCAGATTTTAACTCAAGTCTTCAGGATTCTAGGCACATAATTCAAACTACTGAACCACCTATCTGCCTCTTTAGATATTATTAACAAAAGATAAGTAAGGGGAGACAATATAGAATCGAATGAATTGCTTGAAAAACAAGAGCTAAAAGATGTTAGTGTCTTCTACATGCAATAACTAAAGAATATTCAAATGTTTCAATATTAAATAAAACTTTAAAAATAAACTGACCATGCAAAACAACTGTTGCAAAGGTAAAAAAAAGTCTATAAAAATAATAAACACATTTTTTAAAGACTGTCATCCAAAAGGAAAGAAGTAAGGGAAAGAAGCAAATATTCAGCAAATGTTTATATTCCAGGCACATTGCTAATTACTGCTATTTCATTTAATTGTTACATCAACCCTGTAATATATGTACTATTATCCCCATTTTACAGTTGAATAAACTGGTTCAAGCAGAAGTTAATTGACTCCACCAGGGTCACACGACTAGTAAACATCTAATCCTGAATTTCAGATCAATAAAAAAGTTAATAAATTCAGGGAGCATATACCAAAGACAATTCCCAATGAATGAAATCCTAAATAATGAGCAGATCAAAGAACAAGTCAGAGAAACAGTCAAGTATTAGGCAAATAAAAATAGTAATGACTAAGCATCATACCAAAATTTCTGGGATGTAAATAAAGCAATTTTCAGTGTAAAAATCATATCCCTACAATGTGTATTAACAGAAGAAAAAGAGAAAGAATAAGTGAACAATAAACATTTTTTTAAATTGGAAAATCAATAATAATGTTTATTTAATCATTTAAAAACATAAAAAAGAGCTATCAAAGATTAGAGTAGAAATAGATAACCTGGAAACAAAAAATGGATATTTTAAGTAAAAGTAAATGCTGTTACTTTTAAGTGAATAATAAAATCGATATACTTATAGTCACTCTGATTTAAAAGATGAGGACAGAAAATTAAATTATCTCTAAAGCTCATGCACAAAGTGAAATCACAACAGACCAGAAAAAATAAAAGAATTATCACAGTCTAATAGGCACATTTGTCTACTAAGAAAAATGAGAATATAATGAAATAGAGGAAGGCATTCAAAGATAACAAATAAAGATCTTAACCTAATATCTGAAAAAGAACTAATTGTAAAGAAGTTACCAGAAGAGGAATGGGGGGGATCACTCTTGGTCCTCATAGATTCACAGGAAAATATTTTCAACATTACCTAAATTATATCAAAATTTGAAAATACAGACTATAAGATACCTTTCATGAAACAAATATTGTCCTGCTATCCAATCAATGATGGATAAATACTGAAGGAGAGCCATAGTACAATATAATTAATGAATATTAATTTAAAATTTTTACATAAAAACCTGTCAAATAGACCATTGCAATTCATCCAAGAAATAATTCAGTATATTTATACCAGATATGCAAAGATGATCCAATAATAAGAAAATAAATAATATATTAAAAACAGAAATCTTGAAAATTTCCTATTTATCTCAATATTTTGAGAAAACCATTTCCCCAAAGATCAACATTCGTTAATGTAACTCTACAAAGTATAAACTTAGAGGAATCTTTTTTTTAAATCATAAAATTACCTATCTAAAACTAAATGCAAACATTAGGCACAATTCAGATATAGTAGAGCCTTCCCATTAAATATAAGAATAAAACAAGATCGTCTACTCTCCCCACTATCATTTAATATAACTCTGGAAATAATAATAATAGGGAAGAGAATGAAATTAAAGGCATAATTTTAGATAAATAGATAAAAGTTTTCGTATTTGAGGATGATATATTGGTTTCCTTGGGAAATATTAGGAAATTCGTGGTTACAAATTGAGACAGTTTCAGCAGTTGTAGACAATATAATAATAATTATATAACAATTCTTAAAACTCAGGAGGAAATATTTGAAAAATTCCTACTGCAAATAAGAATGCATAAAATATTTGCTTTTGGAATCAGTCTATCAAAGCACACAAAATACTCATTGACTCAACTACAGAATCTCATTTAAAGAAACAATGAATAATTTAAATAACTGGTGTTCATGACTAGGCTGCACCAGTATAATCATATAACAATACTACCAAAGTTAATTTGCACTTTTAATGCTATGCCAATTAAATTATTAAAGAGATTCTTTACATAATATAATCAAATAGTTACAATTCCCATAAAGAATAATGAATAATCAAAACCATTCTCCATTAGATAAGTGTTGAAAGAATAGGAAAAGAGTTCTTGGAAGAATTGTGAAATATTAACAACTGTATGAAACAATGCTCTGAATCACTAATAGTAAACATGCAAATCAAAACAAATGGGAAAATAAGTGTGTGTGTGTGGGGAAGTACACTAGTGCATTGTTGTTGGAGCTGTGAATCTGTATAACCATTTTGAAAAGGAGAATTATGTAAAAAAGTAATTAAAATATCCATATCTTTTGACTCAAGAGATTATATTATTTATATGATATCCCTAGGATATTGTTGATAAGAAAAAAAAAGATGCACACAAACCAAAATATTTATCACAGTACTTTTTGCAGTAGCAGATAATTGGGGAAAAAATAGATATCCTCCTACTAGAAAATAGCTAAACTAATTATGGTGAATGAATATCAATATACTATAAGAAATGATTAATTTATTGAACATAGAGCTGTATAGAAAAATCTGTATGAACTAATATAGAGTGAAATAAGCAGAGTCAGGAAAACAATTTAAACATTGACTACAACAATATAAATTGATAGAACAATCACAAAATAATCTAACTTTATTTTTACATGATTTTAGGCAAAAAGCAGACCTCAAAAGAAACAATATTAGAAGACATCCCCACTTGATGAGGTAGCATGTCCCCAAGTATCATGCATTTTATTTATATGCATGGATCATTCCTGCCATTTTAAAATTTACTTTTCCTTTAATTTTCATTATAGCAAAACTATTTTTGCTATATGCAATAGTTCTGGTGAGAAATACTAGGGGAAACTGACATTTTTAAAAACTCCAAAAAATCCATTTTCTAAAAAATTCAAAGAAAAGCCAAAAAATCCTTTATATGTGAGTTAGTATTATACTATGGGTAATTAAACTAAATCTTCAAGGAGTTTACTGGAATTGTCTGAGACTATACAGCTAGTGCATTTCAGAAATGTAATTCAGTCCTAGATCTCTGAATTCCAAGGCCATTACTTTTTAAAAACCTCATTCACTCTTTGAAAGCCTCCAAAGTAAACCTAGTTTAAGGTTTGTATCCCAAAGTTTTGGAATACTACATGGAGTGTTTTGGTGTTAGAAATACTGACCAAAACAGTTGTACATGACAAGTGCGATGATCCTTATGCTCTCAGATGCCAAGAAAAAGTCTCAAAAATCTTGTCTCTAAAAGCCATTAAAAACCTACTTTCTTGGTGTTAAAGCTTTTCTAGAATAATTTTCTTGCCTATTTTACTTAAAGCTTATCTTTTTTTTAAAAGCATTATAGCCTTCATTAATCCAACTTTGGCCATTGTAGTTCAAAAGCTATAATTTGGAGGGAATACTAATTATCATTTTATGTTTCATTTCCTCTAAATTACATAGTGTTCTCAAAACACAGCAAATAACATACATCAGTACCAAAATCAACCCAAATTTCTTAAGCAGAAAATTGGTGACTTTTTCTTAATTACACTTATATCTCTTTTTTTCTGACCTTCTGCTTCCTTGAACATTTTTAATGTTTTCATTTCCATTCATGAAGATTCTACCCAGGCTCTAAGCCTATGGCTTGTTTTTGTCTAGCATAGATTGTGTTAAGAATTGTACACCTTGTAATTGGATAATTCTGAACCTCTAATAACTCCAAATGGCCCATTGATGATGAAATGCTGGGTTCCTAAAGCTCCATTAAATCTGCAGAAATTCCTGTGCCAGTCTCCTTGCAATGACATGCCATTATAATCGGGTAAAGTTTATACATTGTGAAATGTAGCATAATCTTAAAGCAAAGATAAAAATAGCTATATATTCTATAAACTTCTAGATGAATTCATTGGGCTTTCAGAGTTGACTTTATTCACAAAGTAATTAGAATGAAAACAAAAACCTAATGACATTTTTAAAAAGCTTTATCACTAATAGACTGAATACTTGATCTTGGAATTATAAGATGAATTCTAGTTTCTGGTTTTTGAACCTTACTGGCTTTATTGCCACCAACAAGGTATCACTATCTCCTTCTCATCCTCCTTCCTGGAATAACCTTAGGCTTTCATTAGTCAGCTTGAGCTCCATCATGCCCGGATCTAGGCTTCCACCATATTTCCCATCCATTTCCATTTCATTTCACCAAACCTGAAGTGAGGAGGATCTGTGTTCAAATTTGACCTGAGACATTTATGAGCTATCTGACTTTGTGTTTCAGGTTTCTTAATCTGTAAAATTAGCCGGAGAAGGAAATGGCAAACCACTAGTATATCTTTGCCAAGAAACCCCCAAATGGGATCACAGAGAGTCAGATATAAATGAAAGATTGGGACAATATTAACAGAACTTTTCCTTCTAGACACTTTGTATTATGTCATCATTCCCCATTTAAGCAGAAGCTTCTTAAGGTCAGGTATTGTTTTAGTTGATTGTATTTGTATCTCCAGTCCTTAACACAGTACCTGACTTCACAGCAGGCATTTAATAAATATTTCATCTGTCTATAAAACTCTTCCTAAGTTTTTTAACATCTCTGAGCTTCCATTTTTATATGGAAAATAATATTTCTATTACTTACATCACAGGTATTTTACAAATTTTAAAATGTCACATAAATAAACTTATTTTTTAAAATGGCATTGTCACCTAATAACAATCCCTTGAAAAATTCCCATTAAAAGTTGTTCTCCTTGAAATTAAAATAGTATTATTGAGTATACTACCTCTGAAAACTGACCCACTGCTATAGATGTAATTGGGAAGCATAAGGGGAATAGAATCAGGGGAGGCTCAGTTCTCAAAACAATTAGCTTCCAAATGTAAGGGTAGGTTGGCCTTCTCCCAAAATAAATGGCTATGACTTATTTTTTTTTTCTTGTCAGAATGCCTGAAATGAACATTAAAAATTTTTCTGAAATATACCACAGTAAGACTGGAAGCTAGTGAAATAAAAGGGCTCCTTTTAGACCATATTCACACAAATATTAAATGCCTTATGCCGTAAAGTTATGTGGTTTTGAAAGCAATTCCACTTCTTTTACCCTTTATTTCCTATCTGATGACTAATACCTACAGGTGTGAGAAACCTGAAAGGCGAATGTATCAACTACTTAATGGAGTGTACCTGAAAAATAAGTTATTTTCCATGAAAATCAACTAAGCACATGTTCTCTTTTTTTTATTAAGCTTGTGTAAGTGAAGTTGTGGATAAAGCAAGTTCTTTAATGTAGAAACAGTTTGGTTTTGAGGTGTTGATTTTTCTACAATCAATAAAAAGTACTTTTATATTCACACATTAGGAAACATCTCAGCTGAATATATTCTTATTTCATTCAATCTTCCGTAAAAATATATTTAAGTGAATTCTGTAGCATAACATTCATTTTACCTTGTTTGAGAGGTAAAGTCAGTCATTTAAAATTGAAGTAATTTTACCCTTGGTTCTAATCTTCTTTGATTGTTGGAAATTCCCCCACCAGACATTTTCTTCTTTTTGTCTTTATTTCCAAAAAATAAAACCTGATTTTACTACTTTAAAGTGAAACATATTCTCTTCTTTAGTTGCCAGTGCCATGAAAATGTGGTTACGTTAATTAATGAACCACAAAAATTCCAGCTGTTGTCCACATGATTTTTCTCATCTTGACACAAATGAGTTTTCCTTCCCTTTCCTAGCTCTATCTGTGATTTCTGTATGTTGGAATTTTTGTATCTTTTCCTATGTGGAAAAATGTAGACTTATTCCTTATTCATTGAATAATCTTCTATTATGCAATTGTAAGTCATCTAGTTCAGGCCTGGACCTAGTTGAACTAAATTAAAACAATCATCAGTATTATCCTATTTTTGAAGGTCTCCAGGGAAGAATATTCTCTCAGTAATTGCTTCTAGTTTTGAACAATTTCTTAATGTCTGAAAAAAAATCATCTTATCTAACCTATAGCCATTCTACATCAATTAAAACCTGTTCATTTTTATTCTTATACTGCAGATGGATTGTTGACCATTATCTTCCAAAGGAAAAAATTCATATATTGAATAAACATTACTTAGCTCCTTAAAAATTCTTTTCTCCAATAGTGCTCAAGTAATTCCTTTCCAGTAGATAGTATTTTCAAAGTCTATAATTATTTTTAGTTTTCCTCTGAGATATCTCCAAATTATCCATGGCTCTTGTCAATTGTGAAACCAGAATTGTAGCCCACTAACCACAAATTTAGCCAAGGTTGGCCAGGATTGGTGGTCAATATCTAGTATAAGCATCCTGGTATTAGGGTTATTTCCTTAACATTTGCCGCCACAATTCACAGGCAGTAAAGAGAGTGGGGAAACAAGAAAGAAAAAAATAAGCCTCCAAGGTAGAAACAAACTTCTACCCAGTCACTACTGGAAGTAACCTAAATGCCCACCCTTATTGTCTCTTGAGAGGCTAGGATAAATATGGGAAAATTGGGGGAAAGGAAGTTTTATGACCTATGAAAGCAAGGTAAAATATCATCTTTATCTTGATCTACCAGTCAACAGGAATGCTGTCTTAGCTTTTTCTTGTTATTCTAATTCATAAGTACCTAGATATTCCATACCTTGTAATTTTAAGAACTGAAACGGTTTCTTTTTATTGTTGTAAATCTGGTATGTAATATCTGGTATGTGATAAATAACTAGTTATTCCTCATCTTATAACTTAAAGACTGAGACTTTATCATTTATAGATTTTGTATATAATAATCCTTTAATTAAAAAACTTTCTGATTAATTTTAATTCAATTTGTGTAACAAAGGTAGCTCCATTTAGATATTTTTAGTTTTTTGCAAAGTGCTTTAATATACATATTTTTTGTATTCATTAATTCAATAAATTCTGACAAATACTGACTACTAAAAGTACTATTCTAGACACTTGGGGTGGGGGAGTTTAGGAGATAACAAAAGAATTAAAATACATATCCCCTGCCTTTAAGAATTGTAAAGTCAAGTTGAAGTATTTAAAACATTCATGCAATTAATTTATAAAGGGTGATAATAATATGTACATACAAAGATACTAAGAGCTTGAAGAATGGAGAGGGGGAAGAAATTCATTCAACAGATTTTTATTAGGTTCCTTGTAAAGATAAAACATTTATTTCCCTCAAGGAGTTTATATTCCATTACTTTAGACTGAGAAATGAAGGCTTCATGGAGGAGATAGTCCTTTGGTAGGTAAGAATTTCAATGGAAAGGATAGTATTAGGAGGAAAAAGTGGCCTTATTAATGGCATCAACATGAGAAAAATGCAAGGGATTTCTTAAGAAGAATGAGTAAGTATTCATTTGGTGAGAAGTTGGGAGCTAATGATAGAATCAGATTGTATTGGACTTTGAATTATGAACCAAAACATTAATTTTATGTATTCTGGAAGTAATATTGAGCCATTGAATATTTTAGATGATTAGCAATATAACCCAAATGAAGGGATATAAAGAATAATTTCATTGCGGGAATGGACAAATTAGCCTTTCTCGTTCATGAATGGGTATGTGAGATGAGGTCCTACACTAGGTTGTCACCTTAGGTAATAGAAAGGAAAAGAGGCATTGTGAAGGTAGAATTCATAAGATTTTGAAGACTGGATATGAACAGTGTGGTAAAGAAAAGAATCAAAGCTAGCTTTAAGTTGTCAACCTTGAGTGAAAGTAAAAGAATGAGTGTTTAGAACAGAAATAGGGAACTCAAGAAGAACCAGCTCATGGCAAACATGAATTCATTTAAACATAGATTTTGTTCAACATAAGATATATAAGGTAAAAATTTCTAGCAAATTGTAGGACCATCGCTCTAGAGAAGTCAGGAAAGGACAGGAAGATTTGGCATTATTCATTCAGAAGTAAAAAGAAGAAAAGAAGTTAAAGTGTGAGGATATAGTTCAGATCTCTGGTTTGGAGATAAGTATGGTATAGAAAATCAAGAATAAAGGGCCAAGTATAGAATCTTGAAAATGCCTAGTTTGGGAGATAAGAAGAGAAATCCTGAGAATATTGAACTCAGAATCATTTTAGAGCCTAGTCTTTGCTCTACTATTCACTTATAAATGTGACCCATCAGTAATGAATTGCTTTCTAGTTTTCAGTTTTGTTTTGTTTATTTGTTTTTTTCTTCTACCAGAAAAATAAGGGAATTTAACTAAATGGTGTCTAAAGCCCCTGTTAGCTCCAAAATTTAATTATAGAAAGAAAAGCTTAAGAAGACTCTTAGTAATAGTAAAGATAGCTTAATTCTTCATTGTCTTTTATTAATGTTTTTCTAACTTAAAAACTTATTTTTATGATTCTCAGCACCTCTTCCAAAATAATAAAAATTTGTTTCATTAATTAACATTCTTTGGTGAAAATAGAAATAGAATGGATCTTGTTTTTATATATCACAGAATGAGCCATTGGTGCTATCTAGATCACATTGGGCAAGCCACTTCATTTCTTTAAATCTCAAATTACTCATCCGTAAAATGAGATTGTGAACACAGATAACTTCTGAGATCCCTGTTAGCTTATATATACTTCTTCTTCTTACTTCTTCATACTTTCAGGATCTATAATTTCATTAGTGTAGTGTGGCTATTGTAAAAGTTAAAATTTAATCTCAATAATAATATTATATTTTAAGAGATTTATTTACAAAATAAAGACTACGTGCCCATTGCTGGTTAACCATTTCAGCCATCCCCACCTTACCACCATACTTGATGCATCATTGCAAGAGAGAGAGAAGCCTCCAAAGCCCACATCCTTTATCCTCTGTCTTCAGGAAGTATGTAATGACAGGAAGTCAGTGGGCTCTTGGGATATGTAGTTCTTTTTTTAGGGTAACAGATTTTCCATCATATACTATACAAAAGATAACAGTCACGTAATCCATCCCTGAACTCATAATGAAAGCTTCTATAATTTGATATGATAGAGTTTGTATACTTGCTGAACAGATTTAAATTTAATTGAACCTGGATTCAAATGTGCCCTCAAACTTTTCCTAGCTGTGCACCCCCTGGACAAGTTGCTTAATTCCATTTCCCTAGCCCTTGTCCTTCTGTGTTAGAGCTGTTACTAGGACAGAAAGTAAAGGTTTAAAAAATGAAATAGTTAAATGTTTAACATTTTGTTATACAACATAAATAATAATGTTAATTTGTGTTTTTCTAAGGCAATATGTCCCTTTCAGTTTGTGTTTGATACCACTACTTTACAGGATAATAGACTTTGAAATGAATACAAGTATATCTCACCCCAAGAGTAGCCCTTTCTACATCATACCATATTCCCTCTTTTAATCTTACTCTTTGAAAATGTATGTGTGTGTGTTTAAGTGAGCATGTGTGTGTGTACACTCACACACAAATGTCTATATCTGTGACTGTAGTTCTTTTCTCTTTCTGCCCATCTCAGTTTCTCTTGATGTTCCTCAATCCAATGTCTAACCCTATTGGTTCTCAGTCTTCTGCTAAAGACTCCAACAGGCAGGATCAAGCTGCTTTATAGAATCATAAAACTGGAATCTAAAGGAGGCTTAAAATACCAGGTGTCTGCTTCTAAGCATTAGAGCACTAAAACATACCACATTGGCTACCCCATTCCTGAATTGGCCACTAAAGAAGATTTTGTTTATTTATGCACAACTTTGTGACTTGGAGTTAAGTGGATATATGAATAGAACTGGGTTATTCAAAAGATCTTTTAAATCTGATGTTACACATTAGCTGGAATTTATACTTAGTAACAAATAGCAGTCTATTTTAAGGCTTGATCTTGATAAACTGTGTTCTCCTTGGTTACTGCTACTCTATCATCAGATTCCAAACTCATCACAGCTACTGTTTCTTGGAAACACCAATGAATTAACTAGACCTCCCTTTTCATCTTTATTAAAGTGAGAGTCATAATACTGGCATAATTTATAGTTCATTGGGAATTGGTAAGGATTATTCAAATAATGTATATAAAATTATTACTATTTCTATTATTCTATCCTAAATTTAGGAAAGTTTCTTTTTATCCTCTTTTCTATTTATTTCTGTAGTGCAAAAATTTCCTTTCAGAATTTTCCATGTTGAATGGATTAGACATAAGAAAAAAATCTATCTTTTTCTTCTACGAAGGCTTCCATCTAGCATTTTTTTCATGTGTTCCAGAGCCCAAGCTGGATCTTATGGTTACAAATTGACACACACATTCGTAAAATCAGTTTTAGTGTCATACATCCTCTCCAACCCCCTGGATCCTTTGCATATCCATGACAGTATTGGGGGATTTCATGAATAAAAATTTGAAAGAGGGTGGTAGTGGGGGAAGGGGAGAGGAGAAGAGTGAGCTGTATTTAAATCATTTAGATTTCAATCTGGCCTATTCACTGGGCTCTGTGAACAGATCAGCCACTTATCATGAGACCAAATAGTTAAGCTGCACTGGAAAAGGAGCAGAAATAATACCACCCTTCACATTTGTGCAGTCTAAATGCCCTGTGGAGTGAGAGAAGACTTCAATCCCCAGGCTTGCCAATCCCTTATCTTTCCTAAACATTAAATTAATTTTTAAAGCTATTTATTCAAAGTTGACTTAACCACTAGAATAGGAAAGATCAGACAAATCAGTTGCAAGAAATGAAGTATGGGGAAACCAGAACTCTTTGACAAAGTATTCCTCAGAGTAAATGTGTTGAATGAAGCCAGCGGGTAAATGATAAGGGCCTTTGCGCTATGTATGTAAGAAAGCAATTTATCAAGAGTACATGAACTCTCCAGTGACCACAAGTCAAGAAGAAACCAAAGTGGAGAAGGAGGAGCCCTGCAACAATATTTGAAATACTAAAAAATGTGTATGTGATTTTTTTAAAAGTACTGAATTATCAAGCAGAAATTTAAATGTGTATTGAGAAATAATACAAAGTAAGCATGAATATTGAGCATGGTGCAGCTCTCTTAATATCATAGAATAACGCTTTCACATAGGATGATTGAGGTGGCCACAGTCATTTTGCTTACAGAATAAAAGAAAACTGTTAGGAATAACCATGTATTTATGCCTTAATCTTGGAGTGTATCCTTGCAGGTGACTTATCATAAAATGAGATGACCATCTTGGAAGCACAGAGGCCTATTTAAAAATAATTAGTAGGGTGCATGCATAATGATTATAATAATGGTATTATATTATGTTTGCAAGGAGTTTTTAAAAATTAATATAAAGCACTTTTCATTTATAATCATTAATCCTTGCTACTTTTCTTTGAAGTGCCCAATCTTATCATCATTTTACTTAAGCTGAGGCACAGGATAGTTAAATGCTCGCATGATCTGCCCTAAAGCACACGGCACATTAGTAGTAGATTTAGGACTAGAACTCGACCTTATTTTATCTCAAATCAGTGTTAACATTTGATGCATCTTTCCTTCATATCTGGCATTAATAATATTAGCATTTCTTTGCTAGCTATTATTAAAATTACTCTCTTCTAGATAGTAATGCTAGTCTCCAACTTAAGCAATCAATGTTTTAAAAATTATTTGACTGGATAAGAAATTCTTTCCCATTGAAACAATATTCTACATAGTGATTAGATTCCTACCTTAGACCACAAATGCCCATTGAACCAATTATGTACCTGTATTACTTTAAATGGAGGCAATTTGAATTTAGGACTTATCATGCTATGTCTTTTGTCCAAAGACCATTGCAGCTAAATTTAATGAAGTTTGGCAGGTTGGGCACAATGATTTTTTTAAAATTTTGATTGCAGTGGCTCAGAGTCATATGCAAAGTCAAAGGTGTTGCCATGTGTATTAGAGGAAGAAGACCCACACTGACTTAAACTAGGGGCTCTTAAACAAGGTTCTGACAACTGCGTATAGGTGTTTAGGACGTGTGTAAATGATTTCCTTTCTAATTTTAAATATTTCCTATTGTGTATTTAAAAATATTATTCTGAAAAGAGGTCCAAAAGCTTAACCAGAACTCCCAAGGTGGTCAGTGACACACAAAAAAGGTTAAAATGCTTGTACCAAACCACATATCTTGAACTATTAAAGCAAGTTTTGAATTAATGTATTTGTAGAACTTTAGAACAAGAATCTCATACCAGTAGCCCGATGCATTAGGCTATTTTTAGCCTTTAAATCACATTATACAACTAATTTTTCAGATAAATATATCATCAGGTAAACAAATCTTTGTGAAGTAACAGTTTGGATAGATCTTGTTCAAGTAGATGCAATGCTTTACATTTAAAACAATCATGCATTTTGATTTTGAGATAACTACTAATTCTGTATTAGTGTTTCTGTAGGAAAATACATTGAATTCTTTCTCCATATATACATTCTTGATTTCCTTACAACAACCCCATAAGGAAGATAATACAACTACTGTATGAATAAGGGAATAAAAAAACATTTATAAAAGCACTTGTCAAAGCACTGTGCTGTACCATGGAGACACAAATACAAAATCAAAGATAGTCCCTGTTCTCAAGGAGCTTAAATTTTAGGTGGATATAGCTCATAAAGGATGGGAAAATATTTGGTTTGAAAAATTGAAAGGATTGGGAGTGAAACCACAAGAGTGTAGATTGACACATTCTTTCCATTAGCACTGATTTGATAATAGTTCCCAAAATGAAAAAGATGATTGGGGGTGGGGCAACACAAGTTGCAAGTTGACTAATCAGGAGATGTTTGGGTAGTGCCCCCCTCCCCCAATAAAATGAAATCATGATTAGAGCTTGTCTGGCCTGATATAATGGGCCACAAGAGGTCTTTCGAGCAATCTGGATAGTGAGGCTGAAAAGTGCGCATTATGAAGCTGAAAGGTATCATAATTGAAATATCATTGGAAATCTTTAGCAAAATAAATAAAAATACATCACAACATAGATGTTGTTAATTTGTGGTTTTCTAAGTCTTTATTTACTCATAGGTTTCTATCTGAATCTGACACTTTTATTGTAGACCAGGATCTTTGGTCCAGGTGGCAAGTCAGTAGTAAAAGAATATTTTCCTTATTTTACAGATGGGCAATTTATATGTATAATGAACCTGAGAACTATTGACTAACTCATTCAATGTCATACAACTAGTAATGGCAATTGAAAAAAGAGAGCACTATAAAATGAAATCTATAGATAATTTAAAGATATAATTTAATCCAGAGATGTTTAAAAGTTATTGAAGGCCATGTGAATTCATTATGAATTGCATTTCCTTTTCTTTCTCCTCTTCTCCTTTTCGTCACATCGCTGGCAGTTTCTTCCAAATGTGTACAGATATGGACTACAGATAATATGACTACAATAAATAATCAACTTGAGAATCATTAGTAGTTGATTAAATTGCTCTCCATCCACAAAGAATTCTGATTTTTTATTACCTTAAAAATTGAGCAACAAGAACTTCAACTTTCCTCTTAAGTTATTCAGATATATAGCAAAGGATAAATTCTATTCTGAAAAAGTTAGGTTGATTAAGATCGATGTCACAGGTTGTTCTGAGAATTTTTTTACCACCATCATAAATTGTGTTGCATTGGTTAGTTCAATTTGCAGCAAAATCATTGATCAGATTTATAGTCTAAACAATTTTTTTAAAAACACACCTTCATTTCAAAAAAACATTTTCATCTGAGCCTATTAACCTGTGGTTAAATAAAGAGAGGAAAAATTTTCTATCTCCCTCAAAATAAAATAAAATAAAATAAAACCACCCTCAGCAGCTCTTTTTTCTGTAAATTATATTATGTTTTATCTATAGTAGCCTATAGTTTATTTTTTAAAGGTAGAGAAGGGGAAGAAAGCACTATGTACAGTGAATGAGATTTTTTTTTCTTAGTAAACATCAGCAGACAGAGATCCTATTACCTTAAAATAACTTGTTTCCCATTTTTCTGTCTTTATTCTCTCCTTCCATCTTTCTATCCTCTCCCCTTTATCTCCATTGCTGCACCATGTTCCAGCCTTGGACAAGCTCAGCACACAACATCTATACCACCCGACTCAAGTGGAGATTGTTCAGTCCAACGTAGTGTTTGATATCAGCAGCCTGATGCTGTATGGGACCCAGGCAGTGCCTGTGAGGCTGAAGATATTGCTGGACCGACTCTTCAGTGTGCTCAAGCAGGAGGAAGTATTGCATATTCTCCATGGCTTAGGCTGGACACTACGAGACTACGTCCGGGGATACATCCTTCAGGTAGGAAATGGTGTAGGGTATTGGTGACTGGGCAATGGATGGGAGTAGGATCCTTACGGGGGGAGGGGGGATGGCAAATGATGTCATATATCTCCACCACCACAATGTTCACATAAAGGCGAGTCTGATTAAAGTGAATATCAAGAATGCTTGGCGATCCTCAAAAGGAAGAAAGGAAATGTCATTAACAGGGAGCATGCAACCTGAATGAAGGAGGTGGGCATCACTGCCAGGCTGCCAACCCCAACTTTGATTGTGTGCATATGAGCACTGTAGGTTTTTATTCTTCCTTTTAGCATCTACTCATGCCTGTGGTCTCTTATTTCTACATTTACTTAATTATATTACAAATTTAGCCTCTTATCCCTAAAAACATCGATCATCTCCCTTATTCCCATCCTAGGGAAGATTCTGGGTTAGGAATCTTCCTAAGTTGTTTTATGGAAGGTTCAATAATGATCCAAGCTATAACTAAGGTGAGATAACTGGGGCTTTGTTCTGGGGTTGCAAATTTAGAGAATTTGTAGCTATTTGCATTCTTTTAGGAGACTATAAAAGAAAAAAAAAGCCTTCTACTTAGCAAACTAGTTAGAAAGAATAATTAATGAAGATGGGAAGCAACTGTAAAGTATGCTAGGGTTACTTTCTTCCTCACTTTCCCAATATTTCTCCCTTCTACCCCAACCAGCTTCCCCAGAAGGGAGATTTCTATACCCTCCCATTGCTTAAACTGAAAGTTTGCTTCATACAGAATGCCCTGAATGGGGCACATGGAGAGGGACAACATAGTTAGGACTCTGATACTGTTAGATCTGGGTTTTTTGGTCAACCACCCAAGAGCTTTAAGAGTCTATTAATTCCTTGGTTTTCTTTTTGTTGACCCCACTCCCTCCCAATATACCTCCAAACTATTTTAAAATGTTACTATCCTTAAACCAAGGAGGCAAGTATAACTGGTCTGATTTCACTCTTTTCCCAACTTGTAGGCTTTTGCTGAACAACCATCAGAGTCCCACATGCAATGTCTGCTATGAGAGCCAGAATACCGAGTACCTGTTTCTTTAACATATTTTTTCTCACAATGATGTCTTTCTAAGTTTATAGTAGATAATTTCAGAGTGCTAAAGGGCTGTTGCAAAGAATTTCAATCCACTATGATTCCCCACATGGCATTGCCTATTATTACAGATCATATCATAGCTTTTCTTTGAAATATGTTTGTGGTCATTCATTCTTTTACCCTGTAGTTGTGGTAGGTAAATCACCTTGAGAACTACTTATTGGTACACTGAAAAAGCAGGAAATATTCACAGCCATTTGAAGGAAGAGGGAGCTTTTGCAAGGAAATTGCAGATTTGAGAAAGTAGTAGAGAAAGCTTTTTTGCTGAGGGTTTTTTTTTTTTTGAGAAAAGTGTCATAAAAATTGAGAAGGGGATTCCTAACTGATTGTATGGTATGTAGATTTCCCTTTCATTTCAGCCTGACTTTGTAAGTACTGAGTTACTATTATTTAACTACTTACTAATCCTTAACATCCAGGACCCATTCTTGGGGATACTAAGTAGACCTTATGTACTATAGAAGGGTAATTCAGTGTCTTTCTGGCTGTTCCTCTTTTCTTACCTGTTATCATATAAAATCCCTAAAATTAGTCAGTAATGAAGAATATTGTGTCTAAAAGGCCCAAGATAAAATTTTTCAAGTAAAAAAATAATACTATATATAACAAAAGAGCACTGAATCAGAATAAAGTAACCTAGATTTAAATCCTGACTGATTCTTATTGCTTGTTGTGGAAATATAGGTAAATTGGACCTGTTAAAAAAAACCCTCAGTTTTGCAATCTGTAAAATAGAGATAATATTTATGTACCTTATATAGTTGTGTCATTCTGGAATACAAATGTATCACTATTATTAATGGGGTTAAAAAGAAGAGGACTGGTGACTAAATCCACTAGAGCATTAATATGCATTTTCTCAGGTTGATGAATAATAATGTATTTGGAAGGGTTAGAAAACTTGACTCTGGAGGTCTAAAAGATAAGACTTGCAATTTTCTATGGGAATAGTAGGAATATAAGCTTTGGATGACCTTGGAAGGGCAAAGGTTACCAAAGAGTAGATGAAGTAATTAAAGATAGAATTTGTTTCCCTTTTTTTGTAGATTTGGCCTTGTTTACACTTGCCCTGAGAATTGAACTAGAGATCTTTGAACTGTCAGAAAATTTATCATTTCAGTGGCCTTGATTTTAGTTATCATTTAAAACTGGTTTATATTCATGTAAATAACTAAGCTTTTTATCAATATGATGTAGATGGAACAGTTAAAGTAGCTGCACATTCTATCTAAAAATCCAGACTGTTTTGCCAGATTCTACCTGCCAGGTTGTTTTTTGTAGTATTACTTTGTTTTGTTATTCATGCACTCAGTTTCACACGTATTTTTTGCTAAAGACATCTGGATGTATTTTAGGTAATTTCTCTTTGTAGCTAAATAAATGGGCTGGCTAATGTTTATTTTTGCCACCTTAATCCACTGAATTCTTAGCCTATCAGGATAGATCCGAAAGTCACCAATTCTTTGTTTTAGTGAAGTTAATTTGCCTTACATACTGACACTATTGTTTGTGTCATCTGTAATAGCTATATATTTTTGATTCAATATTATGACTGTCTTAATTCTCCATATAGAAATCAATAATATCTTTACATGCCAATTTGTTTTAGAGGTAAATACAAATAACATACTTATATTAATTCTTTAATACATATACTTTTAGGGGCTTAAAATGAAAGATATTAAATTGTGTGAGTTGAAAAAATAAAGAAGAAAAAAATAATTTAAATCTAAAAATAACCAAGCTTCTCATTTTTAGGAGATTTTAAAAGCATAGGATGAACTTTGTGACTTTAACATATACATTTAATTATATTACTGATTAATTTCCATTAACTTTATTTAGGAAACAAAGTTTAAAATATAATCTGTATTCTGCTGTTCTATTTCAGAGGTTAGAATTGGCAACCTGAAAAAAATTGGTTAATGTTCATGTTCATATGAGCTCTAGCTATTAATATCTGTCTTGTTTTATTGATAGAATTGATGTGACATAGATTTTATTTAAATGATGTCTTTTGTTATTTGCCATTCACTTTCCACATTTCTCATGGTTTAGTTTCAATAAAAATGGCAAAAAAAAGCACAATAAACACCAAACTGGGATTTTATTTAAGGTAGGAAAAAATTCATTTTTTAACAAGAGAACAATAGACAAAATAGCATTAAAAACTGAATTGTGTGATTATCAGTGAATAATTTTGGAAATTATCTCTTAGGATGAGCATATATCATATATGAGATATGCAAGAATAACTTGTAATATAATTATAGACATGCAGAACATTTTAGAAAGAACAGACTATAAAATGTCCATCTGAATGGAGGGAAGCCCTATAATGCACCATTAGTGTACAAGTCATTTTATCTAGCTAAAACTCAATCATCTTGTAGCCCTCAAGGCATCAATTTTTAGCGTTATTGCTCTGAACAACAGTATATTGAATATTATGTCAGTTAAAGGAGAATAATTATCAAGGCGAGTTAGGGTGGCTGTTACTCTTACCACATATTGACTTGGTTAGCTGTTGGCTATAGATTGTGTTACTGGGCAAATGAAGATGTACTGTAAGTTGAACTGGTCAAGCCAAGGTATTAATTTAACTCTCTGTGGAACCTAACCTGAAGTACTTATGTACACAAAACTACTCTCTTTTTTTCAGTGAGGTTTGTGTGAGTAGAGGGAAGTGGTAGGAATCAGACCTTGATTTCGTGTCCACAGATGCTTTAAAAAAAGGGGGCGGCATTAGGTTACCCAGCTTTTGTTGGTTGTGAAGGAAATATCTCAAGGGTAGTAAAAGAAGAAGCACAGAGGAAACCCAATTGACAAGTTCAACCAACCATTCTTCATTGTTTTGATGACTCATGCATTATCAAAATAAATAGGTTATTCACAGGCTATTCATATTGCTGGCTGTAAAACTGTACTATGGTTGTTCTGGGCTGTGCCAGGTTTAGTAGCTGGACAATTTAGTAATTTAACATGTTTTATTTTTTTATGTTCAAGGTAAAGTATATGAGTTAAATCTTAGACTTTTTCACTAACAGAAATATGAGAAATATAACCACAAGAAAAAGCATAAGACTTTGTGGTCCTTAAACTGTGCTGGTAACACAATTTAAATCCTATTCTGCACCTCAATAGTATGATTTAAAAAATACCTCAGTAATTTCTACAGTAGCCCTTCCAGCTAAATAAATGAAATACTCTACGAATAATTGTAATTGTTCATCTTAGCTTTTATATAGTTTAGTTCTTATCATACATTTTAACTCTAAAACTCTTATTTTCTTAGAGCAGAAAAAATATAAACACAAACGTAATTAAGTAGTTAAGAAAAACAAGACTATAAATGCAACTCTTCCTGTTTACACTGTTAAAAGAACAGAGTGGTATGCTTTATTCAACATGAGGCAGAGGAAAGACCTCTACAGGATCTATGTTTCGATTTTTACTCTGTCTCTTACTCTTTAGGTGGCTTGTAGGTAAATCCTTTAACTACCTGAACACCTGTATGTTGATTCTTTGTATGTACTCCTTCCTCTCTGTATCACTTTTTTATAATTCTTCTCATATTTCTTTGACTTCTTCCTGTCTTTATCTATAGCAAAGGAAATTAAATTCACATATGACAATTTAATTAACCTTTCTCCCACTGCACATATAGTTTCCAACCATTTGTCATTATAAATAGTGCTGCTCTGTGTAGTTTTTTGCAAATGTGTCTTGTTTCCTGTCAGTAACTTTCAATGTGTGTGTATATATACACACGTAGTGGGATGATTGGGTCAAGTGGTTTAAGTAATTTTCTCATTTTTAATACACAATTCCAATTTGCTATCCAAAATATTTAGACCCCTTCATAACTCTACCAGCAGTAAATTAGCATGAATGTTTTTTCTCATACCTATCAGCATTGAATTTTAACATCTTTTACAGTTTTTGACAATTTGATTATTATAATAAGATTCAGGGCTATTTTAATTTGTCTCTGATTTTTAGTAATTTTGTATTATTTTCATATAGTTTCAAAAACTGTAGACAAGCATCATTTTTAATATGACTTCCCTGTGTTCATGGGCCATTATAGAAATTTTCAATTTTTGTAATTTTTGCTATTTTAAAATAGTCACTTAAACTCTAACAAAGTTTAGAAAACCACCAACCTCCTTAAAATTTATTCCTATTAGGAATATAATTATTAAGTTACTTGTAGTGTGAGATAACTAGAATTTTAAAAACAAATTTGAGTTCAAACATTTGTTTTTACAGAATGTGAAGCAGAGATGAATGTCAGTATTTATGACCTCAAACCTACTAGGCTAAACATTCTGCTCAATACTAAATTGAAGGGAATAGGCATACGAAAGTTATAGGGATCTCTGAAGCTATAGAGAATGGAAGAATCATTTTTTACTGGCTCATCACCAGACCTAGTGAGAAGATACTTGGCAGTCATTGTCTTTTGGATCTTTGCTTTGGTGATTTGAAAGTTAAAGAAAAGGTAGAATGGTTGGTTCCCATTTGAACAAGGATTTGTTTATTCTGTTTGGTGCATGCACAGTTGATTATCCAAAGGGCTTTGAATGTTCCTGAAAAGTTTCTCAAAGTTGGTCAGAGCCAACTTGACTATCTGTATTTTGGTAAAATTGAGTCATTTTCTAAGCATACATTCACATAGTAAAATGGCATTGGGGCTGGAATTAAAAGCGAATCCCCAATCCACTCTTCTAGCCCTTTGCATATCAACTGCCATATGCTGGTGTTCCAGATTATTATCTGACCACCAGTAGTTTATAGGTTGGTCTATGACATATATTGGGTAAATGTGACCATTCTAATTTAGGAATCTTTGAACTTACATACTAATCCATGGCATCTTGCATTCATACTATATACTATTTAATAGACAGCCAGTTCTGGCAAAATTGTGAAATTGTCAGAATTTATCTTTGCCCTTTAATACTATATATTCTCTCCTATATCCACTATAATCATAACAACAGCTATAAAAACATCAACTTAAATTTTGCAATGCACTTTATATACATATTTCATTTGATTTTTACAATAACCCTGGTGTAAGGTAGATCTTCTTACTGTTACCATTTTATAGATCTTAAACTTTAAATAGGTTTTAGTAGATTATATAAATGTCTTTATCCTATAAAAAGGACAGTAGGAAATCTCAGTGCCTATTGTTTCCTATTTGATTTTTTTGATGAGCCTGATCGTTTAAGATTATTTGAGAAATCTTAACCTGGAATTCTTGCATTTCACCATTTCTTACAGTTGTTACATGTCTATCCAAGTATCAGACAAAAGAATATCGATCTATCAGTAGAACAATATTATCTCCAAAGCCCTTCATATATATATATATATTCTTTTCAAAAACCCGAGATGTGGTTATAAAACAATAAAACATTTCCTGAAGCCACAAGTTGATCCATCTCATTACTTTGTAGCCACAGGTCTTACATATTTATTCTATAAAAAACCAGGCATACCACACGTCAGCATGAATGGAAACTATTTTGAATGGATAATACTTTATGCAATTATTAATTGCTCTTATTGATTTGTCACTATTATTATAGGAAACCTGTAAGAGCAAAGAAAGGTAGTAAAACCTAATATGTTTTTTAGGATTGTATGACACAGATTTAGATTTTATTAACACAGCAGAGACCATAGGTGAAATGTGTCCTTTCAGTTAGTCAAAAATGTGTGACATTTTTCCATTGAAAAAGGACTGACTTGTGGATGACCAAAACTCAGATAAACTAGTCTTTTATTTCTCTATTGTATCAGCCATCTAGATGTTTTGTGACAATATTTTATATTTATATGGTGTCTTTCTTCCAGTGTGCTTGAACACTTTACAACCATTATCCTAGAAATCCTCACAGCATCCCCATTGGATAGGTAGGTGTCAAATAGTATTATCCCTAGTCTTATGGTTACTGAAGCTGAGGTCCAAGGTCAAAGCGAAAGCCAGAAATAGAATGCAGGCTTTCTGAATCTCTTTCCAAAGCTTGAACCATTAGTACAGCCATGAAATGTATGTAATAAAAGCAAACACATATATCTAGGGGTGAAGTTTGCAATTTTGGCCCTCCACGCAGAAATTCAGAAAATTTTCCTTTCTGAATAAGTACAAATATCCAGCAAAAGTAGAACTGAGGGATTTAGTGAAGTATTTGTTGCTCTTAAGTCAGTGTTTGATGAAATAATATAAATAGCAACACCTCATCTCTCTAAAATACTTTATTTTTCTAAAATGATTTCTCATATTTTGTCTTGTTAACTTGACTATCTTATTTTATTCCTAACAGCTTTTGTGAGGTAGACAGAGGAAATGTTTTATTTTGACAGCTAAGGAGTTCCTGGAATGCATTCCTTCCTTATTTCTACCTCTCCAAGTCTTTATCTTCCTCAATTCTGCTTTTACCTCTCCCCAAAGCCTCTCTTGATTCCTTTGGTTGTTATAACTTTTTCCCCAGAGGCAGCTATTGACCCAGTAGAAAGAAAGCTGGGCTTGAAGTGATGAAGACCTGAGTTTAAATTTGGCCTCAAATACTTACTAACTGTGTGATCCAACTCACTTACCCTGTTTACCTCATTTTCCTCAACTATAAAGTAGAGATCCTAATAGCACCTGCCTCCCAGGGTGGTTTGGAAGATCAAATGAGATATTTATAAAAGCACTTAGTACATTGCCTGGCTATATAAATGCTTATATCTTTTTCCCTTTCCCGTAGCTAATATCCTGTATTTTATTAATATATATATATTGTACTTCCTTCCCTGTTATAATGTGAGTTCCTTGAAGGTGGGTACTAGTTTATTTTGTGTTTGTAGCCTCATTGTTTATAACACAGTGCTTTGCTTAAAGTAAGTATAGTAGTTAGGAGTACAAAATTAACAAATGAATGCTTGTTGAATTGAGTTGAAAAAATGTAGTCTTTGGTAAAATTACTTCTCTAAAGTCATACATACTCAAGTTACTTATCTTCTTGAGTCTTATGATCTTTTCCCCTCTTCTTCTGCCTCATAAAATCAGAGACAGAGATCTATTTATTGAATTAGCTAACAAAAGCTTTAATTCTTTAAAAGCTGCTTGAAATAAACATACCCATTCAGTATGTCTACACAACTACTATCTCTTTTGTTACTTCAGGCTTTCAAAGATCTTGATTTTTATCAGTATGAATACTCCATCTACCAATGAATTAGCAATTATTTATTGACTGTAGGAGTGAAGGATATAGATACAACAAATAAAAGAATGCCTATTTTAGAGGAGTAAGCTTATATTCTAATGGGAGGAGGCAGCAAGGACATATCTGAACATAAATAACAAAAGATAGTATACAATGGGAGCTTATTCTATAAAACATATAGGCATTTGCCCTTCCTATTGGTTCTATAAAGTATGTGCTATATTATATAACTGGTTTCTGCCTAAGTCTTAGAGGCTTTTTACTAACTGTGTAAGAAAAAAGAATTAATTATGAGATAAGATGAGGGGGAAATCAGGTAGATAGATAGATAGATAGATAGATAGATAGATAGATAGATAGATAGATAGATAAGATAGGTGGGTAGATAGATAGACAGACAGACAGACAGACAGACAGACAGACAGATAGATAGATAGATAGATAGATAGATAGATAGATAGATAGATAGATAGATAGATAGATAAGATAGATAAGATAGATAAGATAAGATAGGTGGGTAGATAGATAGACAGATAGACAGATGGATAGATTAGATAGATAGATAGATAGATAGATAGATAGATAGATAGATAGATAGATAGATAGATATTTCTCAGCTGGCTTTTTTGTATAGGAGATGGCATTTGTAAGAAATAGAACCCAGTAGATGGAAGTAGCTTAATAGAGATCAATCAAAAACAATTTTATTAAACACCTGCTCTATGTCAGACACTGTGCTAGGAGTTAGGAATAGAAATTAAAAGAATGAAGAGTATGTTCAGACATGGATTCAAGCAAAATTGATATCCAGAAACATTAAAAAAAAAAAAAACACCATTGTTGCGTGTAGACTTAAAGAAGAAGATCATTTGGTGATGGGGAAGAATGGAGGATATTCCCAGTGAGTACAATGTCATATTGGAAGGAGGCTTTAGGGTTGAAAGAATATTAGAGATCATCTGAAGACAGCATGTGGTGTTTGGAGGAAATGTACTACATTGAAATGATCATGAGCCAATCAATATAAAGGTGAGAATAGTTAGGTAAGATGGACCTATTGGTCAGAAGCATCACGATGGTCAATGCTATTTGGTAATGGCTATGACTCTCTATGAAAAATGGTTACAATAATACTTGAAACAGATGATTCCATATGATCCCAGACCCTTCAGTGAGTGAAAAAAAAATAGATAGCACCTGACTAATTAATTCTAGAGTTTTAGTTCACCATTTAGTTCCGAAGTGATTCAGTAGTGCTCCCTTGCTGAAGGCTCTACTTAGCTGGTAATATTTTTGGCATCCATAGCAACTGAGAAACCTTAAAGTGTGTAGAAGTATCATTTGCTAGTGTGGTTTGCATCACTGTAAATATGGTGACTAATATTAAGAAGCAGTGAGGTAAATTAAAATGAACACTGGGTTTTGAGGCAGAAAACCTGAATTTGAAGCCATTTTGGCAATTTGCTGATTTTAGAGGTGAACCACTTAATTTATCTGGGCCTCATTTGGAATTGGGGGATTAAAATCCATCCCTAATCTAATTTTATGATTTCAGTGTTTTGAATTTTGAAAATATATTTGCAAACAAGCTTTCTATTAGGCCTTTTCACCAGAAATTCAAAGACTAGGAAATAAGCTTTTCACTAAACAGAAGGATGAAAATATTCTTCCAAGAAACTACTTTTGGCATATTGGGTGATTCACCAAAAGGGATGGTTTTGAGGACTTGCGTTCTTTTTTTTTTAATAAGAGGAGAGTATTTTACCCTTGTTTATGTAGGAAATCACTCTTATTCTCATGCTATGGAATGTCAGAAATTAGCTTTCTAGCTGGCATAAATAATTCCATAACCATGCATTTGATTTCTTATTTTAGTATGTTGGAATTTTTGCTGCCCTTTTTGTTGCCTTTGTTTTTCTGTGTTCTTTTCTTAGCTTTATAAAGAACAGTCTAAATAGATGGAGCAATTCTCTTGTTTTGGCCCATATTGCATTTAAAGTACAATTCTCTATGGGATGCATTACTGAATGAAGAGTCTGTACATGACAGGCAGCTCTGCCTGACTCCATTAGTAAAATGAGCAAAGAGAAGAAATTGGAAACACAGACTTGTAGCCAGCAGGGCAATGTTGCTGACGGTCAGCCCAGGCAAAACTTGACAAAGTCCAAGCTATGATGTATGTATCCTTTCGCAAGGGCGTCTTAAAAAATAGATTTTTTTTAATGAGTTTTTGTAAGCTACAGATTTGGGGAGCTGAGATGCTTTAGGACCTCACTCCTGATCTGGATGTCTACGAATGGCCCTGTCTAAGGGCTTTGAAATAAATTCCTCTATTCCTCTAAAAAAAACACATACTCCCCCCCAAACCCCAAAAACTTTAAGTTTCACCTGAAAGATTAATTAGTAGCTACTTATTTCGGAATGGCCTATGTGGTGTGCCAGAGTTGGGGCTCCAGCCAAGCATGCTCCAGTGAGTTAGTCATTGTTGTATCACTGACGCACTTTCCCACATACGGACACGTGAGGAAATGTCTGCCTCCAGTAGCTGTGGGCTGGTGCCAGATTTCGAGATCCATAGGGGCAATTCTGGGAGCTTTTCAATACTGAATCAGGGCTCCGATTCCTAATAGCTGAGCCAGGGAAGCCGGGCTAATGCTGTGGCCAAAACCACAGAAATCAACTTTTTTTTTCTTTTTACAGAGCTTTACCGCTTTAAAATATGAACATCTCTGTCCATTGATCCCCTGGGGACTTCAGGTTGGATTCATATTGTGGTCTCTTAGGTGAAAAGGTCAGTGTATTATTCATTCAGCCACTCATTGATTGAGATGAACTGAGATAGTATACAGAGGTATCTGGATCCTTCTAGAGTCCCAGCACCTGTCTAGTTAATTTCTTCCCCCCTACTCCACTACTCCCCCCCCTCCCTATAGCCTAGTATTTCAGGATGATTCTGATTGGCTGGAGGCGCTCAGGAATCCCAGGACATAGAGACCTCCGAACTAGAGGGAGCCCTGGAGAATCCACCTTGTCATCTATCTCGCATCCCTTGATTTAGTGCTTTCCTTGAAGTCTGAAGTGTCTCCAGGGAACCTTTTCCCTTGCAGGGCCAATCTTTCAATGAGGTGCTAGTGCCTGTCCCAAGCAATAACAAGGAATAACAGTGAAGTGTGAATGACTCTTATTAGGAGGGGTAAATGTCATTAACACGCCTTTGTTGCCTTCTAGGCAGAATGAATGCGATTGTAGAGCAGGGTGATAAACAGAAACCTCTCTTGAAATTATATCAATGGAACTTGAGGTGTTGAAGTTGTACATTTTAATTATGCAGAGCAATTAGGTCCTTCCAGTCATGTACACTTTTATGGTCCCTTCAGGATGCTTGTACATTCTGTTTATGCAACCAACACATCAAAAAAAAAAAGACACCATTCAAATATTTTTGATTTTTAAGGCAAAATCTTATAGACTTTCTATTAAAAAGTTAAATTTTTCTGTGTTTTCAGTGAAAGGTAGTTATTTCTAATTCTGAGGGCCTGAACTCATCCTGAACTCATCACCTATCTTTTCACATATACAAGGAAATTAACTGAGTGTTTCAAACTTAAAAGACGCAATTAGTGAATAGTCTGATTATAAAAATGTGATTAAAAAACATCTTTGACATATAGAGTAAAATTCCTTAGTCTGTCCAAGCCTCAGTTTCTTTTTTTGTAAATGTATTATAACAATGAACTATAAAATTTTTTCTTTTACCTTTAAATCCTGAGGGTCTATATTTAAAAGAATATTCAGCAAATAGAGGTCCTAAGGGACCTACTGTAATGAATACAAAGGAAGGATTTGTAATTAGCATATCAACTGTTTATATGTAAATATTGATTTTAAAGTACTTTTAAGATTGAAAGGGGGCTTAAATTGGGTGAATTTCAGACCTAGTAGTCACTACCTTTGAAAGCATCTGGTCAGGTTCTCTTATTTTTCATGTGGAGACACTGAGTCCTAAGAAGAATAAAATAATTTATTCCTGATCATAAAAATTGGAGAAAATTTAAATGAAAGAAACAGTTTTCTTTTGCTAGTTAGTAGATTTAGAACTTCAAGAGACCTTAGAGGCTATCTAGTTCAATACTATAATTAAGTTGAAAAAACTCAGTCTAATATTCTTTGCCACAGTTGTTTATGGGTTGTTCGCTTATTGTTGTTGCTGTTCTTGTTTTAAAGAATTTTAAACATTCTACCTGTAGTTTTATTTATGCTACTAATTTGAATACACAGATAGATCTCATAGGACTCAGCCTAGTTAAGTTCAGAGAGGTTTATCTCCAGAGCTTTGGCAACTAGGCAATGAATATTTTTGGCCACAGAATTTCATTAAAACTATTTATTAAGGAATGGAATTGTTGTGATCTGTGTCAGAGATTGGAGCAGAAACATGGATTTTTGAAGTATTGAAAAATCAGATAATGACAAAAAGCTATCTTACCCATCTCCCATCAGAATGATCATACTATATTAGTGCAAACTGAATGAATGAAATATTAATGACAATATGGAAAATCCTCCCTCTTTTTTTTTTAAAGAAAAATTATTGACACAGGGAAAAATGTATGTCACTTCTGCAAACATAGAATCAAATTGATTGACAACTTATTTTAAAATTCTTTCTCTGGTCTAAAGGGCTAAAATTTTTAGCCCCTTGAGGAATATTTTCAGGAAGCTACACAAAGTCACATTGATCAGGAGGCTCTTGATGGAATTTCCAAAATAATTCTTCATCTATTGCTTCCCATTAAGTTCGTGAATCTGTGATCTCATCTGGGCATTCGCTCTACTGGCATTAAGTCATCCATTCTCCCTGCCTTCTCATTCTGTGGACTTCTTGTCCATTTCATTATATAAATCCTTTCTAGGTGGCGCACAAAAAACTCTGGAGCCCCCTATTAACTTAGGTTCTATTTCACATAGTTTGTCTGGCATGCTAAAAAGAAGTGAACTCCTACTTCAGAGTTGTGTCAACAGAAGAGAAGCTCTGTTTTAGTTTTCCTTCTTTCCTTAGGATTTTAACCCATTATCTTGTTTAGACATCCAAGAAAAGGTCTATGAAATAAAGGGAGAGGTAAGAATGATCTTCACACCTACAAGGTAGGTTGCCTCCACATGAAAATTTGCATCAAAATAGGTAGGTCTATAACTCTTACCTGTCTGGTAGCATCATCCACTGTACCATTTACCCCTTCTTGGCACCTTATACCTGGAGCTAGGCTGTATATATAATTTATTATTTCTGAGCTTCAAATGTTGGGATAATGTCTTATGGACAAGGATGCCTGGAATATCAGGAATTTCAAAGACATAGTAGAACCTTTTCATACCATTTTCCAAGCATCAGATGAAAGGAATTGTTAATGTATCACATTTCCCATATAAGAAAGTAGATGGGACTTGAGAATGACACACTCATGTAAAGAGAAAAACTCTTAAAAGATGAACTTCATAAAAAGATTTTATGGTATAATATTTTCACATGTGATGTGTTCATTGAAAGTGCAATCATTCAGGCTGAAAAAAAGTTGTCCCATGGGCAGTCTGTGGGCTACCAAATTCTGCAGGACACTTGAGAGTTTATTTTTTAATAAACCCTTACCTTCTGTCTTGGAGCCAATGCTGTGTCTCCAAGGCAGAAGAGTGGTAAGGGCTAGGCAATGGGGGTCAAGTGACTTGCCCAGGGTCACACAGCTGGGAAGTGTCTAAGGCCAGATTTGAACCTAGAATCTCCTGTCTCTAGGCCTGGCTCTCAGTCCACTGAGCTACCCAGCTTCCCCCACACTTGAGAGTTTAAATGACACACATCTAAATCTTTCAGCAGTCATTGGGCTTGCCATCTGCTCCTTCCATGGGTTTACTTAATATTCAGTTCGGTATTGGTTTTAATTCTTGAAATGAGCTCTGTGTAATAAGTATTGAAAAAATTTAAAGGATTTTTTTGTGTACCCTTTTCATACCTACAGGCTGATAGCCCATGCATTAAGGATGGGAAAGGACTTATTTCAGCGATTATCTTGTCCAACATCCTTATTTTACACATGTGGAAACTGAGACCCCATTTAGGCATGTGGCCAGAGTTAAAAAGTGTCAGAACTAGAATATCTGCCTACTTTCTGTAGTGCCAAATCCATTGTGGTATCCCCTACATGAAGTTTTTTTTAATTTTATGTTAATTAAGCACTTGACAGAAGGTATTAAAAAATAATTATATTAATTTAGCTCAATGTATGCTAAATATTTTAGCCTCCACTGTCATTACAAAAGTATTAATTTCTCCACAATCCCCTTTCTTTCTATATGCTGTGTTTGTTTAGACAGGTAATACTGGCCAACAAATCCAATTTTACCATAATTTTCGTTCTCTTAGAACTATAGACTACATTTTCAGAGGGTTTTCAGAGCACCTTGCAAACAGGCATTAATTGGAATAGTTAATGCAGGGTCACACAGACAGAGCTGTTATTCACATTCAGATAACTTAAGTCTTCTATTTACCACGGTTCCCACCAGTCCTTATTACCATCTCAGTTAATATTTGCAAAAATTAATAAACTTCACTGCATTTTATTTATCTCTCCTTAATCACTTCCTACTGGGATAACCATTCCTTCCCCTTCAACTTCACTAGCTCATTGCTCTTTTCTTGCATCCAAAAAGTAGACATACCTCGAGAACTGTGACTGCCCCATATTTCTCTCTTTCCTATATATTTCCCCTAGGTTGTCTCCTCTATGACAAATGCTTCCATCTTCATCTCTGTGCAAAAGCCTGCCAGTTCTATAGGCTTGGTCTTGGTTTTTTCCCCCTTTACATCGATCCTCCATCTTCAATTTCCTATCACCATGTTTACTTGGATCCTCTGCTAACAGAACCCAAACTAAAGTCACCATCTTCCTTCTTCAACCTGGCTGTCTTTCCAATTTATCTATTTTTTTTTTATGGTACTTCCAACCTACTAATCAGCCAGGCTTGACACTATGGAGTTATCGTTAAGTATTATTATTTATATTTAATTTAATTAATGTTATCATTATCTTTCATTTATTTATCATCATCAAACTATATATCCAAGAAACTGACAGGTTTATTTCCACAGTTTCTCTCAGATCTGCCCACTCCTCTACATGTATATTGCAATGTCTTGTTTCTTATCCAGACTTATTATAATAGTACCCTAACTGATCTGCCGACTTTTTCTTTGTCCTTTCTCTAACGCATCCTTACAACCTCTGATAAAATAATCATCCTGATTGAATAGCCTGATCATGTCATTAATGTGTTCAAAAATCTTTAGGGGCTGCCTACTTACTGCCTGTAGAATAAAATACAAAATATTTGCCTAGCTTTGAAGTCTCTCTATAACGTGGCTCTAATTTCTTACACCTTCTAGCCTTATTTCATACATTATCTCCTTATTTGTTTGATTTTCCATTTAAATTAGCCTCATAACTGTGCTTCATTCTCACCCTTTCTTATACTCTCTCATTATCTTCAAGCAGATTCTTCCTCTTACCTAAACCATCCTCCTTTTCTCTGCTGAAATCCTTCTTTTCCTTCAAATCCTAGGTCAGGTATTGCTTCCTTCATGAAGTCTCCTCTGAATTCTGACAAGTAAAAATGACTCCTTGCTCAGATATTTCTCTGAATTTCTTTGAATATCTTCTTCTAGAATTATACTTTATTTATGAATGTCATAGTCCCACTAGTAGACTGTAAGCTTCTTGAGGTCAAGGACTATATTGTTTATTGCTTTGACATACTAGTGCCTGATTTGAGAATTGCTTATCTATCTTTTGTCATCATCATCTGATTAGCTGAACTGAATTGGATTGCCATTAAACACAATGTAATGAATGTTGCTCATTATGGTATTTTTGAAGGATAGAAATAAAATATGGTTTTAAATATAGCGATGTAGTTATTTTTAAAATAAGAGAATAAGTTAAAAATACTCTATACTAAGATGAGATTGCACATTTCTACCCATATATATGTATATGTACTATTTTAATAAATAGCATTTTTTAATTATTTTTTTATTTTTATTTTATTTGGTCATTTCCAAACACTATTCATTGGAAACAAAGATCATTTTCTTTTCTTCCCTCCCCCCTCCCACCACCTCTCCTATAGCCCATGTGCGATTCCATTGGGTATCACATGTGTTCTTAATTCAAACTCATTTCCATGTTGTTGGTATTTGCAATAAATAGCATTTTAACAATGATAAATGTTGCAATCTAATAGGAATGTCTCATTGTAAACCTAAATGTAGACATAGTATTAGAAACAATTATAGAATGTGATCTGTTTCCCTAATTAGTACAGTTCTTCAAATCTGAAGTAAGTTCTTCAAATCTGAATCCCAATTTTTTTCCCCCATATTGACCATACACAAGAACTGTCTCTCAATCTAGACTCCTGAGTCCAACGCTTCTCTGATAAGGGAAGCATATTTCATCATGGGTCCTTTGGAATAGTGATTCATTGGCCAGTGCATTGACCAGATTTCTTAAATCTTTCAAAAGTATTTGTCTTTACATTATTACTATTATTCTTTAAATTATTGTAAGATATATTCTGCTTATTTTGAGTCATTATTCTCTTTTTTCAGCTAGACTGATTAATAGTTTTCCCAGCAGTCATTGTCAAATAATAAGTTCAGGCAGATCACAGTGTATTTATTTCTATTGGCTTTCATTTTAGCTGAAAAGTTACATACATAAGTCAGTGTTGAGTACTTCCTGTTGTATTTTATGGTTTTTTAATATTTTAAAACTTATTTTTAAATATTACTTTATATAAAGCAAAAATTTTATTAAAATGAAATCTATCCTTTCCATTCGTTGCTCACTGTCACAAATAAAATCAGGAAATTTGAAATTCTTAGTTCTTTTTTTGTTAAAAATTTAAAAATCAGGTTCTATTTATAATACTCCTTTTGGAGTAAAAACTGTAATGTTGATGACTAAGAAACTATACATTTTTCCCTTTTATCTTTTAAAGCCACTAATAATTCTGTTATTAAAAAGTGGAATTTTTATACACTTTTCTTGGGAATCAGAGTCTTACCAGCTAGTCAATAATCACTTATTAAGCCCCTACTATAAGAATAGTAAAAGAGACAAAAGATAGTGTGTGTCCTCAAGGAACTCACAATCTCCTAGGGGAGATAACTAGCAGACACTGTAAAATAATCAACATATATAGAGGAAAAAAAAAGAAAAAAATAGAAAATAACTAAAAGAAAGAAGACACTAGAATGAAGGGAGGTTAGGGAAATTATTCCTGTAGAAGATAAAGTTTAAGTTTGTACTGAAGAAAGTCAGAAGGTGGAAATGAAAGGATGGAGGACAGAAAGGGAAAATGTCCCAAGCCAAGATGAGGAATGTTTTGTGGCAACCTTGTTTTCTGAAACCTCACATTGACCCTTATCCCTGATAACTATCTTCAAGAAAACCCCCATGTAGACTCTAAATGCACATCCTGGTGCAAACAACATCATTGAAATAGGTTCTGATCAAAGACACAAGTAATACCCAATGAAATTGCACATTGACTGCGGGAAGGGTGGATGGAGGGGAGGGAGGGGAAATAAAATGAGTATTGTAACCAAAAAAATTAAATTAAATTAAAAAATTTTTTAAAAACCCAAATTGACTCTTACCCCAGACTGAGCCATAAACTCTCCAAGTACCTTTTAATTTACCTAAAACCAGAACTCAACTAAAGACAACTAGAAACTTTATTACTTGTCCAGTCATCTTAGCTTCTGGCTAATGCATCTAGGCTGCTCCCAAGCATCCTAGCCTCTGGCTCCATCTTACATCATAAGACTTTACAGCAACCTGTCAGTTGTCCTTCCTTTCATATACTCCCCCAAAGTGTGTGTGTGTGTGTGTGTGTGTGTGTGTGTGTGTGTGTGTGTGTGTGTGTGTGTGTGTGTGTAAAACCTGAAGTTCTTTAGTTCGATGGAGATTCCCATTATTGGCATCTTTCCCAGTGCTCATCCCAGAGTGGTGACTCTGAGATGGCTGTGATCATTCTATCTCTCTTACTGATTGAAAATTTATTCTAATATAAATACTCTAGAGTAATTTTTTTCAGGTTGACGTTTGTTTGTAGAATAACCAAATGGCCAATGCCATTGGATTGAAGAATATATGGAAGGGAATAAAGTTTAACATGATTAGAATGGTTGGAGTTGGGGCACTACTCTTTTATTTTGCCTTACACGTAGTAGATACTCAATAAATATTTGTCATATTGCCTTGTTTGAGTGGATCTATACATCTCTTGTTCTATGATTCATCATCTAGCCAATTTCTTCTTGAAGTTGGCCAATCATACATGGCGGGTTGGTATTCCCTCCAGTGATCCTCATTAGGTTCTATTCATGATATTCTGCTTTGAGAAGGAATTGCAGTGTTGATGGCTGAATAACTAAACATTTTTCATTTTTATCTTTTAAAACCAAGATCAATAATTCTTCCAAAAAAATATGGAATTTCACATTTCTGTTCGAGTAATCTTTCTATGACTTGGTTACCTGACTCATCACTCTTGAAAAAGCCTTTCCACACTCAGAGAATCTGGTCTTCAAAAGTCAGACATATAATTTGTTGTGCTCATACTGAACTTTCTTGCTCATTGCACCATAACCTTTGAGAGCCCAAGATTACTCAGGCAAAGATGAGTGCTTAAGGTGGGCTTTTTTTCAGCACTAGCTAATTATCTACTCTGCATTAAGTACCTCATTCTGTGCTTAGTACTAAGGAGGTCATCAGAGGCCTGACTGTCCCTCTCCTCTGTTCCTTGCAAAAGGACAAAATAATAACATCTAACAACCTGCAACAATATAGATCCCTTTCATTCTCACAACAGGTATTCCTGAAAGGTTTTAGATCTAATTCAGGAGTTTTTATTTACATGAACCTTGTGGCAAATATTTCATGGAAGAATCTTCTTGACAAGTAAGTAGTTAGTATTAAAATTTTTCAGTTTTCATTAACCAGTTTTATTAGAAATTTCATTATTAAAATGTATTCTACAAACTTCTTAGAAATAAAGAGGAAATTATCATGACTGACAGTTCCTGTCGACTTCCCTCATTTGAATTAATGACTACCTTAGAGCTGAGAAAATATAATATATGGGCACAAAGATATAGATGCTTCAGAAAAAATACATATTTCTTAGGACATAAGGAAAATTACTAAATATTATACAGAGGGGGCAGTTATATCTCTCAGGGGATAGAGAGCCAGAGATGAAAATGGGAGGTTCTAGATTCAGTTTTGTCCTCAGATACTTCCTCCCTGCATTCCTGGGCAAGTCACTTAACTCCAATTTCCTAGCCTTTACCACACATCTGCTTCAGAACTGGTACTTCATATCAATTCTAAGATAGAAAGTAAGGTTTTAAATTTAAATTTTTTAAACTTCAAAAGAATATTACACATTAAATTATGTTACTGCATCTATCATGGAAATGACTTGAACAAATAAACATTCTTCCATCTCAAGCAGTGGCTCACTACTTTGAGCACTATTTGAGTTAATAAAATCTCTTTTGCTTAAATAATTTCCATCAACTTTGGAGCTTCTTACTACGGAATTGGTATCTGCTACTGAAATCTTAAGATTTTCATAGATTTTACCCTTTATTCTCCATTATGCTGTTTTCTCATCTTTTTTGTTTCATTGTGAAGTCCAGCTTTATTTGTGAAGGTGGAATGATATTAAAGCATTTCTATGCACTAGTAAAAATTTTGCTTGCCATCTACTTAATAGATTTTCATAATTTTGGCCCCATTATTGTGCACTTCCAGAGTCAAGTAACACTTTAGGTTACCAAAACAATTTCTCTTGACATCCTTCCTTCTTATTTTTTCCTTCTGATTTATATCAATATTCTTTGTACGTGTTATGGTTTTTTCAATGCATATATCCATATCTCCTTCTGCAGACTTTAAATGGATATGTATCTCAAAAATAGTTATTGTTCTTCTACAATTATAGTTGGATTTAGTGTATATTTGTGAATGCATGAAGGAAAATTGATCAAATACAGGCCTAATTGCTTGTACTTTGTCTTTGATGCAAGTATTTCAGCTGCCATTGTCAAATGAAATAGTATCTTAAGATTCTGTAATACACTGGAATCTTTTCCAGGATCATTGCAGATACAAGAAATGTATTCCTGAAAAGTTTTTTGGTCTCTCCTTCCCTTAAATTAAGGTGTTGTTGTTTTTTTCCCCTCTATAAACCATGTTAGCTGATTAGGAATGCCTGAGAAAGCCTACAGATCCTCTAAAATATAGAGTTCTTATTAGGAGTCATTAAAATTGGGGTCTGTGAATTCTAAAAAATGTTTTGGTAACAATATTTCAGTAAAACTGGTTCCCTTTATAATTCTATGTTTTTTATGCATTTAAAATATTCTGAGGTATCCATAGGCTTCATGAGATTGGGGAAAGTGCCCTTAAAACAATTAAAATAGATTCAGAACTCTGTTCAATAGTAATATCCATGTAGATTTGGAAGTTTTATTTTTTAAGCAGGGATTTTATAGATTGTTATATTGATTAGCTGAAAAATATTTCTTTTATTGTTCAGAAGAGCAAAAACTGCACAAATGTGATGTGTTCTCTTAAAATGTTTAAGCCAGAAATTAAAGAAATAAAATTGGCATTCTGTTTTGTTAGCATAATACCATTAAATATGAATTTGTTATTCATCCTAAAATGAATAAATTAAATTGAAATTCACTAATGAATATTTCTTATTATTGTTCTTTTTGACAAATATTGAGATATGTTGTGTAAATATTTTGTCTACAACCTTTTCCAGGAATTTCATAATTTTAAGCTCTATTCTTATTATTTGTTCCTGATGTTAAACAATTTGACAATTAATGTTATTCATCAGGTATTTTCTTGGCATTATTTAAATTACTTTTTAACAGCACACATCTATTGTAATGGCTTACATCTCATTTATGCATAAAATTTACTGTGTGGACAGGTTTTTAAATCTTTTTTAGACATTAATTATTATTTACTATATTATTATTATTATTAGTTTTGTTTTTTCTCTTTATTAGGGATATATATTGCCTCTCTATTTCTAATGATCATACCCCAAGCATAAAAGAACATGCCTTTATTATTTGTATTTCATTTCTTCATCTTGTTTAATGCTGTTTTTTGAGGTTGCATAAAGCTAAGGAATTCAAAAAAAATTAGCAGTTACCACTCCCAACACACCCAAATCTGTCATAGCAAGTTATTTTTTCTCTATAATACTCCATATATAGCACAACATTTTAAAAATTAATTTCTGAATCAAAAGTAAATCTTAAGATTTAACTAATACTTATAAGAGTATAGCTTTAGTGATGAGGCAGGTTAGGAAAAATTCTGATCTTGTCTCCCAGTAGGGAAGTCCATTGTATGCTGATGGAGCCTATGAAGAAGATAGGACATTTTCTTCTGCAGCTTGAATCACTAAACAGCACCTGGTTTGAGTAAGTGTTGCTGTTGATTTTAAATATAAGGGTTTGAATGGGAACAAATTACTAGAACCCTTTAATATAAGGGCAGGAAAATTTTAAAGGCATGTTTCATGGCAAAACTTTTAACTCTTGGTTTTCCCTAGTCATTTGGTTGTCAATCTTTTTGTATTAGGGGAAAAGGTTGAAAATCTAGTGTTACTTGAGGATAGACTATGCTATGACTGAATCATTCAATCAATTTTTGCTAGAATTGCTTTTCAATGTGTTTTTTCTCCCACAGCATTTACAAATATTATTTTCATTATTCTAAGAAATACACTTTTTGGTTTAGAGATACTAAATCATAATTATTTTTAAAATATTAGACTATTAATAAATTCGCAGTGTAAACTAAGAGTAGTAAAAGAATTAGATATATAGAAAATGCCAGGTTAAATATGTCAAGTTTTAGTATACAAAAAATATAACTTTTCTTTGTAGTACCCTGGCCATTATTGTTGTTGGCAGCTGGTAGGTGGTACTTTTCAAGAATTTAGAATGAATCTAAATGTTTCTTTTAAAAATAGATTAGAATTCACTTTGAGAAAACAAGAATTTTCCATTTAGACAAATACATTTAGATGTGCCGACAAAATAACTCTTAGCATTCATAGTTAAAAAAGGGGAAAAAATGTACATATTTTGTGTACAGCCCAGCCCTTTGAGTATTAATTCTGACCAGATCACACTGTAAATAATGTTAACTGTCATAAAATAAACACAGCCGTGGTCTGCACCATCTGTTTTATAATTATTTTGCAGCTTCTTTTTTTTGTTTGTTTTTACTGAAATGGAACCTACTGATAGCTCTGTGAAGTTATGTTTATATAAAAGTAAATTACACTTGTACTTTAACAAACTTGGCTTTCCAAACCCAAGTCTCTAGGCACTCTTTGTTTAAAAGGGGAAAAAAAAGAAAAACTTTTCTCTCCTTTTTTCTACTCCTTCAGAAAATTGCAGTCACAAACAGAAATATGCTGTAATGTTTTAGTGCTGCTTTTCTTTTACTTTGCACATGCAAAGGAGATGTCTTTAGAAAACCATCTGGGGGAGGGACTTACTTAACCACTGAGTGAACTGGAGGTTATTGGACTTAAGTAGTAGTAGAGAGGTCTTTCAAACTGAGGCTAGTGTGGTCTCATGGTTTGTTTTCATTTTGCATCTTCCTGGTGTGAATGTTTTTGACTGTGTCAGAATTAAAGGTTCCCCAGAACATTTAGGCAATTTTAAGAAAACACACAACAACCCCTGTACTTAAATGGTAGTCATTTTCTTAATCACCATCAGCTCTTGATCTTCAGGGAGGCCAGGTACCTTTGATTATCTTTAATACATCATATGAAACTGATAGTGCCAGTGGGAGGTGGGTGGCATATTTCATAATGGTATTTCCCCTCCCCTTGCTTATGGCTAAATACTTCTCCTGACAGAGTTTGCCAATATTCATAATTATTAGGCATCTTGAATGGGCTTTCCCCTAGTATTACTGAGCTGCTTTTGGATGACACCTGTCCAACTCTTCTGTTCTTATTGCCTTGCGTGTCTCAGCTTGCCAGCTCTAGCTCAGGTAGTCTTGCAGAACATCATTTGCTATTAGTAAACTCATTTTTCTCAGTTCAACAGGAAAATCAGTTTAACAAATGTTTTAAAGAACTAGTTCTTTGCTAGATGCTGGTGGAGAATCCAAATCAACTTTGTCGTATCTTTTTGTTCACAATGGTCAAACCCCAGACTGTCACTTGGGATAAAACCTTATATATAATATATGCTACACATATATTGTGCATATATATGTATACATAACATGCATCTATATGCATATAGACAGAAACATAAAGAAATGTGTTGAATAAATGTTGAATAAATGAATTAATGACAAAATATCAGTTCAGACCCTATGTGCTGCAATTATTAAACATTTTCTTTATATAAATATCTCCTTTTTATGTAATTATCTCCTTTTTTTAAATTTCATGCTCCATGTATACTTATCTTAAAGAGGTTGTATACACATATTCATACTACATATATTTGAAGAGCATACATATACATGTGTGTCTTTCATCCTGGAAGAGTTATATAAATTATCCACTTAATTCCAGAGTTAGGAAAATAGCATCCTCTTTTTACAAATCTACTTTGAAAGTGATGCTGTGGACTCTGTAGTAGCCCATTCTAATACTAAATAATTTTCATGAAAATGGGACAGAGTAATTGCCAGTACTTCTATGATTGATATTTTGATATATTATGAAGGAAGAAAAAAGTCATAGAATGTTTAAGCTAGAGGAAATTTAATGATCAAACCACATCTGGAACATTAATAGAGATAGTAACGAGGCAATAAAAAGTTTTGTCATTAATAAACCAGATTTGAACCCAAGCCCATAACTGCAAATCCAGTTCATTTTCCATTGTGTCACACTGCTTTTTTTTTATTATTCACTTTGGATTAAATTGGACACCCTTCTCTATTTTATAAAACCCTTGACAATGTGGTTCCAAGCTACCTTCTTTCCCATTGTTGATTTGATTTCCCATCACCCACTGAATGGTCCCAACGAGACTAGCCTTGCTGTTTCTCACACATAACTATCCAGCTCCATCTTGGTGCCTTTCCACAGATGAACAGGATTCCTTGAGTGCATTTCTATACATCTTTATCACTTGAAAACCTTAGTTTTCTGCAAAACTCAGCTGAATCATTATTCTCTATATGACCCCCCTAGTTGTTAGTGCTTCCTCCTGCTCTCTTAGAGTTGGCATTGTATTTTTTTTTTATATACTCATTGGTACACAGGCTGTCTTTCCTATGGAATTTAAAGTTCTTGAGGGCAGTGATGATCTCATTTTTGTCTTTGTATTCCCACCCCCAGCCCCAAGAGCCTAGCAAAATGTCTGGATGCCTGTAAATGCTTTTTATTTTATCGATTGTTTGATTGGAGAATTCCATGAACACTTTCATTTTTCTCAGAGAATATCTTTGATATGTTTATTATAGAAAAAGTGATAATGTTTTAAAGATTGAAATAATTATATATATTTTGTTGTTGTTTAAAAAGTTTGGTTACCAACCAGCAAGCATTTACTAAGCACCCATTGTGTGCTATGCATTATGCCTATATTTGCAGGATGTAAAGACAAACAGCACAAATACCGCTTCTCAGAGCTTACATTCTAGTTGGGGAAAAAACATGTACAATTAATCAAATGGCATATATATCCAAAGTAAATACAAAGTAATTTGGGTCAAGTTCAAGACAGACCACATTAAGCATAGCTTAAACATCGTTAAGAAAAGAGCCTGATGTTTTAAAAAGGCCACACTGGAGAGGCAGTTTCAGATATGGTGGGGAACCTATGCAAAGGCATGAAAATGGAATGAAATTTTAATTTAGTGAAGGACAAAGAAGCCAGTTAGCTGAGTGTCTGCATTGGAAGAACATATATTTAGCCTAAACAGGTAAGCTGGAGCTAAAATGGGAAGGAATTGATTGCCAGAAAGAAGAGTTATATCTTTTTCTAGAAGTATTAGGAAACTACTGGGGATTTTTATTTTTTTCAGTAGAAGAATAGCATGATCTGACCTGTGCTAGTTATAAAATTCACTTTAGTATTTATGTGGGCAGATTGGAGCAGGAAGAGACTAGAAACAAGGAGACCACTTAAGAGACTACTTTAATAGACCAAGTGAGAGGTAATGATGTACTGAACTAAATAGGTAAGGACTAGGGAAGAATAGAAAAGTGGGCAGCTGTGAGGGATAGTATAGAGTTGGAATGGCCATGACTTAGCAACCGATTAGATATGAAGACATGATTGGATGTTGGGTGAGGGCTAGTGGAGAAAATGGAAAAGTCATGGGTGACTTGAAGGTTTTGAATCTGGGTGATTATCTTGTTAAAATGCTATTTTAAATGTAGTGTTGTTATATGTAATAGTTGAAAGAGATATGAATCCATTTTTGAGCTTTAGAGTTTCAAATGTTCTTAAAATTGATTGGAGGGATATAGCATTTTAGGTAATTTGAAGGAAAAAACTACTAATGTTTTCCATAATCAGGATATTTCTTTTTAATATGTACAATTAAAAAAAATTCCACTTTACATTTATTATTAGCCTTGGTTTCAACAGATACTAGAAATCAAAATGTAGTAGCATTTAGAACATTCTAACTCCAGTAGATCAGAAACTTTAAAAATTTAGTGATTTATTTTCATGAATTTTTCCAACTCCTAGCATGTTCCACAAAATATTAAGAATACCATATTCTTAATATATTGTGGTACGTGTTATATTAATATATCATATATATATATACTATATATTCTTAATATTTATATCACATACAAGAAGTTGGAAATATAAGAATATTTTTATACTTAATATTACAAATATATGCATATTCCAATGTTTCTTTTCTAATTTGCCCAATATTTGTGCAAAATATTTCTTAGAGTACTTGATATTACCCATGATAATACATTTTGATAAGTTGCTAATTTTGGTCTAACCAAATAGTTGGACTAACATGATTTTATTATATAAAAGATAAATAATAAAATTATCTTAGGTGAATCACAATATTTCAAGTATTTATTTTTTAAAAGACCTAACAACTTCTCCAAACAGTTACCCTTAAAAAAAAATTCTTCTTTTACCATTCCCATTTACCATTGCAACCTCTGACTCCCCCTCATTCCTCCTCCCTCTGCCCCAACCCCATTTACTCTTGACAGTGGAGGACTCATTCTGCATCTGTTCTCCAGCTAAAGCCCTCAGGAAAAATTAAAAAGCTGTTCTTGCAAATTCATCATTATTATTAAGAACCGTAATTCACCTCATGGTTATCTCAGCCCCTTCTACAGCTCTTATCTTCGCTCCGTGATGACATTGCCTTCTTGAGTGAGGCATCGTTCCAGCGTCTCATCTCTCCCACCTTAATTTGTAGCGATGCATTGCATTTTGGTGACAGGCAGTTGTTCGTGCTTGAATAACCCGAGATTTGAATTCTACAGTTTGTGGCATCCATGTAATGCTTAGCAGTAGGTACAGCTGTTAACTATTCGCTTATAAATAATCTTTTTCCCCTCTCAACCTGTCTCCCAGGTAGTGTACCTGTCACCATTAATAACTCATCGGCAGCTCCCTGGTGATTTGGCCCATCACTTGTCATTCACAGAGGAACAGGGCTCCGGCCTGCTATTGAAGCTCACACGAGCTTCTTCGGCAGGGATTCACTCATCCCAGCAGCTGTATTGTTTCAAGTCCCCCGACTTATGGGAAATTACATTGATGGGTTTCGCAGGCAACCAGTCACCCCCTCACAAAACCCTTTCCACACAGAGTTTTTCTGCTCCGTTTAAGAAACATGGCAATGTGTTATGGGCCAGACACAATCCTATCTCCAGGTTACTTCTAACAAGGCAGGAGGTGGGGAAAGTTCAACCACAAACACGCACCTTCCCATCTCTTTTGATGGCATCCCTACATAGAAGCACGTCAGCTTCGCGATCCCCTTTTCTTTATAAACTTCGAACCCTTACGTTTGTTTTGGTCGGTCGTATGTGAATGCTGTGCTGCCTACATTCTACGGGTTGTCACCAAAATGAGAAGCCCACAGTCAGATTTTAGAAGAAGATAGCAATAATCCCTAATCCGTTGTCTTCTGCCAACTGTGCAGTACTTCGTGTTGGGATCTGGGGAGGCGTTCAAGGGCTCCTTCTTAAAGTCTTCAGTGGTCATCATCTCTTAGCCAAAAGCACGAGATCTCATCTCCAGTTTTGGGAGCGTCTGGGTTCTTTTAACCATTTGGCTGATAAAAATTCCTTTCCAATCCCGAGATTCTGTAGAAAACAATTCAGGATACTTTTGAAGTTGAGCTGTGGCAACACAAGTATGTAGATGAGTAACTATGTATCTGGGAGTTAAGCACAGTTTGTGAGCCATACATACTATGTTTTGGTAGCGCATCCCTCTGTAAATAAAGCAGACAGTTTGTATATTGATTAAGTTTTTATTTAGGAATAGATTGGATTCTAAAGCGTCTTTGCTATTTGCTATAAATCGTCACCTAACAGGAGCAGATCGACAGCACCTAGAATGATGCCATTAATAGCTAAGAAACATTTTTTGGATGTCATGAGTTGGGGAAATGGATTGGGAATCTTTTAAACTTCAAGAGAATATTGGGGGGGGGGACCCAGGAAATTTTTAAAAAGTAGTGTGACTTGAAATAACTAGTTTAATTGGCCAGTTATTTGATTAATATGGATTTTCTTTCTCAAGGGTAAATTCTGAAAATGGCAACATCTAATTAAACCTACTGGAACCCAAAGATATACTGTTGTCATTTGTCAGTCTGTCTTTGGGAACAGGTGGTGTGATGGGAAATAATAAGCCAAGTGAATCAGATTGTGCCAAGAATGGTCTTCTATCCTTTACCCCTGCCTCTAACTAGAAATTTTGTCAGTTATTAACAAATCTTTCCTCCAAGTATTTTGGCCTTACATTTAAGAGAACTTCAAAAACTATTTCTTTTTTTTTTTCAGGAGACATTTATTAAAGATATTCATTTAAATTCTATAAAGAGCCTTGGATTCCATACTATAGGGAATGGAAATAATGACCTTCATAGTATCTAATCAGATAAAAGCATGTGGCATGTATAGCAAGATTCACCTAAGTTTCAAGGTGTGCAGAGATATTATTATGATATCTAAAGTGGATTGATTTCCGCCAGCAGGAAACTTCTCAGTGCAGGTAAGATTAGGTCTCTACTTGTAGGGATTCAGGTGTATTATATTGTTTCATCTTTAAATTACAAATGGATATTAAAATAATAGTAATAAAATCTATTTTGGTTTTAAGGGAGGCCAATAAAATTGCTTAGAAAATAATTATTGAGCATTTCAAGACTTTATTATGTATTTATTATATAATTTCTGGAATCCATCCACGACCCTCTGGAGTCCACCCAGCACTCTCCCCTAGGTTTCTTTAAGTTTGTTATATTGATTACAATTTATTTTTCTTCTGTAACATGCACCTCTATAATATGAAAAGAAAAATGGGTACTCCAAAATCAACCCAAAAGATTACAGTACAATCAAATTAATTTAAAAAAATCTTACCTAATAAGTGTTTCCAAGATCTTTTAAGATTTCAAAATATAATCGTTTTTTGGTTATTTTTAGCCTTTCCCATTTCCCTTACTATTTCCATTAAAAAATTAACATTGTACTTATCCTTTGTAAAGTTGGAAGAAGAATAGTTTGCTATTTTCATTGCCACAGTTATTTTTTAGAGCCCAATGGCGGTCTACAACTAATTGCCTTTGGAGACTATTCCTTATATACTTATTTTTTTAAATGAATCTGTCCTCTTTGTTGATTCCATAAAACACACCTGGACAAAGATCCATATAATAATTAAAATACTCATTTAAAGTACATATAGAAAAATGGATACAAAATGGAAAACAACTCCAATTTCCTCCTTCTTTTGAAACTCCATTTGTTTCATTCTTATTTCTTTCTTCTTCATTTTCCTTTAAGGACAGTATGAAATAATGGATAGAAATCTAGCCTTGAAGCCAGGAAGACCCGAGTTCAAGTCTTGTCCATGACACAAACTAGTTATGACTTTGGATGGGTCTGTAAACTTGTAAGCTGTGGAGAAGCTGCCAGCCTGCATTGCTGTAGAAAGTTCCTCAGTACCTACACCACTGAAATCCCAAGTTCACCCCCTATTCCTCATTGCTCCAAGAATTTTGTGGATACCTAGCACTATGTGAAAGTATGTTTAGATAGGGAATAAAACTTGCTGATTTGTTTAAATGCTACTTTTTAAAATTTTGTTTCTGTGGTGTTTAGCTTGCTCAGTGAATTTATACTTTTTGGGGCATGTTGGGGTTAAAAGAGAATTGGCAATTTGGACTTTTGGTATTTTCCAGCTGCTCCTCAAGAGAATATAAAGGGCCTATGGAACAGGTCCAGACCAGTGGATGTTTAAGAGAAGAAAAAAAAAGTTAACCAAAGAGCATTCTTATGTGACTTAGTTACCTTCTGTTGCATTATAGAAAGGGGCAGGGGGAAGATACTTATTCTTTACAGTTTTTAACATAAAAACAAATATAAAAAAAAATCTAAACTATCGGAATCACCAAAATGACCTCTAGGTACTCTGGCTCCCAAAGCACAGTTTATCAAATCTCCTCCATGAGCCCCCCCTGCACCCTATAAAAAATCCAGAGTGAAGTGTGAAAAGCATCAGAAAGTCTCATTTGTGCCAGTGCAGTCTTTTAGTTGCTTGCCAGCACCTTCATCTCTTCATATGTTTCTAGCTAAGGTCTAACATAGAACAAAAACCCGACAGCAATGGAGACCAGATGCCGGTATTTCTTCTCTGTCACTTGGCTGCTGAGCAGATGGAATTTATATCAATCGGGCATGCTAGGAGGAAGAGGCCGTGGCAGCCAACATGTGGAACTGGGGCTGAGTGACATTTTTGCTAATGTTTTGTCCTTGTAGAACATTATGCTTCCTCTTTGCTTATGAGCTGTGGTTTTCCTGACTCAGACAAGGTTCCAACTCCAGCTGGAATGGCTGTCGTTCTTCCCCTCAACCCCCCCTTTAGTCCCCCCCACCCAACTCGGGGAGTGCTGGGAGCTATGGAGGAGTAGTGGGGCTCTGCACAATGGAGTTCTTTATTAAAATACCTGACATCTGCATGCAATGCACCCAGATCTTCAGAGCTCAAGTACAGGAATGCGTTGGGCATTACCAGTCACTTTTTGTCTGGTACTGTGTGCTTGTTTGATTTATATAATGAATGATTGCCTCTGGCTAAAGAGCACTTGGACCATGTTATTGGACGGAAGCTTTTATATTTTTCCAAGAGGCATTGTCACATACAGTCTAAGAATAAGAGTGTTAAAAAGTCACAGACAACAACCCAAAATGAGGATCTTGCTGTAATCTTGAAATTCTCTCTTGAAAAGAATGTGAGATCAGAAAACTTTAAACTATCAACAAAGGTGCTTCAATACATTAAAATATCTTAGTTTGCCATTTTTAAAAGATAATAGAATTATGAAAGTGCCTCCAATTGAGACCATCCCAAAAAAAACCCTCAAATGAACAAGCAATTGCTTTAGACTCCAAATGACTTTCTCTCCAAAATACATTGTACCTTTGCATCATGTTTGAAACTCTTTAGCTATCCTTAAAGGAGTATATATGTATAATACATGTATTATTGTTATTCTCATTAACCTTCAAAGTATAAATATATACATGCCTACTCCTACATTGTTGCATGTTTGATCCTAATATTTTGTAGCAATAGGATATGAAAATTCTTCATAAATATTTTATTTCAATAAAACACTTGTAGTTATGCCTGAAATTACTCATTCATACAATTAAGTTCTTTTTCTCTCCCTCTCTTCCCTTCTCTTCTTCCTTTCTCTCTTTGTTCCCTTCTTCCCTCTCTACTGACCTCATTCTTCTCTTCTTATTCCTCTCTCTCTCTCTGTCTTTCTCTCTCTCTTTCCTTCTCCTTCTCTATCTCTCTCTCTCTCCCCTACCCTGTTTTTCTTGGTCTTCTCTCCCTTTCCCCTTTCGTTTCCCAATATACTCAATTCCCTAAACTGTGTTCATATTTTCAATTAGATATCTGGAACATACTCAGGCCTCAAAAGAAAGTTTCGAGCAGAGTTTCCTCTACCACTTTTTTCCTTGTCACCTTCATAAATACTAATTTTGGGTGAGATCAAAAAGGTCACAGTTGTTTCTTTCGCTCTCCCCTTCCAAAGAGACTAGAAATGTTTGTCAAATCTTGAGTCTCAAAGGAAGCCCCAACCATCGTCCTGTCTGATCCAGTGTCTCCAAGACTTTAAACGGTGCCTCATAAGTCAGTTTGTCTAGTGACTCTTTTCTGGGTTTAACATCCCTCTTCCCTAAGAAGGCTTTCCTTCTATTCATCCTGATGATGGGACCTCAGGATAATCTTTCCCAGAGGCAAGGGCCCCAGATTTTGCTTCAAGGTTAGAGTTAGCACATTGGGCGATGGAGTGGGGCGATGGGAAACTAGCCAACCCCCGTGGTCTCTGGAGAGCATGACTTCTGCAGAAAAGGATTGAATTGAGCCTCACCATTCATTCCTTTGTTTATTGTACATACCTGCTCCCCACTGGGCACAAGCTCAGAGCTGTAAAGTTCTTGTAAGCAGCCAGGTCTAGGGAAATTAAACTATATACTATGTATATGACCTATAATTTAGGCAGCTATTATACAAAATATACAGTGTAATAATGCAATCAGATGTTTGCATAACAATGTAATATATTCTTCCATAACAGATTATCTTGCTGAAGATACCATTCTAAATTAAATGGGACACTACTAATTTATTCTTACTGTAAGTGTCCCCTTGCCCTTTTAGTACCCAGCAGCTTTGTCTTTCTTTTGAGTCTGCCTTAAAGTCTTGTTTAAAAGAAACTGCCGAAAAGCTCTGGACTCTGTCCCTTAAGATTAATCTCACATGTTTTGGAAAGCATGCCTTCCTTTCTCAGCATAAGGACACCCTGCATAAATTCCATTCCATGTTTTTTCATGTCTCTTCCACTAAATAATGTAGCTGAACATTATTATATGAGTGAGAAATAACTTTTCCACCTTTCTTGCCCAAATCTCAGTAATTGTTTTAATTAATAACAGTTTTTTAAATGATGATATATCACTAATGAAGTCTATTGGCATTACTAGTAAGTATCAACATTATTCCTAAAGAAAGAACCTTGAATTGTTTTTGTTGGTTATGAAAGTTCCCAGGTCTCTCTCTCTCTCTCTCTCTCTCTCTCTCTCTCTCTCTCTCTCTCTCTCTCTCTCTCTCTCTCTCCCTCCCTCCCTCCCTCCCTCCCTCCCTCTCCTCTCTGCCTTATACTCCCCTCCCCCAAAAGAAAGTATATATGATTTGTGTCTTTTTAAGGAAAAAAAAGAAACTTGAATTGAAAGAGTTGTACTAAAGTAACACTATTGGTCATGCCTTCACATTCAAAGTGAATTAAAAAATTAAGTACTTATCTTAGAAGTTTGAGCAGTGTGGATGGTTGATGTGGATAACAAGATATATATATATTCTTATAGGTTTTTAAAAATACAAATTATTCAGATAATTATTTAAAATCTAGACTTTCTTTGTGTAGATATGGAAGACTTTTATTTTCTCCCTCTCCCAACCCCCATTCTAGAGTAAATAAATATCATGAGGAGTGACTCCTGTGAACTTGGAAGGAAGAAGGAAAAAGTGAACTCTAAACCTGTCAAAGCCAAATAAATAAGCAAATACATATTTTGAAAAGAACCTAAAGGGGCAGCTAAGTGGCTTGCTGGCTATAGCTAGGCCTAGTGACAAGAGGTTCTGGGTTTAAATGTGGCCTCAGACACTCCTAGCTATCTGACTCTAGGCAAATCATTTAACCTCAATTTCTTAGTCCTTAACTGCTTTCTGCCTTGGAACTGATAACTTAGCATCAATTTTAAGACAGAAAGTAAGGATTCAAAAAAAAAGAAAGAAACATAACCTAATACCTTTGAAAACAAAGATGAGACATCATATATGGATTTTTCTTTAATAAATAAATTCAGTTAATTAATGTTGGCAGTAGTGCCAGAAGATTCTTTTAAAAACACTTTTTTTTTAATTTTCTGATGAGCAATGCAACTTAATTTGTGTCAAAGAACCTGCTTTAAAAAAAGTTCTGAGTTCAATAATTTCATTTAAGATCTTCCAGAGAAGCCTGACCAGAATAAGGTAAATACAGCAGCCCGAGAATGTCAGTATGTTGGTCTATGTTACTGTAGTCTCTTTCCTCCTTTAGCTCTTAGAAGATTGACTAACATTAAATAACTGTACTTTGCCTACTTTAAAAGGCAAAGAAATTACCTTATAGGGGTATGTAAACCAGAGCTTTCCCAGCTATGTTCTGAGCCAACTCTCCCTCTTCCAAGCACCCCCTCCCCCCCTTCACTCACATATTCATATACACAATAGTAAATAACCCCATATAAATCAGAATCTTATCTCAATCTACCGTCCCTCCCCAGGCTAATTGTGGGGAATACTGTTAGTCTGAAAAACATCAGTTCATTTCAAAGAACTGAATCCAAACTTTTCCAGTCCTTGTCTTAGTATTTCAATTTGTCGTGTCCTGTTCTGTGTTTTCTTTATCACTTATAATGTTGCTCAGTTTGTCTCAAAAGTGTCCCAGAGAAAATACTGAGTCTCATTCGTGGTAACAAAGCAGAGAAATAAAATAAATATTAAACATAATGAATGATAAAAATGAAGGCATCCAAGTGTTAGTTTATGAGTTTGTAATTATAGTTATCTACCTTTTGATAATAACCACATATGTAACATTTATATACATTATCTCATTTGATCCTCACAACAATCTTGTGGGAAAGGTATTATTATTATCCCCTTTAACAGTTTAGGAAACTTGGGCTCAGCAAGGTGAAGGGACTGGCCTTAGGACACACAGCTAATGTCTGAGGTTAGAATTTACAGGTCTTCAGTATGCACTTTATACTAAGTTGTTCCTCCAGTGAATGAACAAAAAAGTGTATATTAAACAACAAGAGTACAAATCCAAAAGCAAGAAATTCTTTGCTTGCGAAGAACATTATAGGGAAAACAACACGTACATTTAGAAGATTTCAGCACAAGTTGGACAGAAAGATCCAGTGGTCATTAGCAGATGCAATTCATCTTTTAAAATTCCATTTTCATTTATGAAGCCATTTCCATTTCTGTTATTGACAAATTTTACAAAGCCAAGGACATTCATACTGAGAACTCGAGGAGTTCTGGGTTTTATCATCTGCAGAAGCAATGGCTAGATTGATCTCCACAAAAATAGTTTTTCTGGAAGATGGTTGCAGGGGACTCACTAGAAACTGATAATGATGGGGGGGGGGGTAGGTGTGGGGAGGAAACATTGCTATCTCAGTGAATTCATCTATCAATGGTAGCTGTTGAGTGGCTGGTAGTAGTAGTGGCAGGATTGGTGTACCCTTTCTTCCTTGGGGATATATGTTTTGATAGTGGCTATCCAGACAGGGCTAGAATAATTAAATGAATACGTGTTTATTAAATTCTAGTGATACAGATACAAAAGAGAAAGAGTCCTCGCCCTGGAGAAATTTATATTCTAGGAGAGGGGAAGAAACAAGTAGAGGAGTGGCAACTTAGGAAAGGGTGTTTTTGTCTGGGAAGTCAGAAGTGTAGTGAATGGAACCATTGGACTGTCAATGGAGACACTCATTCCAGAAACAGAGATAGTGTTTATTTGATTACTGTTCCCAGAACAAGAGGGAGAAGGTGGGAGAAGGGAGAGTATGGAGTGAGCTCATGAATAAATCACAATCAGCATAATCATAATTCCTTTCATTTCTGTTATCACTTGAAAAACTCACCAAGTACTTTGTTCACAACAACCCTGTGAGTTGGGCGGTACAAATATTGTTTTCCTCATGGTCACATAGCTCATAAATGTCAGAGGCGAGATCATAGCATTGAATTATCAAAGGTTATTTGAAAAGGACATCCGAGAAAAGCTAAGGAAATTAATGTACTTAGCTTCTTTTATTGGAGAGGTGGAGGATAATGGGGACATACATGGGGAAGCAGTTGCTGTATCCTTTGGTTTTACTTGACTGGTTATCTTAATTTTTTTTTTCATTTCGTTTTCCTTTGTTATAAGAAAAGGTGGTCATGGTGGTAGTTTGGCATCCACAGTGACTGTAATGTACAAACAAGAACCAACCTCCAAAATCATAACCTCAAACATCATCTGGGAGAGAACTTTTCTTATAGTAGACAAATCTGTTCACTGCTTGTTAGCTGAATGAGCCTAATCTAATCCCTTGATTTCAGTGACTGGCTTAGAGGGACAGAACTAGTCAGTGACTTTCAGAAAGTAAAAATGTGTAGATTCATGCATATTTTGCTCTGATTGCTAGGATGGGCATGGTTTCAAAAAAGAAAATCCAGACGAGTGAACACATCTGTGAGTTTCCACTCTACCACAGTGGTATTAAACCTGTATAGAACAGAGCCTATATCGAATTTTTAAAAATAGTCTAGTCTTTACAACAAAATAAATGGCATTTTTTTCTCAATTTTTAAAAGTCAGTGCCATGAACTGATTCTCGAGTTGTGATGCTCCTCTGAAATCAGTAGAAGGTAGAAGGTAGGGCCTGGGTGTTTGGGGGGTTGTTTTCTCCCAAAGGATCCAGAGACTCTCAGCAATCATTATGGTGCTTAGATCTTGAACCTACAAAAAAAAAATACAACTGAGTGAAACTATCTGCAGTGTTGTCACCTGTACCAGCCCTAATCCTCTCATCTCTTTCGGAGCATGGCAAGTTGTTTCTAAAGCAGGATGGAATGACAGCAACACACAGAAAATTCATGTTAATGTGCCCGAATATTCATCAGAACCATGTGGCAGGGTCTGAAAACACAGAGTGCCTCTTGTGTTGACCAGGCCACCCCGAAAGGCAAGAGGGCAGGAGGCACTTATAAACAGTGGCGGAGAACAAGCCATGTTGTCTTTGAAAAGTTTTCATTTTCCCTTGAATCAGCTACAGTCTCTTCCTTAAGGTCACCGCAGTTTGCAATCTTTGGCAAGAAGCTTCTTCCATTTTTGGTAGCGGCCGTCTGACTTTTTCTTTTCCTTTTTGGAAAGGTTTTCCCCCTAAACGACCATTATCTTCCAAACCTGTTTCATGTTATCACTGTCAGATGCTTCTCTGCATTCGTTAGAATAAAAAGTCACATATAGGTACACATATATATGTGTGTGTGTGTATACATACATCTATTTAGAGGTGGGGAATTGAGAGTCATATGGTTATGATTTGAGCATGACAAGCTTGAAATTTTTTTAAGAGGAAAAAAAATGCTATACCTTTTTCTCTGGGCAGTGAACTTGCTGTAGGAACATCAAAGAGAATGTGTACTGGATCAAGGTGATTTTTTTTTTGACCACATCATTGCCAGCTGCGGTGTTTATGATTAGAGGCAGGCGTTCCAGACACCTCCGAGTCCTCACTAACCGTCAGATCTTTAACGGGATCCATCCCAACTGGGTGACACTAAACAGACAGCCAGAGGGGAGTCGGTGGGAGAGAGCCGGGGAAGGAGGGGAGGGGAGACGCTTTGGTGAGCTCCGTGCACTCGCCAGCCAAGCCTTATAACAAACTCTGCTAATGCCAGGCTGCGGGCTGCCCAGAGGCCCTGTATCATGCCTTTCAGCGCCGCTTTCATTAGCAGAGGGGATGACTAGAGCCCAGCAAATGCTGTCATTGATCCTCTCTCCTAGAGATCAGGGGTGTGCAGCGTTCAGGTCACAGCCCAGTCAGCTTTGAAGCAGCTCCATTTCACACCGCTGACAGCCACATACTGTCGACTCGCTGGTGGAAGCTGACACAATTCCCTCTCTGATCCGATTCTCTGCTCTATGCAGCTAACTACATCCAATTCCCCCCGGATCTTCCTTCCACTAGAAATATTAACACTTGTTTACTGGTCCTGTTGACATAAGAATGCTGCAAATAGCCCCCCGTACGACGGAGAGACAATTCAGGAGATGAGCACTTCCCTTTGCGTTGTCATCCTTCTCTTTGGTCAGAGAGTTTTAAAACAATGTTAAAATTAAAAATAATAGGAATGCTAAGCTATTTGGCTGAATAAATAGAAGAACGGCCTGAATCAGTCAAGAACAATATAAAAGTAAATGGAGTTTAATGGCTAAGAGAGCTTATTTGATTTTCTGCACAGAACTTATTCCAAACACCATCCTCGTTAGCCCAATGTAAAATTATAGTTTTATTTTCTTCTTTTTCTTCAAGTAGAAAGATCAGATGATGAAAATTATTTTGCTGCTATTTCTTTTTTTTTAATTTTCTGCCACTAATAGATTTCTACTACTCAGTAATTCAGTTAGGATTGGCCAGACCCCCAATGATTAAAACTCCCAAGGATCTCCTGAGCTTTTCTTTCTGCCATCATTTTACTTTTTTTTGTAGCCCTCTTCTCATCTTCTTTCTCCTGACTCAATCATTCTGTCCTCCCATCCCTTTAACTTACTCCAACAGTATTTATGTGGTTTTGCTTCTTGGACCAGGAAAGGCACAGTGGATCTTTGTACAGGAGTAGCATGACAATTCCTCTGAAACCCAGCAATCCTCAGTCTTTGTGGTCTGAAGGCAGTAGAGCCTTTCAAACATTTCCTAACTAGACGGCTCTTGAGTGATGAGGTGGAAACTGTGCCTTACTGGCTGGTGGTATGGTTCACTGAAGGCTTAGGTTAGAGTGTGTAATTGGGAGTCTCAATTGGACGAGACTTCAGAGGATCAGAGTTTCCTTTGGAGAGCTGTGATACCTGCCGTCTACCTGAGAATAAGGGGCTGAGGATGTCCGTCTACGTATCTTGCTTGGGTCCTTGGAAAAGTATTTATTTTGGATCTTGTCAGATGTCATCTGTTCACTCCTTTATGATATAAGGGGAAGAGAGAATTGAAAAGGAGACGAGATGGATTTAAAAACCTTACACTCTGAACCCTGTGCTTTGAATAATCCTTTGGAAATGTTCCTTATGAAAGTTTCCTTAGGACATTTTGAGGTCTTTTCCTGCAACCCCAATCTCCTTAAATCACTTATGCCTTTCCTTTCTAAGTTTCCTTATGGTTCTAAAATAATCTCCTTTCTAACTGCTGATTCTCTTCCTTATCTCTAGACAAAATTGTTACTTTTTATATCCTACTTTGCCTCCTAGATCCTGATACTGCCTTACTCTCTACTCTTATTTGATTAATGGAGATCATTTCTGTATCCCTGACCTTTTTCACCATATCTGTTTCCTTATTATATATATATGTGTGTGTGTGTGTGTGTGTATATATGTGTATATATATATATAAATATAAGCAAATAATAGTTTTTTTTTCTTTCATGTCCTTTAAAATTAGAATTTTCCTCTGGTTATCTTCTTGAAGGAAAGAGAAGTTTCTTAGAATTAGAAACAGGTATTATGCAAGTAGTACAATGACTCCAGACAAATAATGTTGACTAATTAATATTTGGGATTTTTCCGTCTGATGAACAAGAACATTATGGTTTCACATAAAACTAGTCTTAATAGCTTTTATAGAAAAATCTTAAAACATTAGTGTTTTATAGCATATTTAAACCATGCAATTTGTTTCTACTAATAGTGAAAATAAATGTATAAGCCTAAACAACAAAGCATTTTGCAGTGCCCTTGTCATCATGTATTGAATTGACTCAAACTCAGTTTAATTAGTTCACTGCACAACTGAGTTTTAACTTATTTTGTTGACCTTTTATATTCTTCTAGAAATCCCGAATCATCATTTTCCCATTTTTACAGCTGAAGAAACTGAGGCAGATAGAGAGTCTCAGCCTTCGTGTTGCAGCATGAGGCAGTGGCAAATGAGGATCAAAACTTATTTTTAGCCCTTAATTAATGGCTTAGCAACTTCTTAAATTACTAAGGATTTCATTGCATCATGTGGAACTAGCCCATAAAAAAGTGTCCTTTCATTGCAAGAGGGAAGATTAAATTAGTTTTAATAATCAGGTATCTCTTTAGCTATGGGTTCCATTTAGCAACTTTGGCAACTAGGAAGTTAGTGTCTGAATATTTCAGAGGAAAATGATTGGTCAGCTCTTATTTTAAAGACATTTAAGTTCCACATGTATAATTGTATTTGTTTTTAAATTAACAAAACATTCTTCTAGATTAAATTTTTGCCCCATTACAAGTATTTGCATTAATGTCATAAGCACTATAAAATTTTTTTTATGTAGTAAAGAACGAATTCAGAGTAGTTTAGAGACTTTAAAGTGAAAGTTTTTGGAAATTATTTTCCTGCAGCAGGAAATAAGTCTTAAGGTAACTTGTTGGTTATTTTTGAGATGAAAGTGTTTTTTGCAATATAGGAAAAAATGTCTGCACATCCTTTCCATCATTGATCAGTTCCATGACCCTGAATAAATGACTTCATTTCAGTGGGCCTCAATTGCCTTATCTATAAAATGAGGAGTTTAAATGAAATTATCGTAGGTCTCTGCTAATATTCAGTTCCTATTAAACTATTAACTTAAGACTATTTTGAAATGCACAGAAGTATTGAAGTCATCTCTCCCCATCTGCTGAGCTTAGACTGTTTGTCAGTTTGACTTCAAGCAAAGGAAACTTAAGAATCTTTCTGTCACTAGGATTAGGCTAAAGAACAAAGTGATTATACTAGTTATAAGAAGGAAGCTAGAAATTCTTCTGAGAAATGTTTTTCATGAAATGCCTGAGAGGTTTAAATTTTTTTTTTGGCTTCCATCCTTGTCAAACTTAGAGCTTTATGAAGCTCTGCTGCTGCTTTCTCTCCCTCCCTCCCTCCCTCTCCCTCTCCCTCTCCCTCTCCCTCTCCCTCTCCCTCTCCCTCTCCCTCTCCCTCTCTCTGTCTCTGTCTCTGTGTCTCTCTCTCTCTCTCTCTCTCTCTCTCTCTCTCTCTCTCTCTGTCTGTCTCTGTCTCTCTCTGAAATGATTGAGAAAGGAAAATATTTGAAGTTATGTCACAAGAAAGAAAATGGTGCTTGAGAATCAATAGGTACACAATCCAACTAGCCCCTAGAATGAAGGCGTCAAACATGGGCCAGAATATGTGGCCCACAATACTTAAAGATTTCACCTGAACCAAATTAAAATACAATTGGCAAATATTAAACAAAATAAGTAAAAATAGACTAAATCACAGATAATATTAATATGTGGTTTTCTAAGTTAATAAGTACCCCCACAAAGATCCTCATTTACCTTCCTTCTCTTGGTTCTATTTGAGTTTGACACCTCTGGCCTAGATATCATGGGTAAACTTTATTTAATTACTTCATGGGATTCTGTTGAAGCCCATGTGCACCTTCTCAGAATAATGTTTTTAATGCATAAAACAAAATATATGATAATAAAGGATGTCAATTAGGTTAAAATGCAGTTATTATAATATTTTTAAGTTCATAGATACCAAATTAAGAATCATTGATTTTTACCTGAGATTTACCCCCAGAAAGGATTATTATCCCTGTTTTACACATATAAAAAACAATTCTAAGAATTAATAAGTAATTTAAACCTGGATGCCCCCACTTCTAGAACTCATGTTCTTTCCATAGGCAGGACAAATATTGTTACTATTTTATGATTACAATGATAAGTAAATTTCTTTGTTTATAATTTGACATGTAGACTTAGAAATAGCCCCAATTAGAGGGAGGGGGATTTTCTGGACGTGTGAGTTTTTTTAGATCTGTATTAAATTTAAAGTAAAAAAAAGGGGGGGAAGCTTATCATTGTGTCTAAAGGACAAAATGAGAGGAAAATAGAAAGAGCCTTCAGAAAGCCAAATGAAATAGAACCTAGCAAAAAGGAACTATACCAAATATATAAATTGGGCATTTTCTCTTCTATTAAATTTTGTGGGCTTCTTAGCATTAGATATTCCAAGGCAATTTTCACAAAGGTTAACTAGTAAGTATTTCTTTGAGTAACAATAATCTCACTGACCCTGAGATTGCCTTGTGACTCATTTTCACATAGAGTATTCCTGAATAGTGTCTCCCAACATTTCAGGCACACAATGAACATTGCAGTTATTTGTTCAAGTGAAATTTCCACCAGAAACATCATTTGTCTTAGCATAGTGCAGGGGGTGATCATGAATTCTTGAAAGGGATACCAGCCAGTCAAGCCAAGCCCTGGGAGGTCCCATCAAGGTGCAAAGGTGGCAAGTCCAGACCCAGTGATGAACTCTGTAGTGTATCTGTCATCAGGATCAGAGCCATGGTCACTGACTGAAGTTGGGGAGTTGGTGTTGGACACAACAACTTATAAAAGACCATCTTCCAAGTCGTAAAGAAATAGGGCCAGGCACAGTACCTAGTGCTTAGGTCCATAATAAATGCTTGTTTTTGATTTAGTAGAGGGAATACTGATATAAGAATTTAACACTAGTCCCCACCTTTCCCTTTTCTTGGCACCCCAAGAACCTTGGGTTTTTAGCCCATTTTCTGAGGTTGCAATTCAATATCATTCTTTGATTTAATTAAGAACAGGACCTGGAGCTTAATTGTGTTGTGTTGTCTGTCTCAGTTTCCTCAACTGTTATCCAACTCTTCTCCCCACTCCCCACCCTTTCTTGGGGAATAAAGGGAGGAAAAAGGTACTTTGGAGTTTGCTACATAGTGTGAACTTGGGCACTTTTGTAGATAACACTCCCTTCCTTCCTTCCTTCCTTCTTTCCTTCCTTCCTTCCTTCCGCCCTTCCTTCCGCCCTTCCGCCCTTCCTTTCTCCCTTCCGCCCTTCCACCCTCCATCCCTCCCAAACCTAATACCCAAATTATATCCTTTAGCTCTATGGTAATGTAGAGGTAACCCTGTGTTCTTGACAGCCATATTAGCCAGCAGACCAAATCCTGCTAAGTTCTGCCAAGCTAGAAAGACTCTAAATACTCAGTGTTAAAAGTGTATTGGTTGTAAGATGACCAGCCTAGTTGAGTACAAAGGGGTTCGTGTCCATAAAGTGTACCAAAGTGATAACCACAAAACCAAATAATGCTGATAATAGCTCACCTCTCATTAAAACTTTTTTTGATTTATATCTTTTGTTCTATCTCCTTTGTTAACAAATATATCCCCACCTACTTCTTTCCTCAGAGAGTCGTTCCTTGGAAGAATAGAAAGAATGAAAAAGAAAATACAAAAAGTAGTTCAAAATTAGCTAACATATCACCCAAATTCCACACTCATGGCCCTGCATATTTACAAAAAATAGGAGGTACAAAACCTCTTCTCTTGGTCACAGCCAAGCTTGATCAATAGAATTGCCTAGCATTTAATTTAGATTTTTTTTATTCTTTTCATTTTGTTTTAGTCATATGTATAATCTCCTTCTATCTGTTTACTTTGTTAGCAGTCTTTATATTCTTCACATTCAGCAGTATTAATTTTATAATACTCCATTACATTCCTATTCCACAATTTGTTTAGCCTTTCCCCAATCAGTGAGCATCCACTTTTTTTCCTAGGTTTTGTTTCTACAAATGTGTTGCTGTACATGGATGGATGGATGGATGGATGGATAGATAGATAGAGAGATAGAGAGAGAGAGAGAGAGAGAGAGAGATAGATAGAGAGAGAGAGAGAGAGAGAGAGAGAGAGAGAGAGATAGATAGATAGATAGATAGATAGATAGATAGATAGAGAGAGAGATAGATAGAGAGATAGATAGATAGATAGATAGATAGATAGATAGATAGATAGATAGATAGATAGATAGATAAATGGGTGGGTGTGCATAGATGGATAGCTAGATGATAGAGACAAACAGACAGATCTTTCATTCCATATTTAATCTCTTGAATATATGATTAACACTAGAATCTCTTGGTCCAATGGTATGACATTTTAGTCCTTTTTTTAGTCTAATTCCAGTTTCCTTTCCACAGTTATTGTACCAACACTGTATTAGTATATATTAGTATTCTTATGGTAGCTGAATCTCTAACATTGACTAGTCTCATCTTTTCTTATGTTTGCCAATTTAATAATACCTCACATTTCTGTAACCAGTTTTAAACCCTTACCTTCTATCTTAGAATTGATACCAAGTATTGGTTCTAAAGCAGAAGAATAGGAAGGATAAGCAATTGGGGTTAAATTACTTCACCAGGTTCACAAAGCTAGGAAGTATCTGAGGCTAGATTTTAACCCATTCCTTCTGACTTTGGGCCTGGCTCTCTACTACTGAGTCACCTAGCTGGCTCTCATTTCTATAATGTTTTTAGATTTTTATAGTGTTTTCCTCCAAAAATACCCTGTAAGGTAAGGTGGTGTAAGTATTTGTTAACCCTATTTTAGAGATGTGATAATTGAACCTAAAAAATATTAAAATTCTTTTCTAGAGTAGCATTACTGGTTCAAAACCAGGTTCCCTTACTCCAGAGGTAATTTTTTCCATTATATCTTGTCACCTTTAAGGAAGACAGCAAATTCTTGGATTCAAGACAAAGTAGAAATATGCTAGATCTGTGGTGAAAAAGTATCCAAAACATAATCTTTTATAGACTATAGATAGGGAAACTACAACTATGGTGGGATTATTTTTTCCGGTAAGGTGAATTTTTAAAGATGTTGCTAATTTCAGCTGTAAATGCTTTATATATATATATATATATATATATATATATATATATATATATATATATATATATATATATATATATATATACACACACACACACACACACACACACACACACATACACATACATACATATTCACATATTAAAACATTAAACAATTAACCATGGAACAGAAAAAAAATAAAGACAAAATCTCAAATATCATGTCCTTTAGCCACTCTAGTTAACACTGTTTTCTCAGACTGAGAACATGAGAGTTCTATGACCAGGCTTTTCAGAAGGTACTTTTGTCCTTGTCTTTAAATAAGAGTGAAAAGAGCTCCCAGAAAGCAACAGATTCCCTCTGTTTACTTAGGGAAGTGTTTCCAGTTACAGCACTTCAGATTTTTCAAGAGATGTCTTAAGTATAGTTAATGAACCTCTAGGTGTTAGTGACTACCCTACAAACTTGCTAAAATGTGATATTGGCCTCACAGCTTAAGAAACTGGGTTACTCTCTTTAAGCTGCTAATACTGTTATGACCTTGCAAGAGAAAGTGAAATTATCTGATTGAAGGTCTTAGCGGTGTACTAAAGGATGGATGGACCTTGTATCCTCTATAAGAAATGTCTATAACTCTTAACTATAATGTATTTGGAACTCGAACCTCACCTATTATCTTTTATTAAAATGTATATATTGTTTTTACATTAAAATAACCAGTTAATGCTTCCTCTCCCTCCACCTATTAAAGAAGGCATCATTTGACAAAAACATAGATAGATACATAGATACAGAGAAAGAGAGAGATAGACAGACAGATAGACAAACAGAGAGACAGACAGGTGACTCAATGGCTAGAAGGAAAGAAAGAAAAGAAAGAAAGAAAGAAAGAAAGAAAGAAAGAAAGAAAGAAAGAAAGAAAGAAAGAAAGAAAGAAAGAAAGAAAGAAAGAAAGAAAGAAAGAAAGAAAGAAAGAAAGAGAGAAAGAGAGAAAGAGAGAAAGAAAGAAAAAGAACACTATGACATTTCTTATTATCAGTTCTTTCCTGGAGGTAGACATACATGCCATTTTTTAAGCATCTCTGTAACTTTCCATTACTTTTTCCTCCAATATTTGCTTTCATGTCAAACTAGTTTAATTGCTTCTCTTAACTGCTAGATTATAATCTTCCTGAAGGCAAAGATCATGTTTTACCCCCATCAGTATAATTCTCTGCACATCCTATGTAGATGTTTTATACATGTTGATGTGTTACATTTAAAATTTATATCTTCTTTTTCCTATTACCTCTACTTTTATGCAGATCTGTGATAGTCATAAGATTTAGATGCCAAGAGTTAAAAGATAACTTTGCATCTAGAAATCAGAAGATCATTTTCAATTATCAAATTTGTGTTTTTTTTTTCACTTTGATACATTTCCAATTCTAATGTTGGTTCTAGGCCCAGCCTTATCATTTAGCCATCAGTACTTTATCCTAGAATATTCTTTATCTGGATTATTTACTCCTAGAATAAGCAAAGATTAAAGCAAAAAAAAAATAGTCAGCTCTGAGACTCTTGCAAAATGAAACCATTACTAGAAAATCCTACTCGTGTTATAGAAATCACTTATTGTCTAAAGCCATGGAAGGATAGTAATGACATAGAACAATAACATTCTAGATAATGTCCAACATACCTTGGCAGCCCCACAATGACTGGAACGAGATTAAACTGTAATTAAGAACTGTGTAACAAAATAAACACAAATAGGGAAGAACACAGATAATGTCAATATGTAGTTTTCTAAGTCATCTTGTTTCTGTTTGCATTCAACCCCTGCTCTAGATGTTACTTGTCTTAGAGTTGTAGAGGTTAAAATGTTCATACAAAGCTTATTTTAGATTCAGATATTTTGCAGAGTCTTTAGTATTACTTTTTAAACTTTTGTTTGTAAGGATAAAAAGATATACATAGCATTAATTTCCACCAGGCAGAAAGATTACTTTTCAAATTGTCAATATTAATTAAGTAGTAAATAGTATCAAAGTAGCATATTGAACATCTCACAAACAGCATGTGTAGCATGGTGCATTCAGTGAACTTTAATAATACATGTGAGCTCTCTGATGCCAAACACATCTCTAACTTTGCTCCTCAGTTCCCCTGTCTGTAAAACTAGAATAATGCCATTTGGACTACCTTCATCATGGGGTGTTGTAGGAAAAATGCTGTAGGAAAGCAGGGTGAGGGTGGTGGTTTAAATTTAGGCTTTGCTACTCACTAGTTCTGGGATCTGGGGCAAGTCATTATTTAACTTAACTGAGTTTCAGTTTCCTCATCAGTAAAATGTGCATGATACTATTTCAATTAAATACCAGTCAACAAAAATGTATTACATACATACTATAGAAGTACAAAGAATAAAAAATACCTATTCCTGAGTTTACATTCTAATAATGAAGATAATATGTATACATAAAATATATCTATTGCATAAACATAACATTTATTTGTTTCAATTCCATTCAACTCTTCATGACCCCATTTGGGTTTGTTTGTTTTCTGGCAATTGTACTTGAGTGGTTTGCCATTTCCTTCTCCAGCTCATTTGACAGATAAGGAGACTAAGACAAACAAGGCAAGATGACTTGCTCAGGGTCACACAAATAGTAAGTGTCTGAGGCTGGATTTGAACTCGGAAAGAGGAATCTTCCTGACTCCAATTCCAGCATTCTTTTCACTGTGCCACCTAGCTCCCCCAAATTTAATATTAATAAATACCAAAAATTCACAAAATAGCCAAAAACAAGGTTGGTTGTTTTTTGAGAGAGTGGGCAAAGGTAAGCCAAGGATTTTGTGTTTGAATTACTTTTAAAAAAAAATAAAGACTCTAGGAGACTAAGATGAGGGAGTACATGTCATGCATGTTGTACAACTGGTGCAAATGAATGGAAATAGGAGATGGAATGTCATGTGTAAGAAACAAGGAGAAGACCAGTTTGGATGGATCACATATTATGGGAGAGCTGTAATAATGTCCAGGGAGATGAGCTAGAAAGATAGGTTTTGTAGGACCAGTTTTGTAAGACTCTTAAAATGAAAGAGTTGAATTTTTACTTTATCCTAGAGGTAATAGGAAACCACTGGAGTTGACTGAATCATTGTCAGATCCATGCTCAAGGAAAATTACTTTGGTAGTAGTACGTGTGTAGGATGGACTTGGATGGGAAGAGACTAGTCAGAGACTAATTAGGAGGGTGTTGCAACAGTTTAAGGAAGACATGATGAGCACTTTAAGGTAGTAGCTGCATAAGCCGAGATAAGGGGTTGGATGTAAGAGATGTTGTAAAGGCAGAAATGGCAAAATTTGGCACTTGATGGATATATGAATGAGGGAGTTAGTTAGATAATGCCATGGTTACAGAGCTATCTTGTAAAGGTGCCACGAGGAAGGCATTTTATAAACTTAAATGTACTACATAAAAATACATTATTGATGTAATAAATTTAATTTAGATCATAAGGTAAGTATGTAATTCTCTAAATGTCCAGTATCTACCCTGTACAGACATACTTTATGGGTTTTGATTTCATTGAGATATACATACATTGCAAAATTTATTATAATGAAAAAAGTGTCCATTCTTTCCATTAAGGAAAATTATAGCACTTCAGACATTTATACATGACTTAATGAATTGCCATGGCCAGAAAAGTTGATCAATTAGTAGTCAGTCTGCTGGGGATGAGGTTCTTACTTCTCCAAATTTAATTAAGCTAGTTCTCAGATAAGAGACACAGTTTTGTTTTGCCAGGGCCACACTCGAACTTTTTCCTCCTGGTGTAATGCCTTTCAAAGCTTCTGATCCATTGTCATCCCCCACAAGAACCCAGGGTCACCTCCATGTTGCTATGAGGCAACTGAAGATTTAGACGTAACTTTAGAATTAATGCCTTTTGATTTTAGGTGTCTGAAAGGTTGGTTTCACATTCATTTGAGGAAATTATAGGAGTTGGTAATTGTCCATTGTAACAATTTTTTGTATCTTTATTTGTATATATTGTGATTCAAGATCATCTTTGTCTTTTTTTGTATGTATGTCATACATATTTGTCATGAGGGTATCCTTATTTCTGAATTAGAGGAAATGAGCTCTTTATTTCAGTACAGGACTACCTCTCTGATTGAACCATCTTCCTGGGATGAGAAGCCCCTTGAACTTAATGACTATCACCATAAATATGTTTAATGGGCTTATTGGCATGTTAAAAATTGTATAGGAGTGGCACATGTAGTGGCCAGTATAATTGCTAAATAATGGTCCTTAAAATATTTATAAAGGTACTATTGATTCTTAGTTGTCCATCTCTATATTTTTATAATATACCAGTGACAAATAAAAAGCATTAATAAATCATGCCATGTCCACTAGTCACAGCAATAGTGGAAAGCTGTCAAAGACACATTGCCTGAATTTCTCTTATTTGAGTTAAAGCATTCCTGATTAACTTCAAGTGAATGTTTTCCCCTTTTTACAAAATGTTATAGGAAGACAAAAAAATGTCAAACTGTAACTTTCTCCCCCACCAAAAACTTCCCCCCATATACGTATTGTCCATTATATGTCAGCATTATCTTTCACCAACTGACCTGACATCTAGTTTTGAGATATCTATAGGCTATGTGTAATGTTGACTGATATCTAGCAAATCTACCATTCTTAACTGCCTGTGAACCCATGCATTTTGTGTTTCTATTTTTAAAAAATCCTTTAGAAAATTAAAATGAATGAAAAATGCTCACATATATATAGCACTAAATAAATCAGATAAGACACACAGTCATTTATCTGTCTCTTTGAGCAATGTGCCAAGTAGATATTGAGGCTAGACTGGGTCTTAAGAGCCCAGATATTTTTGGTTCTCCTGATACATTTTGTGGCACACACTGTCATCTCCCCTGAAATAATAAATCCTATGTAGACTTGTCAGTAAAGAATGACAATACTTGTAAAGTTCTACAATCAAATGTGCTAAATAACAAATACATGCTTTTTTAAAAAAATCCCTTTCTTCTCTATTTAAACTTTTTAATACAAATGTTCTAATCTCAAACTGAGATAATTAATTCTTTTTCATTCCTTACAAGGCTTCCCCCTGTCCTGAATATTATTATAGGATGGGAGATCATTCACGTGACTAATTGCTGACCTTACTTGAAAAGAGCAATGATCTGGCAGTTAGGAAATCCAGAGTCTAGCCTGGCTCATCCCTCACTCACTGTTTGACCTTGGGCAAGTTATTTAACTTCATTAAGCTTCAGTTCCTCACTTGTAAAATGAGAGGGTTTGATTGAATGATCTCTAAGACCCCTTCCAGCTCTAAATACTCTTTCAGAAGCTTTATTGGTAAACTATTATTGATTATACCAAGCGCCATCAATCTTGAATATGTTAGGATGTGCTTTATATAATTTCTTAGTTTGGTCTAGTTATTCTTTCAATGTGCCCTCCATGAGATCTGTATCTTATTATTACATGAGAGCCAAAGTTAGCCATTTATGGCTTCCTTCTAAGTTCACTGGAGGTATAACTATTTTATTGTTGATAGAAATCTTAGGAATTGAAGCCTTGTATTTGAAATAAAGTAAGTGTTCCATATGTCTTACCGAGAAGCTTGGGCTTATATAATTTGCAGTATGGCATTCCCAAATAGTGAGAGGGAAACTGAAAAAGGAAAACCAAGTTTTATTTTCTCCTAAAATTCATTTAACATGAAGATTGATGTATCCTGAAAGGATCTGAGTTAGTATTCCTTAGCTAAAATGTCAGCTTTGAGTGACAGAAGGAGGGAAAAAAATAGTTAAATAAAAGATTTCAGTTGCATATGACAGCATAGAAGTATATCTGGCATTTAGATTTTTTAGTGATTCACACATAAAGCACACAAATGGCAAATTACTAGTTAAAATTGCATGTGTATGTGCATATACATGTGTATCAACAAAAACCTCTTTGAGACTATTTCTGAATAACGATCTATAGATAATTTACTTGTATAAAATATTCAATAAAATTATTGTTGAACCGTCACATTTTAGATATGGATGAATCTCAGAGATCATCTATTCTAACTCCCTTCTTGATGTATAAGTACCTACTGTAACAGCCCTAATAAGAGGCTTTTACACTTCTTCTTTGAATTTTTCCAGTGTTAAGGAAGTCACTACTAATTAAAACAGCCCATTCCATTTTTGATGAGCATAAATTAATAGGAGTTTCTTCATTATATTGAACTACATTGTCTCCCTTTAACTCTCTCTTCTGAATCAAAGAAGAAGAAATGTAAATATCTGAAGGACTTTACTATCTAGAGCAGGCGTTCTTAACCTTCCAACTGTTAGCCTTTTGAATATTTGGAGGCAGCAATTATCTACTTCTAAGTTGCTTCTTCTCCCAGCTAATATTGTTCCATTCATTCCTTTCATCCTCCTATGGAGTTATGGTTCCAAGTTCCATTGCCATCCAGCTTGCATGACATTTTTGAACATGAGAGAAATGATGCTTACTTAAAAAAATAAATTTAGATTTTCACATATTAGATTCCCATAAATCAGGGTAAATTTCTCCAGTTTTATAAAAGGTATAATAAAAATGTTAACAATTAATAATAATAACTTCCATTTCAGTAGCACTTTGAGGTTTGCAAAGCAGTTTCCTTTCAACCAATCTGAGAAGAAAATGGCATAATAACTTACACTTGTACAGTCTTTCACAGTTTTCACTTGGACCTTTTTATCTGAACCTGAAAACTCTGTGAAGTGAGTAGAATAGGTATTATTTTCCCAATTTCCCACAGATGAGGAAATTTACTTATTTTAAGTGACTTTTCTAAGATCCCATAGTAGTCATTGGAATAAATGAATAAATTAAATAATACAAAAACATTTACTAAGTGATCACTATATGCAAAGCATTGAACTAAGCTAAGCACCAAGGATAAAATTAGATAAGACAATTATGTATAGAACTTTTCAGTTGCAAGTCAGATAAAAAGGTAAGGTCCAGTAGTCTTTAGAGTGCATATAGTAATGCATCTTATTTAATGTCATTTTTATTGATAAAACCTTATCATTTTCTAATTTGAACCATTCAACAGTTCCAAGGACACAGGGAGCAAAAACTTCCTTTTCTGGCTCTTCAATTGCTATGAGAGAGAAAGGGAAGAATGGAAGGAGAGAGGAGGACAATGGAGAATTCACTTGTTTCTATCTGTAACTAGTTACTTTATATACTTTGATATATGCTTTGATACTTAGTTAACTTACATTAAGTTCTTTCTGTGGACCAGACACTATGTTAGACCCAAGTGATTTAAAAAAAAAACAGAAAACATAAAGGACAAGAAACAATCTCTCCCTCAATTGAAAAAAAGGGAACTACTGGAAAAAATGTATACATATATATATATATATATATATAGTCTGTATTGTGAGTATATTTGTATATATGCATATATGTATGTGCAAATAAATACAGGTAATACTAGCAATTGGGGGCATTGGTAACAGCTTCGTGTAGAAGGTGGTGCTTGGGATGGGCTTTGAAGGAAACTCAGGATTCTAAGAGGCAGAGGTGAGGAGGGAGAGCATTCCAAACACAGGGGGGAAACTGTGCAAAGTCACAGAAGTTCAGTGATGAAGAATCGTGTGTAAGAAGCAGCAAGAAGGCCATTTTAAGGGACCTGTAGAGTGAATGGAGTGTAGTAATCTGTAATAAGAGTAGAAAGATAGACCAGAGGGAGTAAGGAAGGCTTTAAATGTCAAACAGAAGAGTTTGTATTGGATCCTTGTAGTAATAAATATGGAGCCATTAGAGATTCAGTAGGACAGTGATGTGATCTGTAACTTAAGGATATGTGATCTCACCAATACTGCAGTGCTCCAGGTCCCCATCACAGAATCTGAATGTTAGAAGAGAGCTCAGAGACCTTCCAATCCAACCCATCCACAAAAGGAATCTGCTATTACATAAATACCAAACAAATCAAATGGTTGTTCAGAATCTATTTGAAGACTTCCAAGTCAAAGGAAGCTGTGACATATGTGTGTGTGTGTGTGTGTGTGTGTGTGTGTGTGTGTGTGTGTGTGTACACACACACACACACATACATACACTTAAATAGACTGGCTCTCATTGCATATAAACTATATCCATTTTCTGGACAATGAGCATTCTCCATCCATTTCATTTTCATCCTGTAACTGGTTAGAGCTCTTTTAAGGAATTGTGACAGTCACTTTGGCTTTTCAGTGTTTCTTGGAAGGATTTGATCTATATAATGTCATCTCTAAACTTGATTATTTGGAGCATCTCACTGTCTAAAGTAGGCACTCTTAAGCAGAGGTCCATGATTTTTTTTAGTGTTCTTATAACTGTATTTTCATATATTTAATTTCCTTTGTAATCTCATGTCTGTTTTTATTCACCTAAATATATCATTCTGAAAGGGGGTCTATAGGCTTTACTAAATGGACAAAGGAGATTACAACACAGAAATGGTAATAACTCCAGATCTATATAGAGACTGTCTTTTATTTGGATTCTGCACTGGAATCCTCCTTCACTTCCTTCCAGGATCAGCTTAGGAACCAACTGAGGCTTTCTTTGACCCCAAATTGTTATTATCCTTTCCATTCTGAGATCATCATTGGCTGCATCCATGTGTGCACATGTATGTGTAAACACTTGCCTGTTTATATGCTATATTCTCCTGACTGCCCAGAATTCAGCCTCTTTAAACTGAAATACTGTTAGCTATTTTGTTGTTATACCCATAGCATCCAGCACAAGGACATATCATCCTTACTATGTAATTTATAAGTATTTGTTGCATCATATTGAGTACACAGGAATTAAAAATAAGATAGAAAATCTTTAACATGGTATTTAAGACCCTTCACGGTACTATCTGAAGCCTTCTTTCCCCTTTCATTTCTCATATACCGTACTCCAGCCAAAGTAAATTTCTTGCTATTCCCAAACTTCTTCATTCTTCTCCCAGATCTATGCATTTTGTACACATCATTCCCATTCATCTTCATCTTGCCCTTTTGAAGTCCATCTTGTCCTTTAAAGCTTAACTCCAGTGTTCTCCTCCTCCATGAAGCCTTCCTTTAGACCATATGCAGAATTCATTCATGCTCACTTTTAATGTTTTCTATGCACTCTACTACATTTTAGTTTAGTTGAGATTTTACATATATATATGTATATATATAATAACATACATATATATATTATAGACATTGAAGATGAAGAACAAGTTTTTGTTTCACCTTTGTGTGAATGTGATGTAAGAGAGTACTAGATTTGTAGTCAGAAGAACTGAGTTAAACCTGATTATGCTTTTATTATCTGAATGTAACCTTGGACAAATCACTTAACATCTGAGTCTTCATTTCCTCTCCTTGCAAAATGAATAGGTTAAGTGAGACAATTTCTATGTTCTTACTCCGCTCTAAATGATAGGATCATAGATTTCTTGCAGAAATGGGCCTCAGAGGCCATCTAAGTCCAACCCCCTCACTTTTCTCATTTAGAAATTGGAAAGCAGTAAAGTTAAATGACTTTCCTAAGACTGGAAGGAGTGAGAATAAATGGCAGGATTTGAATCCAGGTGCTCTAACCACACAGCCTAACACCTTAGCACTGAGGTCAGATATGGGAATTTACAGAATGGAGCAGGCAGTATTACTTAACTCCCTCACTTTTGGACAACATCATTCCCAATGTTATTTCTTCTGTGCCATCTTGCCTTCTAGATCCCCAGCACTAACATAGGACCTTGCAATAAATAATAATTTAATGATAATGTACAATAATTTAATAAATAATAATAAGGGGAGCCAGGTTCTCCCTTTCATATAAGTCAAGCCTTGAGAGTAAGTAGCATGGATATTTAGAGAGGGCCACTACTACAGTGGCTACTCAAAGCATACATTTATACCTCTCTACCTGCAGTAGCAATGCACCAAATGGTACCCTAGTGGAGTTAAAAATGTGAATGCGTCTTCCAAATCACTTAACATTTTCTTCCAGGGTGTACTGGATCATGAAGATGTCTTCAATTGGTATATAAAATGACTTGCCTTCTGTAGAGAAAAAAAAGACATGTAAAACAGAATTTGTGGTGATTTAGCTTCAAATAAATCAGATAGTAGTAATAATGAAGGAAATAAAGTAAAAGATTTGGGGAAAATCACAACCCCATTGGACCTCAGTTTCTTACTCATTCCTATTATGGACAGGATGTATTAGGTGACGTCCACTCCAAATTGGTAATCATATTAGTCAGAACTAGAAACACCTATTAAATGTTATTTAGTCCAACTATCTAATTTTTTTAGAGCATGAAATTTGACCAGAAAGGGGAAGAGCTGAGTCAGGATTTGGACCTAGGTCATTCAACTCCAGGTTCAGAATGCTTCTACTACATCAGATCCCCTCTTTTGTCATTTCCCTTTGATTAGACTAAAATCTGATTCTTTCTGCAGCCTGGAATATTTAAAGAGCAGCTCTTTTAGGCATTGAGTAAAGTCTGTATATCAAGAACAGACCAATCTTCTCTCTTCTCCCAAGATGATTTAAAATAACTTTTTAGTGTTTTTCACTTTTTGAGTCAATTTTATCTTTCCCCTGTCTTTAGAAAGTAAGTTATTCCCCTGTAACTTAAAAACATAAGAAAATGATACCTAGTTTTGTTGGTCATAAGTTTTTAGATTAGGAAAATCCCCATAAATATTTAGAGAAACTGCTGAGTTTAACTTAATCATCTTATTGAGATACCCAGATTTAAATCTTAAATAACCTTCCTTGAGAAGGGGCAAAATACACAGCCTTTAACATGCCTCATTCTTGTGTTGGAAAATAACTAGGGACATCAATTATTCTTAAACCAAACTTAAAGAAAATGGTAACTGTATGTGGTAGTCCCATAGTTTTTGCATATTCCTGAGATAGGGATGAGTCTATCTAATCTCTAAGTTCAGCTCAGAAGTTGAACTTCTAGCCTTAAATTTCCAGGATTCATTGGAAAATAAAGTTGAGTCTGCTTGATTTCTGACCACTTTTGCTGTACTAATGGAAAAATGTCAATTTTCTACAAAGCTGCAGAAATGAGCAGTTTCTTGCCTAATCAAAGAGTGACTTGACGCCCTGAAAAATAAGAAACCAGTAATATATCTTTTATTGGGAAGTGTCACTATTCTCAGCATCTTGGACACTGTCAGGACTAGCCTTACTGTAATTTCAGTTCTTTATTTCCCAAAGTATGTTTCTGCTTGGAAGACTTTCCCTGGGGACATTTTAGATTTCAGAAGATGATTAGAAGGAGAATTTGGTTTGGGGGTATTATAATAGAAACACACAGATGACACTACAATCTGTCCATTTTGGTATCAACTAACAATTTGGACAAGAGTCGCTGCAGGAGTAGGTAGAAGCTATTGACTAAAAGTTTGAGAGGATTATCTTTGTGTTTCTTTTATCCAGATAGTCGGTCACTTTCTGCTATTAACCTGTATAGTCAAATGTAGTCTGTGTTGTGGTTTTAACTTTGCCCTTTGAAGGGAACGTTTTTCAACAGCCAGCAAGAAACTCAGATTAGTCTTTGTTATTGTGACCCATTAGCAGCTGTTGTTAGGAGTGAGCTTGGGGGGAGAAAATTTCAGAGGTCAAGATATATTTGGAGCATCTTCATGATACACCAAAATGCCATCATGCACTAATAGAGAAATATTTATCTAGGAGACTTAAGTTACCCTCTGTATTTTCTGAAAAACACTTTCTGGAATATGCTAGTGGTGTTGATTATCATTACCTCTTGAGTTGACAAAGTGCATTTTGTATATATGCATATAAAATGGGATCTTTATGAAAACAAATTCGTTTAATAACCTAATTATAGTTTTTCTCGGTGAAATTTTAAAGTAAAAATACAGTAAAATAAAAGCAAGGGAGCCTTAAATCTATTTCATGATCTAAAGTAAAGGTGATCTCTGGGAAATGTTTTCATAATAACCCTGCAATATTCTGAATGTTATTTGTACTAATGATAAGGAATGTCATCTTAGCAGTGCCTCTAAAAATCTTACCTACATATGAAGTTGACTTAAGAGGCAATGTTTCAGATTATCCATGAAGATTTTAGCAGCATTTTGTTATGACTAAGTTGTAATGATGCTAACTTCCTATCATTAATTGAGTAGACTTTGTAGGTAACTTCAGGGTGTTGGAATGACTTTAGACCTGGCTTCTACATATTACCCATTATTAGATAAATAACACATACTTTAAAGATTTAATGCTTATTGTTTTCAAAATAGACCATAATGCTTTTATAAGAACGCCTTTACAATATGCCAGATAAAGACCTAGTAATGTAACCTCACCCTATATTTTAGCTATTTTGAGGAAATTATATTGTAATATTTTCCCTTCCTCCCATAACTTCCCAAAACAAGAAAATAGTTCAACTGAATTGAATATGCTCAGAAAATACCTTCCCTTAGAGAGGAATGTGGCATCACAAAAAAAAGATGGAATGTTTGGCTTGAAATCAGGAAAATCTAGATTCAAATCTTGACTCTTATATTTATTCATTCATTCATTCATTCATTTATTTATTTATTTATTTATTGGCAATGGAACCTTTGGACAAGTCATTTAATTTCTCTGATCTTTAGTTTCTTCATTAGTAAGTTGGGGATAATAATAACCATAATATCTATTTCTTAGAATTGTTGTGAGACTCAAGTGAGATTATGTATAGTTAGCCATTAAACATTTGTTTATTGACTACTATATACTAGGTACTGTGCCAAGTACTGGGGACATAAAAAGAGGCAATAGACAGTCCCTTGAGCACAAAGGGAAGAAAATTTAATAAGAGAGATAATAGAAAAACAAATATGTACAGACACGTTATATACAGAACAATCAGGAAATAAATAAGAGAGGTAAGATAACTAGATTTAAGAGGGTGTTAAAAAGGCTTCCTATAATATAGAATTTTAGTTGAGACTGAAAGCAATCCAGGGAAACCAGTAGGTTGGTTGAGAAGAGAGTACATCATAAACATAGTGGAAACCCATTCCCAAAGGTTTCACATGTGCACAACACACACTTCTCCACAATATGGCAGCCTCCTAGTCAACTTCATTTACTGAATCAAGTCCTTGTTTATAGATGGATACTGGGCGGGTCTCTATCCTACCAGTTTTTACGTCTAGACAAAAGAAGAGATGACCCAGCATAGCCTCTGCAAGAGACAGTTTGAACTTTAGTTCTCAAATCAAACTGAACTTGAAAACCAAAAAGCTTTTTGGGGGCCGGAGTGATACAAAATAATATTAACCATTCAAAATAAACTTTGCTAAGTAAGACAGAGGGAAAGATGAAAAGCCAATAGGTTGTACAAGGGGATGTTGAAACTGTTGAATGTAGAAGTGATATACTTGAGGGTTATGGCAATGCGATCGAGGGTATGACTATCTTGATGTTTGACTGTAATGGGAAAGGGATAGAGGTAATGAATGGTTAGAGTGTTTGAGGGAGAGTCAGTAAATATCTTGAAGTCTTCAAATGTGAGGGTAGGAGTTGAGGAAGAGAAAAAAATTGTGAGCCATCTATTCTTATTTTACTCCTTGAGGAAGGAAGTAGAATGACCTGGAAGTATATAGGCAACAGCTCCCAGAATTTTAATTGAGTTGTAAAGAGAACTGAAGGAACATGAAAAGAGGAGAAGTTATTGAGCAATGGAGATATATTTATACATAAAACAATTTGTGAACTTTATCAGTTACTTTTCTATAATCACAAAAACAAATACAAAAGTATGGCTTAAGGCTATTAAGTATGATACGAAGACTATGAAGTAAAAATTAAGAAATTTTATATCTATAATTGATCCCATTTATTTCCTTATAATCTTTCTGAAATAGGTAAGAGTAAAATGTTATTTTAATTTAAAAAATGAGGAAACAGATAATTTATCTAATAGACAAGTGTCTAGTTATAAATCCTGGAGCTGGAAAGGAAACCAAGGTCATTTGATCCTTGCTCTCTCTTCCTTTAGGTCCAGCTTTACCCAATCTCCAAGATATATAGTCGGCTGACTATTTACATTTTAATTATTTCCAAGGATAGAAAATTTCCATTCTGATAGTGTCTAGGACTCTACTATCTTCACTATACACTCAATATCATTCATTTCTACACTGTTTCAACTTTGAAATTTGTTATTTGATCTTGAGTTTAGATATTTCTTCACTTACCAGTCAGGTTCTATACTTGATCTTAGCTAAAAGACTGAGAAGCAATTTCATTGACTAGTCAGGAATAAAAAATATGTGACTTTGGTGAACCATGTATGGATTATCCACTTGGTGTAATTTCCCTGACCAAATTTTAATCCAGGGCATCTCCTAACTGCCCAGGGGGTTCCAACTCTGCCTTAAAGATGAGAGGTTGTGTTTCTGTAAAGCTGTGTAAATAAGCACTCCTGAGAGAGAGAGAGAGTAGAATTTCTCTCTTTCCCATCTCTTCCCTTGTTACCTCCAGGATAAATCCCACAATACTCTTCTCAGCTTTTAATGTCCATATAACCTGTCCTCAACCCACCTAGCCAACCTTATCTCCTTCCATAAATCAGTCACTTCATCATGACTTATATGATTGTACTGAAAATACACCAACCTCTACTCTTTTCTGTGTGTCTTTGTCCACAGGTTTTCTTTTCTCCTTATTGGTAACCTGAAAATCCCTCCCCATCCCTGACCATTGATCTAAATCATTCGAGTCCTAGCTCAAGCCTCAACTATACTAGTAAATTTTCTGTGGTTAATCCAGTGCACTGGAATGAACTCTGCTATCTCTGAAAAATGGGCATTATTGTCTGTATGCACTCATTTGGACACTTGATTGTGTTCTGGGTTGTCTGCTGTTTAACTTTTATGGACTCTAATCAATGTTAAAACAAAAGAGAACCTTTAAAGAGCTCTTTTAGTGCAGGTTCCTCATTTTACACATGAGGAAACTGAGACACAAAACATATGCAATAATTAATTCCAGGTTCTATAGCTAGCTTGGTTAAGCCATTAGCATGGGGATTAAATTTTGGATTTATTAATTTTCAATCCATTGCCCTTTCTCTAGTATCCTCCATGTGTATACCTTATTTCTACTACTCCATTGCAGGTACTAAATCTTATACTTTTATTGAATTATCTGGAGTTCATCAGGGTCATTTGAGTTTAGTTAAAATATTTCAGTGGATCCATGATCTTGCTGAATATTTGTGCTTCATTTAATAGTACAGAGAGTAATCTTCTGGAGACTTCTCATCCAATGAGTTTTGTCTACTTTCTTCTAGGAGAGGCTACTTTATTCTACACAGAGAATCTGAAGGTTTTCTTCTGATTCCCTTAGTATTTTGTAGGTTCAGCACTTTAACTCCCCAAAGGTCCCATTCATGAGCAACATCATAGTTGATGACCCCGAACTTCCTATATCAATGGAGAACAAACTCTGGTTTTACTAATGTAGAGAGTTTTAAATTTCAATCCCAGAGATTTGACTGCTGTCCAAGGACCAGCCTAAATAATCAAGAAGAGATGTGTCCCTTGTAGATTGTTAAATTGTAGGCACATTTTCATAACTAAATGAATTCCTATGTAATAAGTACTAAAATAAGTGATGTCATCACTTAAGTACCAATGTCAAAAAGTACACAAAGTCCCTTGTAGATTGTTAGATTGTAGCACATTTTCATAACTAAATGAATTCCTATGTAATAAGTACTAAAATAAGTGATGTCATCACTTAAGTACCAATGTCAAAAAGTACACAAAGTCCCTTGTAGATTGTTAAATTGTAGACACATTTTCATAACTAAATTAATTCCTATGTAATAAGTACTAAAATAAGTGATGTCATCACTTAAGTACCAATGGAATGTTACCTGTACACCTATAACATTGATTATTATTCTCAATAGCAATTTTCTTCTAAAAAACTGAGAACACTTTCATAGGTATTATTTGATTTTGTTCCAAACTGTTCTCAGAAGGAGGAATCATCCTAGTGACAGAGAGTTTCAGAGATATCAAGTAGTCTATGGCAGAACCAAAATCCAGAATCCATTTCTCTTTGCTTTCTGTCAGTACTTGCCACAGTGGATTGCATTGCTTCCAGAAGTTTGTCTGAATATTCTTTTGTTTTTACAACAGTTTTCTCATTTGAGCCTGTGGAAAAATGTAATTTCAAGTAGTCAAAAAAAAACTTTTCAGACCTTGTTATGTAACAGTCACATAATTCAGAATTTTTTTGTTTTCTTTTTTTGTAAAACTTTAAACCTGCTGCAGAGTTAGCCTGTAGGGAAAGCAAGGGTGGAAAAAAAATGAAATATCAGCTGTAAGTCTTTGAAAAGAATATGATGTGTTTTTCTCCTTAGGATTTGAAACCACACATCACCAGGCACATGCATAGAAAATGAAAAATGTCAAAAACACATTTCTGGAAACCCTGGAGAACATTTGCATACATACATTTTCTGTTTAGCCATTTTATGGTTTTGTTGTGTAGTATTGTATTATAGTAATTAAATAATGGTCAGCAATGATATAAGACAAAAGGAAAACATGAAATATTTTTTAAAATTTAAATGATGGTTAGAAGAACCACTTAAATTTATTCTAAGCTCATCTCCCTACTACACCAATCTTTTCCCCTGCCTCCCCACACCTCCCCCAAACCTGGATATAACAAAGAATGGTCCTAAGCTCTTTCTGTATGTAGGAGTCAACATCTGAAGACAAAAGTAGAACCATGTTATTTTACAGACTCTTTTATTTTGAATGCTTTAATTTCAATACCTTTAAGAACTTAACTCTAAAATGGCATAAGTCCTGCTGGATGGAATACTCTTTAGGAAGAATGAGCTCACCTATCAGAGAGTGATTAACAATTATATGAGAGATAATCAGATTCCCCTGACTCTAACTATGTATGGGCCAATTTAGAATATATTGTTAGAGGCAGAAGATACCTTAAATTGTGTGTGTGTGTATAAATATATAAATTCAGACACACATATCATCTCAGTTCAAAGAACCTGTGTTGCATGAACTGACCCCTTCAATGGCAGATAGTGCTGCTAGTCTACAGCAACTCATTCTGTGCAGCTTGTGTCTATGTCCTCCCAAAAAATTCCCCAAGGAGGATGAAGAGTTTCCCCTGACTATCTTGACATTGCATGGATACCAATAGAGCGCTTTGCTCTTAGTATGTGAGCAGCCTACTCCTTTTCTGACAATTTTAACTTTTCTCTGATGACATCCTTTATTTTTACTTCTTCTTAATAATACTTATTGGTAATCTGCTGCGTTTCCATGGTATTTTGCATGTTCTTCAATTAGTGTTCTATCTTATAGCCATGTAGCATTATAAGAAGAATATTGTTTTATAAAACTAGATCTTCGATCCAAGGAGACGCTTAGGGTTAGTGTAAGCACTATACAGTTTTCCAAATGAAAACCATTTTGCTTTCTTTCTCTTGCTTAATTCTGCGTCTATCCAGCTGTCCATCCATAAGGGGCCAGCTCTCAGAGTTGTCTTATTCATAATATGAAAAAAGACATTGTTGATTCAATTATTTCCCATGTAAATAGATAGGACAAACTCTTTTTGAATAGTTATGGATCTCCTTTAGGAAGTTCAGAAATGTTCTAGAGCTTGATGCAATTTTTATCATGGTTTTATCTATGAATGAAGACATCCAAAGGACTCCCTGTCTATGGAAATCTCTTTCTTTGGATTTTCCACTTGATACCCTCCATGACAGTGGAAAACACCATTGGAAAGCATATGCCTCTATGTTTTATAACTCAATTAACTTATATATTATTAACTCAATTATATATAATTCAATTAACTTATAACAAATATAACTTAAATTTCATTTATTTTAGACATCTTTCAAAGAATCATTTATGACTTTGAACTATGTATTGTGAGTTCCTTGAGGAGAGAAACTTATCATTTGCCTTTCTTTGTATCTCTAATACTTAGCCCAGTAGTTGACATATAGCAGCAGTCTAATAAATACTCATTGAATAACTTTTTAAAGTATTGCTTTATTCGGTAGGATCAAGTGTTTTCTTGCATTCAAAGAATAATAAGTACAGTGGATCTTGTATTTTCCATGATTTTTGGTAAAATTATGACTGTTGTAGTTTATTATAGAATATAATTTGCTTTAATGCATGTGGAGGTGAGTCACATAAATATCTTGTGAAGATGGAAAATTAGGTTTTTGGATCAGTGGTGATCATTCATTATTTCATTATAATAATAGAGTGTTTTATGTTTTTCCATACCTTTGGTATTGAATTTAATTTAGCATGCGCTTCTTAAGTATTTGCTTTTTGCCAGGCACTGCACTAGGCACTGGAGATACAAAAAGAAAAAGAAAACAGTCGTTGCCATGGGGAGCTTATATTCTATTGGGGAGAAACAAATTGTATGCAGAAAGTCTATTGAAAATATATACCAAAATAATATTTGTGCATGGGAACAATGGTGGCATCAGGGAAGACTTCCTGTAGCCAGTGGTACATAAGCTCTGTTTTGAAGAAGTCTAGGGATTCTTTGATACAGAATCAAGGGGAGAGAGCATTTCAGACATAGGGAATGACCATTACACAGGAAAAGAGGTAGGATGTCATGTACAGGAGGCTTAAATGCAATTGAGTTTGGCTGGAACATGCAGGTTATAAGGTGGAATAATAGGATTAATTTGTACAGATAAATGTAATTAGATTGTTGCAGTCTTCTAAAGAAAACTCTTAGTATTTTATCCTACTTATAATGTAGAAGCACTGGAATGTATTAAGTAAATTAATAGCATGGTCAGACCTGTACTTTAGAAATATTAATTTGGCAGTTAGTTGGGTAGAAGATAGATTTTAAGAGGGAAAGGAATGGAGGCAGGTAGAACAATTAGGAAACTTTTTGCAATAATCTAGGTGAGAGGTGACAAGACCCTAAAGTCATGATGGCCATGTGAGTGGAGATGAGGAAGGAGGGAAGAAAGAAAGGAGGAAGAGAAGGAAAGAGAAGAAAGAAGGAAGGGGGGGAAATGGCTACTATGTGCTATATACACTACAAATATTATCTCATCTGATCCTTACTGCCACCCTAGAATGAGATGCTCTTATGTTCAGCATTTTACAGTTGAGGAAACTGAGGCAAAAAGAGATTAAATGACATACCAGAGTCACAGTTTACAAGTGTTTGAAACTATTTGAATATGAGTTCAAGTCTTTCTCGCTTCAGGCCCATTTATGTATCCACTATGCCATCTAACTTCCACAAATATTAGAGATATTATGGATGCAGAAATAATAAGGCTTGGCAACTGCTGGATTTGGTGATGGGAGAAAGTAAAAAGTTGAGAGTGACTGAGCTTATGAACGTAGTTGACTGGAAAGATGGTCAAGCTCTTGCAAGAAATAGAAAAATTTGGAGGGGAAATATATAGACTGATGGAAAGATTAATTGTATTTTTTTGACACGTTGAGTTTCAAGTTTGAGATGCCTAGGATATATCTAAGTCAAGATCTGCCCCAAGCAGTGTACAATTTGGGATTGGAGCTCAGGAGAGAGATGATAATTAGATATGTAGATTTGAAAATCATCTGCATAGAGATGTCCAAATGTTGCATGAAATGAATTTTCTTGATTTTGGATGAATTCTATATCGATTCCAATCATTCCCTTTATTTGTCTTTTCAAGAACCAATGATCTTAGCAGGAACTTCCTTTCCCTTCTAGTTTCATTTTTAGCAAGAATGTCAAGATTGATATAGTTTAGTTTCTCCCATTTAGAATACTAGCAGATAAGTTAATGTTTCTTGGTGGTCTAAAAGAATAAGACCCATGCTTCTTAGATCCCCTTGCTTCATTTTCTACCACTCTGTCACCATCACCACAGAAACAAAAGGCATCTACATTGGATGGAGATTTTTGTATTTTTTGTATTTTTGTATTTTTTGTATTTTTGTATTTTTCTTTGTTTCATGCGTTGCCATGGCAAAGAATTCATTACCAAATGTCTAGCCTCTTGGTGATAAGTCTCTCCTATTTAGCTTAACTCATCTCAAGAAAGCAGACATAGTCTGTTGCTACAACTATATTTAACATCAGTTTAGCATGGTAGAACCAGGTAGAACCCTCAGAAACCTAATAGCATTTAGAGATAGGGAGTGGGGTGTGGAATGACCACGAGCAAGTCACTTACTTTCTTTGAATTTGTTATTTGTAAAATGGGGATAATAAAAACTGTAGAACTATTTCACAACAGTTACGAAACTCAAATGAGATACTATATAAAAATCATTTAGCAAAACTTAAATCACTTTTAAGATGTTTAGTTTTTTAAGTTTTTAAAACACTTTTAAGTTATTTCATATGATTTGAACTTAATTGCATTTGCAATATTAGTACTATCATTTTTCATTTGCCTATGTAATTCAACAAAAATTTCTGATTTTTCCCTGAACCACTGGTGAATTATGGTTCAGGGAAAAATCAGAAATAGTGGTGATAGAGAATGATAGTCATTCTCTGTCTCTGTCTCTGTCTCTGTCTCTCTCTCACTCTCTCTCTCTCTCTCTCTCTCTGTTTCTCTCTGTCTCTCTGTCTCTCTCTCTCTTTCTCTCTCCATGTATGTGTATATGCATATATTTATATACATAATATACATACACACAAACACATATGTATATTTTTATATTTCTCTTTTTCTTGTACTTTTCACCTTTCTCCTGATTTTTTATCTTTTCATGATTTTTGGCTTGTGCCCTCTCATTTGAGGTTTCTTTCATTGAAAAAATATCCACTGGTTTTGCAGCTTCCCCAATTCCTTAGTCAGAAGTCATCTGCTTTTTATGAGTATGTCTGGCTCTCTCTTTTACCTCTCTCCTATGACCCCTTCTAGAATTATTGCTATCATTGTTATATCTCATAGAGTGTGTAAGCTTCTTGAAAGCAAGAACCATCTCTTTCATTTCATCCCTAGCCCTAAGCATGGGGCTTAGCCTGAAGTAGTTGCTTAATGAGTTTTGAATTGAATGCTATGTCCTTCCTGGTCCCTTCTATGGTTTGTAGATCCCATCCATTCTTCCAAACTCTGCTTGAGTCCCATTCACTCCCACCAACTGCCAGCCTTTCCTGAGTACTCTAATCTATATTGATCCCTCCCTACTCTCCATGAATATAGCACTCTACTACTCACTGGATTAATCATATATTGTTTCATATTGGCAGCTAACTATCTCATGTTCTTGTATCCCCGATAAGACAGTAAATTTAGGGACCATATCTTAATATTTATTTCATTTCCCTCAGTACCTAATCTTGTGCAGAGCACAAAGCAGATGCCTAATAAATAAGTGTCAAATGAAATTGAATCTATGTGAAATAAGAATGAGATGCAAACACCTTTTTAGTCCTTGGAAGAATGACTATGTATAATGCACCTAAAATAGTGCCTTACACAGAGTAGGTGCTTAATAAATTTTTGTTGACTTGCCTTGAATTGAAATACCATTGATAAAGTCACCGTTTCACTCTTGTTCCACTAATACGTGTTTATGCACAAAACTAAAGTAAGAGAAGGAGCATATACTCTTCTGCAGAGATTGGAAGGGAACAGGAGAGCTCGAAGAACAAATCTTCTAGAAAGATTCTAGGAATGAATCCCATTAATGAAGTTGATAAGCAGTAATATTTAGGTTCATTGCTAAATTGAATTAAACTCTCACCTTATAAGTTCCTATATATTTGATCCTCTCCCCAAATCATGTATTAGTTCTGGAGCTGCTATCACCATGGAAACATAAAGCAGCACCATGATAATATTTGTCTGTGTGTCAACACTGGTTTAGCCATAATCATACTGAAGGAAAGACTAAGCAAGAACATGAGAAGAAGGGGGAAGGACAGTGCATGCAGCTGTTTATTCCCTTTATAAGGGATCCAGAGTGGAAACAGCCAGCCTAAAAGAAATTAAGGACTGAAGTGCACACCACTGAATCAACTGAATGATTCATTTCTCAATGGCCTCCCTCACATCAGTTCTGATGCTTGAGAACTCAAGCAAGAGGAGAAATTCAACCAGAATATATCACTGAGAAGCAAGAAGTATTCTTTCTGAAGAAAGCTTCCAGTCATCTTACTTCTTTCATGTAGGACTTGGCTGGGGTTCAGTGCTCTCTTTGGTCTTATTTGAATAGTATTTTATCAGTCAGACAAAATAATATTCAACTATTAATATCATTCTGCTAAAACAGATTAGAATAAAGATTTAATGTTGTACTTTCAGTGAAGGGCTTGATGCCTACCATGCAGTGCTGTAATAAAATGGAAACAAATGAGGCAGCTCAAAGTTATGACTCTCCACGGTTTTTAGGTCTCTCATACATTTTTATAAAACATATATCAGAACTTCTGAATTGTTAAATTAGGGTTTTTTTTATGAAATTGTGTTCAAATACAGACCTGAAAGTAAAACTCCATGTGCTGTTAGGTTACAGTGTTCAGGAGTAGCTTGTAGTAATGGCCTTGCTGCTATTATTGTACTCTCTGTTCTGCTACCAGTGGAGGACAATTTGTCAGCAAAGCAATTTTCCTAATTTGTCTTTACATTGCGTGGCTTCTTGGCTTGACTTTTGTGTTTGAAACCAAGTGGATAACTGAGTTACAGGTAACTATTTTCCCATCTGTAAAAGGGGACTGTAGTGTGTACCTTTTTATAATGAATAATATACCGTCTTGTCCTTGGCAGAATGAATTTTACACTGCTGTCCAGAAAAAAAAATGTCATGGGAATGAAACATAGTGTTGTTATTCTTACTTTAATTCTGCCTTTTGTTGGGGTCAGAGAAGAGGTTTTTTGTGGTTGTTTTGTTTTGTTTTATGCAACAATAAACCAAAGCAAACTTTTTTTCACTTTCTTAAATTTTTTTTGTTTGAGGTCCTTTCCACAAAAGGATTACTGTGGAAAAATGTTTTACATGATTACACATGTAAAATCTATATGAGATTGCTTACCATCAAGGAGGGCGAATCCGAGACTCAGAATTCTTTTTAAAACGTTGGAAGCTGTTTTTACATGTAATTGGGGAAAAATTAAATTAAATTAGGCAAAAATAAGTAAGCCCTGGCTTAGATGGGTGAAAGCTTATACCATAGTTGTTCATGAGAATGTAATTTATATGCGCCTCCTGCTGATAAATAGGATAAAATTAAACATCACTTAAAACAGGTTATAGTGAACTTCTTTCAAATGACATTGTCCATCAGTAATACCAGGAAGGTAAATGGGGTGAATATTCATCCTGGTATGTGGCGAATTAAGTGCACAATGTGCATTAGCAGTAATGAGAACTGTACGCCTCATTCTTCATGCACCAAGCTCAAAATTTACCTCGGCTCGAAATGAAGTTGGATCACTAAGTTCCATGAAATAACAGAGACAGCGTTATCCTTCTTATCTTAGGGATGTAAGCTCAGTCTCGCCAGCTAGGAGTGGCCCCAAGCTGATCACCTTGACTTTCTTTCTGGGCCTGAGGCAGCTGTCCATAGGGTAGGGCTATCGTGAGCCAAGATGATCAGAGATGACTGACTGGATCACTCCATTACCAGCATGGAGTGTTTGCAACGCTGCGACAGTCTATTTCAACTCTACTGAGTTTACTTTGCATTAGAACAACTATCCCTAAACACATTAGCCTTCCAGCATAGAAGTGGAAACATACAAGGCAGGAAGCCTATTGAAGTCTTTAGGGAAATCTTGAGTGCTTTGGGAGTGATTTATTTTCTAAGGGTTTGAGTTAGAGCAGCTTGAGAGAAGATGGGAACATTCAGCAAAGTGGGGAAGGAAATTCACCCTTTTCTTTTTCCCATCCAATAAATATTCTCCCCTCAAAGCTCTCATAAGCTAGGATTGGCCACTCTATAGAGGAAGTGCAATACATCTTACTTCATGAACTAGTGAGGCCACTGAATGCCTAATACTTTTTTTTTTTTTTTGCAAGCTGCATGGATGAATAGTTAAGCCTACAAGATGAACCCATCCAGTGGCATGACTTGTGTTACATTATATTTTGACTAGAGTGAACACTCAGGCAGATATAAATCTAATCTTGCAGGATTTTGCAACCTAAGTTCAGGAACATTACAGCAGCTGGAGACTTAGTCCTCTGAACACCACATGACATATGCTATGATTGCTCTCAAGCATCCTTTAGTAATTAATGGTGCTTAACAAGCATTCTTGGCCCTATTTTACAGATATGAGAGAACTGAGATAGAAAGGAATTTCCAAAATAGTTGCCTCCACCAACTCCTGTTCAATTCAGAATCAAAAGTTGCCAATACTTTTTTTTAACAAAATAAATATAGCCAATCTCCTTCTCCCTCCCTTTTCCCCTTTCTCTTTCATTCTTCCTCTCTTTCTCTCTCCTTCCCCTTCCCTCTCCCATCTCTCTCTCCTTTTCTTCCTCACTCTTTCTTCTCTCTGTCTTTATGTATGTGTCTCCCTTTCCCCTCTTTCCCCTTCCTTCCCCTTTCTTTTCTCTTTGCTTCTCTTCCTTCCTCTCCCTTTTCTTCTCTAATTCCAAACTTCAGTTTGTCATATCCATCGTAGTCTAGGCAGAGATTAAACTTCCTAAGATGTTTTCTGTTTCCCTCTCCCTTTTTTCTCTAATTCCAAACTTCAGTTTGTCATATCCATTGTGGTCTAGGCAGAGGTTAAACTTCCTAAGATGTTTTCTGTTTCCCTCTCCCTTTTTTCTCTAATTCCAAATTTCAGTTTGTCATATCCATTGTGGTCTAGGCAGAGATTAAACTTCCTAAAATGTTTTCTGTTTCCCTCTCCCTTTTTTCTCTAATTCCAAACTTCAGTTTGTCATATCCATCGTGGTCTAGGCAGAGATTAAACTTCCTAAGATGTTTTCTTTTTCCCTCTCCCTTTTTTCTCTAATTCCAAACTTCAGTTTGTCATATCCATCGTGGTCTAGGCAGAGATTAAACTTCCTAAGATGTTTTCTTTTTCCCTCTCCCTTTTTTCTCTAATTCCAAAGTTCAGTTTGTCATATCCATCGTGGTCTAGGCAGAGATTAAACTTCCTAAGGTGTTTTCTGTTGAAAGTTAAGTTCTAGAACTTGTAGCATAAAGGGCTACAGAATGACATTAAAACATTTCTAAATGTGTGAGTATACAGTTGTTCTGTTCTGTAATCACCAACTCCTTTGGTTATTCTTTTGCTTAAAGAAAAAAAAACCAGAACATTCTTGTTTCTTTTACTTATTTAGACCTTAATTACAACCAAAGGGATGTTAGGTCTTTAAAATTTCACTATCTACTTTTCTAGCACAGATAGCCATATTAGATCATTAGAATCAAGGCAAAGTAAACACCTCTATTAAAACGCTTCTTCCTAATTTCATGAGTATATGTCATATGACTATTTATTAAGTGGTGAAAATATCAACATTCTCAGTCCCTGAGAGTTGAAAATTCTTATATAACAAACTAAAGCCCCCCCCCCCCCAAGTAAGAATTCAGTTATTGGTTGAATTAGAAATAACAAATAAGTTCATTTTATGACTAAATGTATACCCTAAAATAGAGTTTTGAAATAGATTAACTACAAGATTGTTAAATGGAGATTGCCTCATATATCTTTTCAAGTAAAATAAAAAATCCTCATTTTTAAGTTTAATTCTCATTAAACTAAAGTTGAGCAATTTAGTGCTTAGCTCACTTAAAACAAATGATCTTAGACCACTGTGGGCTATTTTAAAGAGATGGCAGGCATTGTCTGCATATAGAAAGATAAATTGTATTTTTCTAATAGGAAACTTTTTTGGAACTCTCTTATCTTCTATCAGAAGAATTGTAAAAAGCCAAATAAGGTCTGTGTATGTGCCAAGTAGCTGTTTTTAATACATGATTATTTTATTGGGGGGTACATTAATTAATCTTGAAATAAGATCCTATGTGACATTCAAAGTTGTGTTGAGAAGCTCAGAGTTTAAATATTTTAGTTTTACAACTCTGTTATGCTGGCAGCAAACAATAGTGTCTCAGTGAAGTCAGCATATGAACGCGGCTTGTAATGACATCTGGAAGCCTTGTTTTATCTATAAGCACAGTTGTAGACAAATGAAAGCAGACAGATGTAAGGCTGGTGTGGCATCTTCGCCTCAAGCACTCTCTGGCTGTACATTTTCCAGTGTGTCAAAAACAGGGAGCTTTTTTTTTTTCCGATGGAATAAAAACATTCTGTCACATCCGTACACCAACTACTGTGCTGCCTTCTCTGAGCTTTGAGGTGTAAAAGGGCAAATATTTTTCAACTGTTAACTGGAGACCAAATTTGGCATGGGTGGGAGCTGACTCAGTGTTCAGGTGATAGGTCACAAGGGCAAAACGGAGTAGGAGTATTTTTTATAAGTAAAGGCGCTAATTTGAAAAAAAAATTGTTTTCCTTTTGAGTATGATCAGTTGCAGATAGATATGGGGGAAATGGCTAAAATTGTGCTTAGATGTTTTATCATCATCATCATCATCATCATCATCATCATCATCATCATCATCATCATCATCATCCTCATCAACCAACCATCCCATCATCCCCCAACCATTATTATCAACCATTTGTTAAATACTGACTCACATTTTTTATAGTGATTTAAGGTTTACAAAGTACTTTCCTCACAAGAATACTGTGATGTAGATAACATAAGTATTATTTTTCTTTTTCCTGAAAACTTGCCCAGGGTCATAGAGCTAGTTAATAAGCACAGCCTGTAGAATGCTTAGCAACCTTCTAAATTAAAATATTTTGCTTAGAGCCATGACTCTCAAGGTGTAGGGGCTCCTCAAGGCTTGCCTCTGAAACAAAAGCTTGGGTAGCTAAGGAGAAATCACTTACCCTCATGGTGCTTCAAGCAATGCTAAGTTATAGTTAAATTGTTGGTGTGCCTTCATAGAGAGAGTTTCACACAAATCAGAGGTCAAGACTGGATCCACCCTCTGCCACCCCTCATCGCCCACAAAAAAAGCAGTCACTAAACTTTTTTAGTCAAAGAAATATTCTATTTAAATGATTTAAACATTATTGAATATAATAGCTTCCTTATATGGTGCTCTTTCAAGCTTGGCTGTGAAATAGATAAAATGCTCACCTTGTTTGATGCTCTGCTATAAGTCTTTTTCTCCCTTTTTACTTATATGAGCCTTTTTTATCTTTTGCCATTGTTTCAGGTCATCTCATTTGCCAAAAACCTTGAAATTTTTATTTTTATTTATTTTTGTTTTTAATTTTACCAATATCGTGTAACTATCTTTTTTAAAATTTGGTAATAAAATGTACACTGAACATTAGGATCACTCAAAGTCAACATTTATTGGACTTTACTATAGTCTTAATTGTATATATATTTACTTGTTTCTTCTGTATTGAGGATCTGATACTCAGATTAGATTTAGGGATAGTTGCTTCTTTGCTAGAATCTTGATTCTTAATTCTTTTTTTTTTCTTTTCTTTCTGAATTTTTGAATTTTACTTATTCATTAGAAGTGTTAATAAAAAATAATTTATAATTTTTGATATTTTCTTTAATAGAGTCAGGAGTCAGAAAGACCTGATTTTAATAAACTTCTTTGGGGGTCCCAAGTAACTAGCTAAGGCCATAAATTATAGAAGCGGTTGTGGTGTGGGAAGTTTCCATATTAGAAGTTCCTTTCATTGTAAAACTTACAAATCTAAAACAAAAAAGTCTAATGACGATAAACATGGGCATCAGCTAATTTGAATCTGTGACAGATAGTCACAATCAGTAGCTTAATGGAAATGTTCACTGATTCGTTTTATACCAATAAGATGAAGAATTTTGAATCATGAGCTTAAGTTAGCAATAACACAATTCATACTTTTTGTTCCAATGCCACAGAAAACAAATGAATGATTTTGCCATATGTGCTTGTCTGGCATTACAAATTCCTGCAGAGAAATTATACTGCTTTGAAGACCTCCTAGATTCTGCAGAACACTCTGAGAAACAACCATCTTCAAGGATTTGTGCAGTTCAGAGAAAGGTTATCAATGGCAAAAACTCTTTAGACTTGTCAGAAGTTTGAAAACTATTGGCTCATGGTTGCCATCAAGAATCATTGCCTAAGAGGTCTTTGGTCTTTAATAAATCTTGTCTGTTGAACAGTGAAATATACTCCCAGAGTGTATGTGTGTCTGTGCTGTGTGTATGCATCCATGTGTGCTGCTCTTTGGTGATTGAAGCAGAGACTGAATGACTTTGCCTTATTTTTTCTGTTGTGGTCTGATTCTAATTTAAGCTATAAAATTTGTGACACCTTCTGTGACGTAAGGAATTCAAATTTAGGTCTCTTGGGTATCGTGGCTGTGTAAGTCCATGGTGGGCAGGGACATGCAATCTAAAGCATTGCTCAATATTTTAAAGTGAATTTTCCTAAAATCTTAAAAGTCTTGGTTGTGGTTCATCATCTGCCAAAGGACCGGATCTTTCCCATTGAAACCAGAAGCCTATAATGTAATACTCCTAGGGATGGACAAGAAGAAAATGGGAAGGCAAAACTACACAATCTACTTATCATTTGAGAACAGCGAAGTAATGGAAATGGATGTGGGAGGGGTAGGATGGAGTATGGCTTTACAAAAAAATGATGTGTCCTTCCAAAAGTTCAGAGCATTGCATGGGGTTAAATGGAAGCCAGCCTCTCTCGCTGTTGGCTCTTGTGAGTCATATCTGCCTTAGTAGAATCTATGGCGAAAGATGGCTAAGAGCTCAATGTTTCTTTAGGAATTTTTTTTGTATTTTTATTTTTAAAGTAACAAACAGACATGCACCGTGCTATTAACCTGGGTGAAATAAAGTTGCCCATTTCCTATCCTGTCCCCACCATACTGCCATCAATTTTTTTTTTCCTGAGTGCTTTGTATTCCTAGCCCCTGAGTCCAGATAAGTGCCTTTGTGTATACAGAATGGCATTTTCTTTTGTTTTACATGCTGTTAGCACCAGGCAGAGGAAACGAGTGTGTGTAATCGAAAATGTACAGCAAATGGCCATTTGTACCTGCAAAGAGTAAATGGGCGCACTCAGATGGATAGACCGGGGTTTTAATAACACTTGAGTGAGCTGATAGGCAGACATAGATGTACCTGTTACACCAGAGACCAAAAGACCCTGTACCTTTGCATGACTTTTCACTTAAAAACTACTGTTTGTGCTTCAGTGATTCCATCACTCTATTTGTGCTCCTTGGCTTACAAGCCTTTGTATTGCTCCTGAGAGTCCTGCTCTCTGAAATTTTAATGTTGTAATGGTGACTCCTCAGAAATGGGCCTTCTTTGGGAAAGCACATTAGCTTTACCTTCAAGAATTTATCTTAATAGGTAATAGTAAATATTTACCTGATTCTTCTAAACATGATTTTTTTTTACTCTCTTAGAAAATATTGGGATTGGGAGACAGCAGATTCCATCTTTTTAGCTATACATTTTAGGGCTTTTTTCAGGACTTTAGGATGATACTCAACTTGACATTGGCATCCTCAGTCCTAACTTCAGTTCCTGGCTCTCTCAGTTACCATCTGTATTACCTTGGTCTAGTCACTTAACTATTCTAGACCTCAGTTTCCTCATTGGTAAACAGAGGGGGTGGATGGTGTGGATCAATAAAGGATCTTTCCAGATCTATGATCTTATGACCAACTTTCTGACTTTGATGACAAGGACCAGTGACAGTGACCAAGGAGACTACCAAGGAGAATTATGTATGATATTTTAAATTTTACTCAAAGTCTCTTTCCACTTGAACCCCTTAGAGTGAAGGTTCATTTTTATGCCAGTGTAAAGTAGAATTTTCCCTCTGCTTCACATTTCCAAAGTGCATATGAACATTTTTGATTGTCCCAACAGAGTTGGATGAACATAGGTTGATGTAGCGGGACTCCATGCTAATAATTAATTTGATTTGCTTGAAAATAACTGTTCTGCTAACTTGGATGCATTATAATTTAGATCATCTTTATTTAATCAACAATCTGCCTTTTGATAACATTCTGACTGGATCACTCAACCACCTGTGTGACCTTGGGCAAGTTATTTGGTTTCAGAAACTGATTCAACCCAGAAACTAGACTTCATTTTCCTCCTCTCTATAATGAATTCAGTGGACTAGGTTTCTTCATTGATCCCATAGAGTTTTAAACCTTTGCATCTATAATCTTTTTAAGGCTATATGTGACCAAAATTATAACCATTTTTGATAGCACTGAGGCAAGCAAGGTTAAGGGTCATAAGCTAGTATCTAAGACCTGATTTGAACTAGGAAAAGGAGTCTTTCTGACTCCAAACATTTCACTCTGTCCATTGAGCCATCTAGTTGCCCCTATTATAACCTGGTATTTCTGTTCCAGTTATATTTTGTATCTTCTAATAGAATGTAAGTTTGCTGAAAGCAAGGACCAGTTTTTCATCAATATCTTTTCATTCCTAGCATCCAGCATACAACCTTGCACCTACTACGTGTTCCCTGAATATTCATTTGAATTAGAAATGACATGTGGATACATTTTCCTATACATTTCTTTTACAAAGCTTTTCCCCCTCCATTTTAAATATTTCTTCAAGTTCTCATTTCTGCATAACTTACCTATTTCAATATTTTGAATATTTGGGTTTTTTTTTCTTTTGTGCTAACAAATCTTTATAGAAAGAGCATCCGATGCAGTAGAATATATGGCAGAGATTTCAATTTGATCAAATGAGATAATATATGTAAAGTGCTTCATAACTGTAAAGCATCCAAAGTAAAGCTATTACTGAAACCAAATATGCAAGGAGATCCTTTTGCAGCTCTGAATGGCTTGCCAGTAGGTACATGGTTAATGCAGATTTCCCAATTTCTCAGCTAATAAGCATCTGTACATTAGATGATCTATACTTATTATACCTAACAGCCCTTTCATCTTATAATTTGCATTAAAAGATGTTTTTAAGCTGATCATTCTATGTCTAGCTAACACAGTTCATTGAAGAATAAAATCAGAAATTAAGTTATGGACTTTTTCTAGGAAAGAGGCCACACTTTATCCCCTTGCTAGGAGTGTGTTTTAAATACAGGGGCTTCTGTTTCCTGTGTCATTTATGTCATGTGTCCTTTTTAATAAACTCGTTTTAAACTATTCATTTGGGGTGAAAGGGAACTCATTCTTTGTGTTGGTCAGGCTTTATTTGGATTATGGTGTTTTATTCAGAAGTAATTCTGGGTATACCACATTTTAAAAGGAAAATTGCTTTCGAGTTCAAAAAAGAATCAACAGGATAGTTAGTTACTATATGACTTTTCACAAGTCTAATTAACCTTTCAGAGACTTTTGTTTCTTGTGTGTAAAACAGGGATATTTATATTGCACAGCCTTATTTCATAGGTTTATTTTGTGCAAAATAATCTGAAAATAGCATGGTACTATATTATATTTAACTTAGTCTCTTCTCCAATTCTTTTTTTGTAAACCCTTACCTTCTGTCTTAAAATTGCTACAATTCCAAGCTGAAAGAGCTACAGACAGTTAAGTAACTTACGCAGGGTCACACAGCTAGGAGGCGTTTGAGCCCACATTCGAACCCAGGACTTTCCAATTCCAGATCTAGTGCTCTATCCACTGAGCCACCTACTTGCCTCTCTTCTCCAGTTTTTGGTACTACTTCTCACATAATATCATTTCTGTTGTAGCATTCACCTTCCACGCGTCTTTCTCAGTTCAGACTCCAGAACTTAGAGCAGTCCTCTGAAAGAGCTTCTTCATCTTAAAAATTTAGATATTTATTCCATACTATCATAATTTTTCAATGGTGACAACTTCACAGATCCTGGAGCTGGAAGAAACACCAGAGGGTGACCTTTAAGGCATTTTACCAGTAAAGAAGCTGATCACCAACGAGGGCAAATTTTATAACACTGCTTTCTATACCATGCATCCTTTCATGAAATAATGTATGTAAAACTACTCTGTTATCCTAACGTTCTAAATGGATTTGAATTGTTTTTATTAGTCCTTTTAAACCTTGTGGGAGCCACCCTAGAGTTTAGCATTGAAAATATCATTGGTGTTTTCCACAACCTTTTATAAGCCTGAAATAACTTCTGACATACATTTATTTTCAAATTTGTTGCTATGGCCATCCCTCTTCAATGCCATACATATGCTTCAGTATCTTACCATTTCATGACTGTACCCTCCTTTCATTCATTAAACCAGCATTTATTAAAGTGCTTAATATATACCAGACAACATGCTAGGTGTGGAGAATAAAAACTAAATAATCTCTGCTGTAAAAGATTTCATATTCTTTGGGAGGAGGAAGAAGCAAACTGAAGACATTGAAATTAATGCAAAATATATGTAAAATAATTTGGGAAAGGGCAGGACCCTAATCTAGCAGCTGGGTGGGGGTGGGGGTGGGACTGTGGCTTGTATAGGAGTTGACACTTGAGGCGAGTTGTGCAGGAAGCTAGAAACTTTGAGGAATGGATATTTAAGGCATGGGAGATAGGAGATGGGGTTCCACACAGGACAATTTGGCTGTACCAAAGGGTATACTGAGCCTGGAAAGCTACTTTAGAGCCAGATCATTTAGGACTTTGAATGCCATTTTCTTTTTTCTCCCTTCCTCCCCTGATTCCCTCTTGCCACATATATTCGTAGAAAATGAGGCTTACTTATGTGTGTGTTAGAAATGTTTTCAGAAATGATGGAATTGTTACCCATTATAAAATTGAATCTGAAGAAAAGGAAAGAGACAAGTGGCCATGGGAAGATGGGCTGGATACCTGATGGAAATGGAGGACTAAGCTGAGGGGCGAATAGGTATGGGGGGAACAGAGAGAGAAAGAGAGAGGATTCTGCTCCTAGTGAGGCTCCCTCTGCTTGGGTCTATGCAATAACCCATAGTTCTCTTGCAGTGATGAAGACTTCCTCTGTAGCTTGATTTGTGGATTGTGTCAGTATCTCAGTTTTATGACAAATTTGTCCAAGTGAGCCTTTTTAGCCTTTAATGGGTGGATAAAATAAGACTCATGTTGCTCATGGCCTTCCTTCCTGGCAGAACTGAAGAAGGAATTGATGGAAGATCTTTTTTGGACATCGGAATTTCTCTAACTGTTAACAGAATGACATGGCATGTTTGATTAAATTAAATTAAGAGCATGTGTATGCTTGACAAAGTGTACTAATGAAGGAAAGTGAGTCAAAAGGATTTATTGTGAATTGATTGAAAACAAAAACACAAAACTCTTTGGAGAAAGCGCTACCAGATTAACTTTTAGAATTATAAGGCCATTAGTCTTGTCAGATCTTCCAGAGTAGAATAGACAATCGAGGGGTTTTTTTTCCGTCCTTGGAGAGGTGGCTCCTTCTGTAGACCTCTCTATGACAGGATATAGTATTCCCAACCTGCACTCTGAATTGCATAGAGGAATCAGGATAAAAGACACTGTTTGATTTATTAATTTCTAGTGGATTAGAACTACAAATGTTTGCTATGTTTTTTAATTTGAGAAGTAGAGAGAATCACAGCAGCTTTTAATTATGCATTTTGTGTAATGCAGCCCTGAATAGAGCAGAGCAAAATTAAAATTGTGGATCAAATGCTAAATCTGAGTAGATGCTAAAGTGAGCTGTAGTGTAATGCTAATGGTTTTGCATCTTCCTGGCATTATGTCAATAATGGCTCTAATCACATTAAGTAGAGAGCCCATTAGCTTATTCTCTAGCAGTAGGCACCATAGCAACATATTGTGAGTCCTGGAATAACTTTTGTCACAATTTTTTTAAAAGATGCATTTTCATGTTCAACTTGAGGCGAAGGGTATATTTTTTTTTAAAAAATGTTGCACTCAAGTGTGGCCTGTGTGTTCACATATACACATGCAGCCAAGCACTAAATGCACAGTGTTTATTTTTGTTTTTTCATGTCATTTGGTAGATCTAACTTATTCTTCATAGACCAGAAAAATACTATCCAGCATACCCACCTTCCATAATCATTTAACAGGCCCTGTCATAGTTTCATGAAATGAAATTTTCCCTGGACTGTTTAAAAGTGAAAAATTACATGTGCTTATATATCTTTATGTGGCAAGAAACCTTCACTATTTCCTTACCTTGCTTTATTTTCAAATTACAGGTCTGTGTCTTTTAGTTCTGTGTGTATACCTCTCTGTTACTATAGGTGGTTATTATGGGGGGGCCATGTCTGTATGACTGAAACAAAAAAAAATCTGGTTGGCCTAATTCGCTGAGGATTGTCTTTCATATTTTACTGTATGAGAGGAGAGCCTGTTGCTTTCAGTTGCTGGATGGACCATTCAGTCTGAGGCAGACGTATTTTATTTGTTTTTCTTTAGCTTAGTGACTAGATGAACTAAAATCAAGGACTGAAATTTTTTTTTGTTTGTTTAGTATGTAAATAACTCTTCTTTGAGTGTTTTGGCCTTGGAGAAAGAGAGAAAAATGGTTTGTCTCCATGGGTCTCGCTGCTATTTCTTTCGATTCCTACTTGTGCAAGGGAAATCTCTCAGTGTTATTGCTGAAAGAATGAAAACTACTAAATCTCTGTGACCCTGGAAAATTTACTCAGGAATAATTTGCCCAAAGTAGTTCTGTTTGAGAGAGAAGAATAGGATGAGAGAGAGAGAGAGAGAGAGAGAGAGAGAGAGAGAGAGAGAGAGAGAGAGAGAGAGAGAGAGAGAGAGAGAGAGAGAGAGAGAGATCGCATCATGGGAAAGGCAGAATTTTTGGCAAAGAAATTAGCTCTGTAGGTTTATACATATTCAAAGTTAGGTCATCTTGACTCCCAAGTCCAGCACTCTATCTTGGGGTCATGGCATGTGTCAATGTACATGCATAAACACTCATTTGAAATGGTATATAAATACCATTAGATAAATTTGTGCATGTAATAAGGGAAGGTAATGGTGACTTGTATGTATATACTGGTATAAATAAATACATATAGTTGTACATATGTAAATACATAAATATATGTGTGTATTCTAGCCCAGTAAGTATTGGACTTAGAGTCAAGATGACTTCGATTTGAATCCCACCCTAGATATTTACTAGCTATGTGAGCCTAGGCAAGTCTTATCATCTCTGAGCCTCTTCTATAAAGTGGGGAAAAATAAGACTAAATTTCCAGGGTCAGCATTTTAGACTCTTTCATTTTTTTCAGCAATAACTGAGAAATTTTCCTCTGAGGAATAGGAATCAACAGAAACTTCATAAGGATTCATGGAAATAATTTCATCCTTTCCCATTTTTTCAGTCTTTTTATATTCATCATAACCCTCCTCACAATCTGTGGCCCAAATATACAAATACCCATTTTCCTTCAGGACTAAGTTTAGATTCTTCATTCTACATGATGCATCTTCTGACTTTCGCAGCTATGAGTGTCCTCCCTCTTAAAACTATATTGCATTCGTTTTGCTCATATTATGTAAATATTTTTAAATGTATTTTTCCCTCTCCCCCCACCCTCTTAAAAGGTAAGTTCCTTGAAGGCAAGAACTGTTGTACTTTTGTAGCTCCACTGTTTTAAAAGTGTCTGACAGAAAGTGCTGAATAAATGCTTAATCCAAGTGATATATATGTGTGTGTGTGTTGTTCTTAATACTATTACTTTTATTATTGCTGTACAAAGTCAGAAAGTAGAAAGTGATGAGTTAAAAAAATGGTAAAGTGTACAAATGGAGGCTCACAGGAGAACATCTTAAAATTTGTAAAAATTAACATGGTGAGAGTTGTAAGGTCCAGCTGCATATTGTCTTAGAAATCTTTTCTTAAGAACATCTGGCCATTTAATTAAATTATTAACATTCGCAAATTCCCAGAATTACATCTTGGGGATAATTACATAGGAGAGAGATTATTTTTACTTATGTTTAATGATTTTTTAAAAATGAGTAATTTCCTCATTTGAATATGGTATTCCACTTCTGGAGCAGTATTAAAACTTAAACACAGATTTTTGTTTCTAAAAATTTTTCCATAAAGCAACTGACATATATGTAGACAAGCTCCAGCCCTACAACATTTCTATTCACTTCCTCCTTTATCGAAATGATCAAGGCTATTAGACATAACATTAGATATAGCTATATATATCCGCTATAGTCTCATTCTCTTCGATTTCTCTAGGAAGGGGGTTGGGAAGTGGTGGTGATTCTTCATCTTTACCAAGCCTAACCTTTAAAATTATTACCTTATTTCTTTTTCTGTTCCTCTCTTCCAAAACTTTACTGATCATATCCATTCACTCTTGCAAATGGAAACTTTCCCTTTCTTCTGGGTCACTTCTAAAAATCGTATTTAAAAAATCCCTTTGACACTAATAGACCCTCAAGTTAATGCTCCTTTCCCCACTCCCCACCCCCAGCCAAGTTTCTAGGGAGAGTAGTCTACAATTGCTGCCTCTAAATCCTCACTGTCTATCCACTCTTTAAACCAATTTAATCTGTCTTTTGCTCCCACAATTTTATTACATCTACCCTTTCCAAGATAACTGAAGATCTCCTACTTGCCAAATGATTTTTTATCAGTCCTCATATACTTTTGACCTTTCTACTCCATTTGGTACCATCTCCCCTTATTGATGTTCTCACCTCTTCTGGATTCTATATTGACATTTTAATTTTGGATCTTTATTCCACTCCCTAGGGATCCCTCTTTTCTTACTATACTTTCTCCCTTCGTGATTTTATCAACTCATATGCCTTCAGTTATTACTTCTGTGCAAATGAAACCCAAATGTCTATCTTGACTTCTCCCTTAATTTAAATCCCATATTTCCAGCTACCTGTTAGACATGACTACTTGGCTGTCCTGCTATTACTTCATTTGGACATTGAAAGTTTAAATGACTTGCCCGTGGCCACAAAGGTAATATGTGTCCTTGGCACCATCTTGGTCATGGAATCAGGAAGACCTAAATTCTGATACTGTCTAAGATACTTTACTAGTTGTGTGGCCCTGGGAAAATCCCTTAACTTCTCTGCTTCAGTTCCCTCATCTCTAAAATGGAGATAATAATAGAACAGGGATGCTGTGAGAATAAAATGAGTTAAAACCTATATCTTCAGAAATCTTAAAGCATTTTATAAATGCGAACAGTGATGATGGTGGTATATGTTGATGAAACAGATAGCTTTAAGTTAGGTCTTTCTAATTCCAAGGTTTCCTATCTATCCATTATGCCAAACTATCTCTGCCAGCTGTCTATGAGAGAAAACACAAAACCCCTTCCTGATAGTCTCTCTTTCATTGTCTTCTATGATACTGCTTTATTTTAATTGCCTTTCTCACAACTCCTTTTCTCTTTCTTTCCCTAGTTCTTTTTCTAATGTCTTGCTGTGGATATTCTCTCACATGCTGTCTTCATTCTTCTCTATATTCCTTTATTCTGGTCCTCAATGATCTCAACCACTCCTCCAACTTCAGAAATACCTTTATTTTTGGCATGCAAGCTCACTCCACAGTGTGGCTCCAATCCATCTCTCCCTGTATTTCAGCTAAAATGAACAATTGAGCATCCCTTGATCTCACCTGGCTTTTCCTGCCTCTGGATATTTATGCAGACCATTCCCCACCCCAAAGGAGCCTCCCTCCCCATCTTTGCCAGCTGAGATCTTTCTCCCTGAAGATGCGTGGAATCATCCCTAAACTCTCTAATAGAAGTTACCACTTCCTCACTCATGCCTCTTTCCTCTTTGACTTCTCTGTACTTATCATTCTGGTTATTTGTGTGGGCTTACTCATAGTAGTCAGATCTTTGAGGGCAGAGACTGTCCAGTCACCTATCTAGCATAAATATTGGCTGAATTTGAATTGGTACTCCATAATGCCTATGGTCAAAGGAAGAATATATGGAAAAAGAATGCTTAATATGTATCAGAGGCAAATGGTTTCTATCAAGCTTATCATAGACTCCCATCTTAATTCAGCATGAAGTGTAAAAATCATTGGGCTTAAAGTCAGGAAACCTAGGAATTTATCTTGGGTCTTTTATTGACGAGTTATGCAAGGTTAATCAAGGCACATCCCCTCTCAGGCCATTGGTGCACTCATTGGAAAAGTTAAAAGAATGATATTTGCATTCCCTGCTTACCTTTGGGGGTCTTTGAAGTTCATGTAAGATAAGCACTTCTAAGTGATGAAGCAAAAATGGAAAGTGTCACCATTTAACCTATTACTTCTTAAAGGTGTAAAATTAGATTCGAATCCAGGACTTCAATCCCCAGAAATCCTTGCTCCACTTCCCCAGAATGCCCTCTAATCTCACTGAATTCTCACCTGGGCTGTGAGTGAGATGGGGTATTTAAACCTGGTTGTGAATAGGCTCGGCCTCTTTTTACTTCTGCTTCGGAGCACATGCGGCTCTCTACCTAGCAGGCAAGATATAAGTGGTTGTGAATAGGCTCTCTGGGCCTAGACACGTGCTTTTTCTTACTTGTGTTTTCTTTATATTTTAATCTTCAATAAACCTCATAAAAATATAATACTCCTTGCAGAGAGAAACTCATTTCTATCTTGCCTCAGTCTCCCTTAAATTTTAATTTTTACAAAGGAAAATATACAACAAATCTCATTGAAATTTAAAATTTAAAAACTGAGTTATAGAGAAGCAATTTTGATTCCTTTCAAGTTATTATGAGCTTAAGTTAATTGATATAGAGGCCTTTGTTGACAAGATACACCCATTTATTTTGACACTCATGTATGCATAGTCTTTCATGTGACCTAAAGGGAAAGTATTTAAAAAAAACAAAAACTGAATTTTGTCTCCCATCTAGGAAATACAGCAGCCTAGATTACAGTAAACTTAATTGTTGGAGAAGCCCCTTAGCTCAAATTGGCATTCTGAATGTGGCTGAGAGCTAGTGCTATCCACTCAGGCTGTAGAGGGAGGAACAAGAAAGAATTATGAGTTGTAGGGACAAGATGAGAAAACTAAATAGTTTTACAACTCTTTCTGAATCATGATTTCACAATTCCATTCCATGGAATTCAATAAATATTCACTTGGCACTTATTTTTGAAAGGATGTAAATTGTCAAATCAATGATTATAAAATTGAAAAAATTTATTTCAAATCCAAATATAAATTTGGATTTTCAAATGATCTGTACCACGAGGCCCCTCTATCAATATAAGTAGTTCCATAGACCTATAAGATTCAAAGATGGAAGGATCCTTAAATAAAAAGCATTGAGGGTTGACTGTATAAGGATAATCTGTGTTGAGGAAATGGAGGAAAGTAGGTGGTTAGTGGATTGAAAGCCAGACCTAGAGAGGGAAGGGCTGGGATTCCAATCTGTTTTATTTCTAGCTGTGTGATCCTGGACATGTCACTTAACCCCAGTTGTCTGATCCATACCACTCTTCTGTCTTAGAGCCAACATATTGATTAGAAGACAGAAAGTAAGGTGTTTGTTTTTTTTTTTAAGAAAGAAAAGAAAAATAGAGAAAATAGTGGTTATAAAATTTGTTGCTATTGAGACCTGTTCTATAGGATTATCTCTAAGTTCCTCCTAAATGCTATATTATGAAATATTTTAGAAAGATCATCATGTAATAAAGTAAGATATAGTCATCGCAGCCTTTTTCACGATCGGGGAATCAGCAGCTAGCCTACTTTTTCAAGTCATATAGTAGAATTACAGCCCTCTGGAAGTCCAGGGGAAACAACTTACATCACTAGACTCTGAAAGTAAGAAACTGTTTACTCTACAACAGATTGCTGAGAACCTTTTGCCATATTCGCCATATAAAGACCCAAAGCTCTCCAGGGGATATCATTTAGCTTAGATTTATGATTGAAACAAGTCTTTACTATAATACATACCTGGCACTCCAGCGGATCTCAGAACATCTCAACTATTTAATCCTCACAACACTCTAACGAAGTAGACAGAAATTTAGGCCATTTTAAATTGAAGCACAAAGTAGTAACGCGTTTTGCCCCATGTTGCTCAGAGAACAGAACTGGGAAACGATTTTAGAAATCTGTACCTTTCTTTCTTGTTAGAAAACCTCCCTTAAAATATAGTTCTTTTTGAAATACAGAATCAACTTTTTACTATGACAATTTATTGTTACTAACCCATTGTATTTTATTATTGTATTATATGTAACCCTTTCATTTTTATAGAACTTCACATACTATTATTTTCTCATTACACCTTAAAAAGTCAGATCTGTATTGAATACTGACTCTACCACTCACACCTCTGTGACAATGGATAATTCCCTTATCTTGAAGGCAAGATCTTCCAAGTCTTTTTGGCTCTCTTGCCTTCCATTATTGCTTTAATGTGAAAAGCTTTCCAAAGGAATATCTTTAATCTTTACCCTAAAATTCTGAATTTTGCACTATTTTTCTGTGGTTTCCAAAATCTGGGTATTCTACTGGGTATCCAAAGTACCTTTGAAAGCAGGATAAGGCAGTTAGAAGTGACTTAACGGTGACTTCTGTTGGTTTTTGTTTCCTAGCTTTTTAAATGGGGGGAAGTGGATTCAATGACCTGGTAGGATCCTTTAGATCTAAATGCTATAAACCTTTAAAAACCTCATGAAGAAAGATAGTGTTATCCATGAGTTTAAGTGACTTTCCTAAGGCCCATAGAAGCAGGATTAAACTGTTCTAAGTCCTAGCCCAAAGCTTTTTCCATTACACTATGCTGCCAGACTACGAGGCATACATTTTTAATAACAAGTGACACTCTTATTGGTACACACTGGAAATTTGAGTGTCCTTTTTGAAGAATGAATAAATAAACAAAGAAACAATTACATTAAACCCTGAATGCTCTTGCCAATGTAAAGAAGAAAGCAATAGTAAAAATTTTTGTAAGTTATCTACAGTGCCTACTGCTTACTACTATTTATATTTGACTAGATTTCTTGTGCTCATGTTTAAATGTGGCAGTAGACTTCTCTCTGTCTCTGTCCGTACCTCTGTCTTTCCCTGTCTCTCTCTTTCTCACACACATATAGTACTTTTCCTCATACAAAATAATATAAGACATGATCCCTGCCTTCAAGGAAATTATGTTCACATATGAGAGAAGAAGCATACACATTTTCTCTACATCATTTGCAACATACCTGATTCCCCCTTTCCATTCTCAGTTCCAATGCGTCATCAACCCATATCCATTTTTACTCTGGAATGTTTCCTCACATCTATTTCCTCTTTATCTCATATCCTAGTTTTATCATCTCTGATCTACATGATTGCAGGAAGCTCTTAACTTGTCTTCTCTCAGCTCTCAGCCTCTCTTGCCTTCCATCCGTCCTTTACAGTTCTGCCAAATACTCTTAAACCATTGCTTTGATTTTGTCAACTTCAAGAATCTGAAAAAGAAAGTCTTAAATTTCTAAGCAGAACATCCACAGCCCTTCATTTCTATTTCAAGATCTATTCTCCACTGTTTCTCAAAGTCCCCACTTTTTTCTACTGAAATGACTACTGACCATTCCTTGAGCATGCCTTTTACTAAACCAACTCATCCCTCTTACTCATCCAATCCCTCTACTTAGAATATTTCCTCTATTTATAGTATTGATAGTGATGATATTATCTATCAAAACTTTGACCATTCTTAAGGTCCAGATCAAACTGAAAGTCTTCTGACTTTCTCTTCATGCCCATTAGAAGCTAGAGGCATTCTTGACTGATTACTCTTTCACTTTCTATCATCTTATGGTACTGTAATCATTTGCATACATACCATAATTCCTCTATGAGATTGTCAACTTCTTGTGGGCACAGATGTCTTCTGGATCCTTAATGGCACTTAGTGTAGTTCCTGATACAATATAAGCACTCAAAAATGGTTATTCAGTATTGCCAGTAAGTCAGTCAAAAAATTAAACAGAAAGAGGAAGAGGAGTTTACCCTTGCCAGTAGAAAAGTGACAAAACTCTTTTAATGACACCAAATATTTTTCTGAAATGAAAACTGTATTTAAAAATTAAATCAGTGTTCTACGGTGATAGTATTGTATATCCATGAGTCGTAAAACACTAAAGTTCTTTTAAAAAAATTGAATATCACTCAAAGGGCAATGGAGAAGCCCCTAGTGGATGTGCAAAGACTGCAACACACAACAAATTATGGAGGAAAGAATTACAAAGAATTACAAAGTAATCACAACAGCTAACCTTTATATGGTGTTTTCTGGTTTGAAGAGCACTTTATACACATTCAAAATCTCATTTGATCCTCACAATAAAGTATGGTTGTAAAATTTTGGCAGGCCTGGTGGTGAGAAGGATAACCACTGGACAGCCTGTGTGCTCCATGGATATCGCATGCTGGGTGGACCTTTGCGACAACTTTTTTAAGGACGTGGCCCAAAAAAAGAATCACACAAGTTGGGGAGGCACGGATTGGAACCATCTTTGTCAGTAGGGGAAAAAAAAAACACGCATATCCTCATTGATGAAATCCCAGATTCATTTGTACATTAGAGTATTTGAATGAATATGGCTCCTACCCCAGCTCTGATTAGATTATATAGATCAAACCATAGTGAATTTTTTTAAAATATAAGAGCACCTCTGTATCTAGAAACTTATTTCAGTTTCAGTATGGCTTTGAAATTCAGAAAGAATGAAGGTAAAAGAAGGGTGAAGGAGATGATGATGATATATGGCAGAAGTCCTGAGATCATACTTTTCCTCCTGGTAAATTGGATTAGGAGGCAAGGAGTCTGTCCCTTGGGGAGAGGGGGGGAGCAGGGAGTATGTTCCAATGCTGATTTATTTAAAAATAACAAATTCCTTTTTAAAAATATGCCTCTACCCTGAGACTTACGCCACATTCTCACTTCAATCTGAATAATCTAAATCAGATGAAACCGAGGAAAGACAGCAGCTCTCTAGGAATGATTTCAAAAGAAAAAGGGGAAATAATTTTAAAGGGAGAGGCCTAGAATGGGGAGCTTAGAACTAGTGAATGATTGGCTATCTCTAGGCAGGAGAAAGGAGGCAAGAGATAAGAAAGGGACCCAGAAGAGATTGAGTCTGGAGACAAATAAAACTTTTTATTTTGCAAATTTGCCTTGCTACCTGGGGCAGGCAATATGTCACAGTGTATGGCAGAGCTATGGATAGTGTAAATTTTATTACCTCCCAGGGCACCCCAAGTTTCCCAGTTGGATTAGTTCAGCTCACCTTTTCTACTTCATAAGCTCAGTTTTTTTTTCCAACATTATATCTCATACTACACATTCCTACCCTTCTTTCACCACTCATACAAATTTGAGAAAAAGATGGAGATGGGGGTGGGGAGGCTGAAAGGAACATAGATTTAGAGGTAGAATGGACCCCAATAATGATTATTAGGCCAACTCATTTGTGTGCTCATGGCTCACCTAAATAATAATTGTCAGAGGTATAATTTGAACCCCTATCCTCTGACTACAAAAACAGTTTCAATTCTACTATACCAATCTGCATTCCCACTTCTTCTCCTCCCTCTTTTATTATGATAATATATGTAATAATAGGATATGAAGGTTAGTATCTAGAATTTAACTCTCTAAAATGCTAAAGGTTGCCCATTTCACACAGGGGTCACTGCTCGGGGATCTTCATATATTTAATTAAAATCAACAACTAATATGTTACTTAGATTGTCTATGTCTCTGTGTTTGTATGAAATATATGGTGCTCTTAACAGAAAAGAGCCTAACTTTTATAAGTAACTAGATTTGACAATTACTACTTGACCTATTTTAATCCAGTTTTACAGTCCATATTCAGGATCAGTTCTCACTAATTTTGATGGAAGACTTATGAGAGAAGATTATTGATTTACCTTTTCACATGATAAGAAATGGAAAGAATATTTGCAATATGAAAAATAATGTCATCTCATTATCTTTTCTTAATGTCTTATGCCAAATATCATATATGCATGCATCTCTCTCTCTATATGGATATATATGTATAGATCAAGAATCTAATTGGAAAAAAAACTATAACAAACCATGTAACCCAGAAGCAAATAAATTTCATGACCCCTTTTCTCAATTTTTAAAAAATGGATAAAAAATACATTTTGCTAGAGGAAAGTACAGTTAAAAATTATTGTGGTATTTTAGGCAAAAAGATGTAAGCCATAGTTGGCCTCTATTATGTCCCATTTTTAAAAATCTTTTCTCTTTGTCTTGTTGAGTTATGAATTCTATACTCAGAGGAGGAATTAGGAAATAATCTTCCATCACTGTTGATGTGTAACTCTCATTTGCAACAAATGGGGATTTAATTCTAATTTTGTCAGTGCAGTGAAATGGCATTGAGAACATCTAGTTGTATAGCTCAGTCAAGGGATATCAGTGGATACTAGCACAGTAATAGGGACAAATCCACCATTGGGTCATTTTTCACTCCTTTACAGAATGATCTCTGAACCTTTCTCTCCTGGGAAAGCCCACTTGGTTCAGCTAAAAGAAAAAAAGTAGACCTTGGTTTAAGTGTTGTTTTCTATTACAGTCACATATCCACACCCTCCAGTTTACTCAGGATACACACATTTACTAGCACCCGCCTTTCTCTGGATGATCTCTACAGTGGGGTAAAGTGAACAGTAAAGGAAAATGATAAGGAAAAAGAATTGGATTTATGAAAAGTGACACGTGTGGGAGAGAGTCAATATTTGAGCCAAGGGAAGGAAAAAATGGAGACAGATCTGAACTGGACATATTTTCTGCACTGGATATAAAGAATAAATATAAAGAAAAGAAATCTGGATTATGAAAGAAGCATAGAATTGCAAAAAGTTGGAGTAAACTCTGAGTTTGATGCAAAAAAGACACTAAGAGGATAGACATGAAATGATGTTAATAACAAGGCTGAAAATGGAGAACAAAAAGAGGCATAGGGCAATATGTAGACAAGAAAGTATAGCCAAGAACAGCTAAAAGCAGTAAAAGGTCCAATAACATTTCTTTCTTATGCTCTTCTCCAGATATCATTGTGAAAGAGAAAGTAATTAGTAGATTAATATTTTGACTTTGTCCTCCACTTTTCTTTCTTGTTGCTAAAACTCTTCGATGTGAGTCTGTTCTCTAGCACTCCTTTCCAGTGAGAGTTTTTTCCCCGAAAAATATGAATTCTTTTCCGTATTACCATTAACAATCTTGCTAGATCGGCAGAGGATCAGAACATGGCACAAACTCTGCATACGTTGCAGGACTTTGGAAAGGGGAGGGAATAGTAAAAGAGAAGGTAAGAACCAGAGAAAAGGAAAAGAGGTAAAAGCAAGGATGCTGGGGCCCACTATAGCCCAGCATAAGAGATCTGAGTAAAAGTCTTGTGACATTGCTTCTGAATTTTTCTAGCATGAATCAGGTTATTAATTCTCATAAAGCTGAATTTAATTTACATTGGCACATCATGTTCATACTAGCATGAGGGCTCTAAATGAATTTTTTCTCTGGCTGGTGAATGGAGATGTTTTTGGTGTAATAGAAAAAAGGGAAAGAATGTGAGTAAAGTACTACTGGGTGAATTTAGATAGAACTGCAGTATTACTGGGAGGGCCAAGGTAGGAAAAAAAAAAACATTCAGTGCCTTTGCTGATGGACATATTAAATATTAATGGTCATTGCATATATTTCTGGGGTATGAACTCTGAAAATTAATCTTGTAACTATTAAATGCACGACTCAATAAATGGGAAAGAAAGAAAAGAAATAAAATGAAATGGGTTTTTAAATAAAAGAATAAATTATAAAAAATTATTAAAAATTGTCTCATACATATGTATGTATAAATGCATACACACACCATGTGTACGATACTTCAACAGTCATATTCTGTAGTCACATAAGCGAAAGGACTTCCAGTTCTCTCTGTGGCAGGTAGAAGACATTGTTACGGACCGAGTAACACTTACATCTGAATAAATTCCCAAGGAGGTTGAGAGCCCCTGACATGTTAGGTATGTAAAACCATGTAACTGACATCAAGGCCTGTTGCATTGTTGTAGGCTCATTGAATCACTGGAGCGCACCATCCCCAGTGAGGGGAATGTCACTAGGTTCACCATTCTTGACAAGGAGCCTCACCTCTGATTCAGGGGACTTGGTTACATACCGCTGCTTAGTCCTCTGTCAATGGCACTTGATCACTGGATTTGAAAAGTTTATTTATAGCAAATTAAGCTCACCAACATCTGGGGAGGCCTTGAGGATGGGTAACTGATAAAGGAAGATGAATAATGATATATTTACAAAACATTGTGGAAGGCTGTTTCATTTCTGAAATATTTGGCTATAAACAAATCACATAGCCATTCTCCTGCAGCATCTCCACTTTGAAAGGAAGCTCCTTCTCTTACCTGAGATGTAGTCCCTTGACAAAAACAAACAGTAAAAGGAATGTATTATAATACAATATTATTTTTAAAACTCTGCACCATCTCTTTAACCTGTTCTCAGATTTTGAATCAGATAATCAAAATGACAGGGGAAAAAAAAGTCCAGGTGGAACTGCACCAACAGAATGTCTCTTATTATTAATTATGACAGGGAATCTTATCTCTCAGCATGTTTTCATAGCAACTGTTACCAAGAGAAGATCAGAAAATTTCTAAACCATGTTTTCTTATAACTGAGGAAGGTTGCCTGTTTCTTTCTTCAGCGCCACTTTTGCTTATATCTGCTGTTTAGCATCCAGGTGACAGAGTAGATAGAGCATCAGAGACTCCAGGCTGCCTGTAGTCCCTATGTTCAAACCTATCCTCAGACTCTAGCTGTGTGAACCTGGGCAAGTCATTTAACCCTGTTTGCCTCAGTTTTCCTTATCTGTCAAATGAATTGGAAAAGAAAATGGCAAACCAGTCCAGTAGCTTGGCATAAAATGACCTTGAATGGAATCATGAAGAGTTGGACCCAGCTGAAATGGCTTGAATAGCAACAACATGCACAAACACTGGCTGTACTCAGAAGATGCCATCAGATTTGGAAATCAAGTTAAACACTGGTGACTCTGGCTTTAATAACGTAGACCTCAAGAAGGTCCAGAGATGGTGCTTTTCCATCTGCTACTCTACATAACATTAACAAATTCAGAAGCTGATGAATTTTGCTGAATATTCCTTCGTCTGTTCTCACTTAGTGTTATATTTTTGCTCTTTTCAGCTTCTGAAATTTCTTTTACTTTTTTTTTTTTAAGTTGAGTTTCTGACCTGTGTGTAAAGCCTGCTTGGAATCCAGGTTCCAGAACCCTGCACAACAGCACTCTAAATATATTCTATTTAGAGGCACAATTTTGTCAAAGACTATCTCTTTAAAGTGTCTGAATTTAGTACCTTAATACCTTTCATAAAGAGGAAGTTTGCCATTCTAGAAAGAACGCTGACGTTGGTGTAAGGGAGACCTGGATTCAGGTGCCACCTCTTTCAGAGTCAGTGTGTGACTGTGGGCAAGTCACTCAGTGTCTCATCCTCTAAGACTAAATTAGAGATAAGTCACGTGTTTGAGTTGCTATAGGAAGTTCCCAGTTAAAGAGGAAAGAGGAAAGAGGAGGAAGAAGGTACAACCATTGCTGTGAGCTGTCATGAAAAAAGATTTTTAGTCTGCACCATATTCAACCAAATAGTAATATATATATTTGCAACAATCATTATCTTCTCTTGTAAACAGAAACCTGGTAATTCACACACAACTAAGCCACTTAGGAGTTATTTTCATTTTTGTTGAATTTTGTTGTCTTTGCTCTTGCCAGGATAAGGTCTAAACTAACATAAGCCTGGTGTTTTGGGGCAGTCACTACTGTTTGCCTGCTGTTTTCTTTGTTGCTATGTGAGTGGGTGCCCCAGTGTTATTGCTTCAGCAGCCTTCTGTTATTAGTCTTAGTGTGTCTGTGGTAAGTTGAAATGTTATTGGATCAGTGAATTTTAGAAATAGGTGTGGTCCTCTTCATTGGCTCCAGGTGAGCACAGACCACCAGGTTTCAATTTGCCCACAGCATTTAATTCCCCCAAATAAAACTCACTGTGATGAGTTTACCCTAAAGACATAGAAAACAAATTCAGCAGCTGGCGACCTAAGCAACAGTTACTTACCAAGTTACTTAACCAGCTCCGGAAACTCCCAGGATGTTTATAAAATGCAACATGATGTGATTTCAAACTGCCAAAAATATTACCTCTCAGTACGTCAGTAGTTGTTTCAATGTCCTGTATTTTTCTCTTGATGTGTGTGAGATACACTTTCTTTGTTTAAAGAGAGGGACATGCTTTGCTTAAAAAAAACAAAGTTAAGATTTGCTATACTAGATGTACTTATTAGTACAGAAAATTAATTTTAAATGCTAGTTCTGCTATGTATTAACTGTGAGACCTTCAACAAGTCACTTTCCATCTTTGGGCTTTCTATATCTTTATTTGTAAAAGAAGCTGTTTTTGTTTCTAAAATTTCTTCCACTTGTGTCACTGTGCATTTGTTTAGTCCTTGGTTTCTTTAATGAAATAAATGATTATCTCCCTGATGAGGATAGTTATTTCTCCAAGTAATGGGTTTAGTGGATCTTAGCATCCTGCTGTGAGTGAGGTGAAAGAAAGCTGGTGAAAAAACTTCCTTTGTTAGCCTCCCTTTGAGCAACATGGACTCTTCTGGAACACCAGCTGACTAACATTTTGTCCTCACAACAGAAAACTAAATAAAAATACCATTCACTCTTTCCCACCCCTCTGGACATTAGCAAAGTTCCAGGTTCTAGGTGGGGCTGTTCATACCAACCAAAAGAAGAATCCACATTATTCCTTTTTTAATGACTTCCAGGAAGTGTACCTTTGATGCCTCAATAAGGCAAAGAGGTGACATAAAATTCTAGGCAATTATACCAGTGGAGCATAAGTTCCAGCAGGTCCTCCAAAATGGGAAAGGCTTTAAATGTATGGATCTGGTAGCCCTGATTGGCTATTTGTTATGCAAGGGCCAGTCTGAGTTTGGAGAGGCTCCTCAACAGAAGGCTGGCTTTTGGTTGACTCTTTGAATATAGCAAGTCATAAAGCATGGGAGTTTCAAAATCTGTGTTGATGGAGGGCATTTTAAGGCACATTTTTGGAAACCTTTTAAAACTTGCATTTGTGAAACAGTTTCTGCTCTCAAGTGTAGACTTTGTAGAATGCACATTTAAAAGAAGAATATGTACTTCTACATATACTGGGTGGATTGGTTTGGAGACAAAATGCTGAATTGATTTCTTTTTCCTTTTTCCTAATTTATCTTAGGTTTCTAGCAGGCTACCATAAATAAAGAGGATATAAAATGTGTTCTGGGGGACAACTGACAAACCAGTTTAAGACACCACTCCAGACTTTCTCCTCCTCACACTTTTTAAATACAAAAATCAAAACCAAGAGGTTTGTAAACCTCCCCATATTGATTCTTTGTTATTAAAAAGTGAAAGTTGAAAGGCAGCAGTAAAGCTGCTTTATCAGCCACTATTGGTTCAAGATTGGCTGTCCTTCTTAACTTTACATTCTCTGCTAAAAAAGACTTTGTAAAAAATAAGAGTGTTCAGCCATATTTTGGCATAGTTGTTGCTTTCCTCCTATTAACATTTCCATAGATCTGTGAACTTGTTTGTAAATGGATACTTTTTCCACTTGTATAGATTACAATTCAAAACAACCTCTCATTCTAAGCAATTCTTGTCCATGTTTTCCATGATCCATTGTAAACAATCCAAACTAATACACTGGAAAGTTTCCTCTAATCCCTGTCCCCAAGGAGCTTACATTCTTGATATATGTTCCCAATAATAGTGGATCATCAAAAGCTTTTACAGTAGGAAGTAGTTATTTGGTCATACCTGTCTAAATGTTTTAAGAGGCAAGTAAAGTAGGCATGGGACCTGATTTCTAGGAGATTTCATCTAAAACAATGGGTTGAATCCACCTCCTCCCCTCCGTGTTTCCCCATTACATTGAAGAAGGCACAACTAGCATCTCCTTTTTCTTAAGCCTGGGTCGAGGCTGAAGATTTAGATCATCTGAAATTGTCAGCACTGCTGCTGCTACTATATGCTACTAGTAAGGGAGAAGGAGGGAGGAATGGAGCCAAGTAGACCTGAAAATATAGGGCTTCGTAGGGTACAAGAGAACCAGAGATAGTACTCAAAAGAAATGCTATATGGACACATTCACTTCTATTTTTTCTTTTTATTGCACAATGAGCAAGATGCATAAAGATGAAACAGCCCTATATTAGAAGGAGAAGAATTTCTCCCCCAAATATGGAATGGATCTGGCCCTTCTTTTTTCCATCCTTTTTAGGGAAAGAAGACCCTGGGCATCTATTATGTATCTGGATTTCTGATAACCAGAACTTCCACATATTTTAAGTTTTATTGTTAACTTATCTTTAGACCAAAGACTGGGACATTCAATATTCAGAAATATCTTCTGAGTAATCAAAAAAAGATGAAGTTATGTGCTGTGTAAAAGTTAGGGATTTTGTTATATTTTATTTAATTAAAATGTTTAATTCACATATGGCAATTGTTGTTTTGAACCAATATATTTAATAAACCACTATATCCTTTTCCCTAGTCATGCCTAATAACAAAGTAATATTTTAGTTTGAGCTCTTCTCCCAAATCTCTTGCCCTAAAGAAACCACGTATGAAAGAATAACTCAACTTATTTACCATAGTGGGGGGAAAAATCTAAAAATGATTCTTAAAATTTGGAGTTACAAACATTTATTAAGGATCTACTTTGTGCCAGGTGACAGGCTAAACACGTAAGATAACATTATATTTTGAAAGACTAAAAGCCAAAGAAATCTATATGTGATTGATCTAAATGCCTTTGGCTTGGACAAGTCTATATTCTCAGGGATATCGCCAATCCCCCATAGTTTTGTGTTTGGAAGTCCCATCTATCAGACTTTCGTTAACTTTATCTTTGGTACTGTAGGCCTTCCCTATGATTCCATAATTATTATTTTTTTTACTTTGAGGAGATTTTTAAATAGTACGTGCAAGTTCATAGATTATTTTGAATGAGCTCAATTAAAAAAAAAGTTTTTTTTAATATAAGTAGGCAGTATGGTGCCGGGGACCTGTTTACTTATTGGTTTATGTTGGACTTGAGAAAGATGAGGTATTAATGCTCCTAGACAAAGACAGATCATAGATAAGATCATAGATTTAGATAATCGCTTCTCCCCAATGTCCTAAAAAAAGAGTAAAAGTGAAATCAGATGAGACCCCCGTTCTGGCAGACATCTGCCATTGATGGACCTCCAGTGTTTCGCTTGGGTAACTGAAACCACAGAAAGCAAAACTTCAGATAAGGGAGACCTACTTATTGTACATGCTACTTATAGGACTTCAAGTGCTATTCTGCATTGATGAGAGTTTCCTTACCACGTTTTCTCAATATCAGTGAAATCACAACAAGGCCAAAAAATAAAAATAAATAAATAGCTATTTAATACAGTACACAGAAGTTAACAACTCACTCTATATTCCCTGTGTCCAGTACAATTTCTTAGAATATTAGCACCCGGAAGAAAGGAAATAACTCAAAATATATAATAATCACTATCTTTAACTCATTGAAGGTTTTGATTCTGTGATACTCCTTCCCATTTATGTTTGATTTGCCTCCTGGTCTTATTGGATATATTTCTCAAATCTCCTTTTTCTTATATTTTTCATCTCTAACTTCATCCAATTTTTCTGTAGATCTACATTCTAAATTTGGAGCTAGAATTCTAGTACCCTTCATTTAATAATGCAGAAACTGAGACAAAAGGGACTAGATGACTGTTATAAGTCATAAAATTTGGATTTGGACCCCAGGCCTTCAGACATCAAATCCAGGGCTCTTTGCATGACGTCACACTGCTTTTTCTTAATGGAAGTCTGTTTCATATTGCCCACTGCCTATTTTTTATTTCTCTTCTCCCTATCCCTTTGCACCCCATTCACACATGCATTTATTCTTCTCACCTCCATCAATAGGAGTAACAAGTGTTTGAGGAAAATGTACATAGATTAATTTTAACTAATAATATTCCAGCTAGCAATTTAAAATTTCTTGATATTGTTTCCTATTTTAAAAAAAATATTTAAAACTGCTTCAAGTTTTAATTTTTTATGGTTTTATTTTTATTTCATAAAATTAACTTTATAATTTACTTCCTGATATATGAACTTTAGTAATCTATTGTCCCCAACTCTGTCCCCAGTTCATTTTGTTCTGTCCTTTTGCTTCTAGGCATTTTTACTCTTTATCCTTTTTATTTCTGTTTCATGGGTTGAGACATCCCTTTTCACTCCCAGTTCTATAAACAGTTCTGAAGACAAACAATTTGGGAACTATCTCTCTTTCCTCATAAAAGAAGGGCTTTTAGGCCAGTATCTTGCTACCTATATGAGGTAATAACGATATTTCCAGAAGAAAATAGATTTTTATATGTATCATTAAATGTTATATATATAACTTTCTCTTTGTTCCCTAGAATACAAAATAAAACTTTTAGATTGTAATTTTTCAAACATGAACACCAACATGGTAGTTTGAAAACATCTATTATTCCCCATCATGAACACAAATTATGAAGGCACACTCATAAATGTGAAGCTTGAGCTTTACCCACATGTAGACTGGCCATCATTGCCATAGTAAATTTCTTTTGCCTAAATGTGTTATCCATCCGGGTGCTCATAGTTTGTAGGCTCCAGCATTTAACATGTGGCTTAGGAAAGCCAGGCTCTTTCAGAGTATATGCTTTCCATATGCAAAGATAACCATTTTCTAGTTGTCATTATGAAGATGATCTCCCAACATTTAGTCTCTCTTCACCTGTCTTTAAACAATAGCTTTGAGATTAAAAGTTGACTGGAAGTTGAAGTTTAGTTAGTCATGTTGAAAAATACTTTTTATATATGAATGTAAATATATTATAGAGAATAAAGTTTCAGCCTTGACCTTTTTAGGATCATACATTAAACCAACTGCAAACAGTCCTTAAAATTGGAAGTCAAGACTACATTATTTGAAGATGTGCATTGTCCCTAAATTGTCATGTCAACAAATAACACATGGTCCCATACTGTTGTCTTTCTGTACTTTTCTTAAATTGGGTTAATAATTCTCTCTTTTTTTAATCAATGGTAAAATACAGAAATCAATGGGATTTAAGATATACATGTAAAACACAAGTTGACCAGTATACCACCCTTAGGACTTTAGACAAGTCATTTAAATTTCCAAGCATCAGTTCCTCCATTTGGAGAAGGAGAGGGACAGAGTTAATCCTAGATGATCTCTGAGGTCTTTTGTTGTTTAAGTGATTTTAATCATTTCCAACTCACTGTGACCCCATTTTGGAATTTTCTTGGCAAAGACAGAGAAGTTTTGCTATTTCCTTCTCCAACTCATTAGGAACTGGGGTGAACAGCTTTAAATGACTTGCCCACGGCCACACAGTTTAGTGAGTGTCTGAGGCTAGACTTGAATTTATGGAGATGACTTGATGATTCCAAACCTAGTACTCTATCCACTGCTCCATTCATCTTTGATTCTATGATCTGCAAACATTTTGGGATCACAACAGCATTTTGTAGAAGAGGGTTTAGGATTTTAGATAATGAATTAAAGTCACCAAGAAGCACTTTTAGGCTCTGTGTGAAAAAAAATTTTCCCTAGGTTATCGAAATATGAAATGGACTGCCTCAAGAGGCAGAAGGCCTCATTGGAGGTCTTCAAGCAGAGGATAAATGACCAATTGTGCAACATGTTATTCCTTTGGGGAAATGGGATGTACCTGATGGACACAGAAGTTCCTTCCAAAAACTCTAAAACTCTGAGTGTGAAAAAGTTTTTTGAAACAAAAACTGAATGGTATTTCCCATTTCCCATTTCCCAAAGCATGTGTGAATGAAATAAATCTCTCTAAATGGTATGTTCAGAAAATTCAAAGTGTCTTGATATTAGGAATGTTTATAAGGTCCAAGTGGAGCTAAAAGAATTACAACTTCATTTGTATTCCCAGCATCTAGCAAGATAGGTTATAGGAGCTTCTTAATAAATGTAATTAAATGATTTATTGATTAATTTTCTTAATGAGATTCCATCTAAGAGTTTGTGTTCGTTCTGATAGTCTTTTTCATTTGTCCTATCAAAATCTACATGAGTATTGAAATTGGATTAGTACCTTCCAAAGGGGTATCACACTCTATCCATTTCTACTATTGGAACACTTGGCTTAGAACCCCGAAGTAGTTTTGAGTTTTATCCTTTATCTGCCTTCAGCTGTCTAGCTACTTAACTAACTTGTTTGTTCATTATAGTCACTCTATTATTTGTGAAAAGCGAAAGAAATTTGAAATTACATGCAAATGTTAGGAATTTAAAATTTTAATTTTGCTCAAAATAGTTCCATGATTTTTTAACCTCTTGGCAATTGGTATAATGACTTCTTTTACCAAGATACATATTTTCTTTTTCTGAAGGGGAAGATGGAATGTGGTTAGAAAAGCACGATGGTACTTTTATGTATTTTTTGCAGCGACTTCCCTGCTGAAGTTGCATCGACTGAACACAGGACAGACAGTGAAATCAGTCCTGTTGGGACCGAGACCCTTGAAGTAGTGCATACTCAGAATCGATAAGGTTCTTCTGCTATGCCATCAGCATTGGCTTTCACACTTTCTTTCCTTTCTGCTTCATCTTTTTCTTCCAAACTGTTCAGAGAGTACACCAAGAGGTATGGTATCGATGCATGTTCCCACAAACAGCTTTATCATCAGTGGTGCCACCAGTCCCAGCTGCAGTTTGATGGAAGCTTCTTACCCACCCTACTAATTGAGAGTTGAAAATGGTCTGTCTGATTGGTGTCATCCCCTTACTTATGTCCAACTTCCCCCTGCCATAAGCATGCCAGTCACGCTCAACATACTTGGTGCCATTAGAATGAAAACATTGTTAATGTTTTCATTTTCAAAATATTTTAATATATATATTAAATGACAGTTATTGGAAACCTGATTATTTATTTTTATGCCCCTTTAAACCAGAGATTTTTAATGTTTGTGTGTCATGGGCCCCTTCTACAAATCATGTTCTTAGATGCATAAAATAAAATATATAAGATTACAAAGGAAATCAATTATTTTGTAATAAAACCAAAATATATTTTTTAAATCAAACAGGTCCACAGTTCCTAAGTTAAGAACCCATAACCCTAAACCTTTACTGAACTTGGCCTTTTGCAAAATAGCAATATTCAGAGTAAAAATAAGTTTCCCTAGGTTGTTTCTTGAAAATAAATTCATTCTGTTTCTTAGATTCCCACATATCTATTTTTCTAAAAATCTGTCAATTGTGTCAGAATAGATGTAAAAAAGAAGCCCCCACAGTAAAGCAATGAGCTAAAAACTAATTTCATTGATGTATTTTTAACCATTATCAAATGATTTTGAATGCAACTTTGGAAAGGTTTTAAACCTTTTTAATCATGTTTTAAAATGCATTAATTAAATTAGTTTAGCCCATGGCCTTTATTATATTATCTGTTCTCAATTACATAGATTCTGCACATTATGTCTATGTTAGTTAGAAGCAGCAGGGGAAAAAAAAGATTGTAACTGAGGAAAGAGACATATTCATCCTCATTTACTTTGAATGGGCTTCAAGAGGCCCTAGAAAATGCTACCTTGATCTGTTAAAATAACTTTTGTTGCAATAATACAACCAATAAACCTTGTACACAGTGGGTGCCCAATAAATGAATGAACATGAGGGAAAAGCCTGCCAGAAAGTCAGAGTGGGATGACTATTATCTTTTTTTTCCTCTTCTCTTTCCCTTCTTTCTCCTTAACTTTTCCTCCACCCTTTTTACCCTGCAAATCCATGCCAAATTCTGTACTGCCAGTGCTGAAATAGAATATAAACATTAAATATGTTGGTTCTAATTGTGATCTGACTAAAATTCAAGCCTTGGGCGTCTACATTTTTTTTTAATTTTCAGAAGTAGTATTTAAGTGATGACACGGAGTAATTTGTTCATTCTTCTGTCAGTGTAATTTACAAGGCAATGGCAGATAAACATAGCTATACAAGATTCATTTACAGTGACACAATGGCAGATACACAGAGCAGAACCCTGCCTATGAGATAAAGTGGACTGAGTGACTTATGCAGTAATTAGGGGATAATTGTCATTAACCTCGCAAACAGTAGTTTACCCATATTGTTTAAAAGGCTCCAGGATGCGTAATGACAAGGTAATCTGTCAAAGCGCTAGGGGGAAATATTAATAAGATTTGTGCAAGCCTGGATAGAAAATATGCAGAAAGCGGCCACATTAAGCTAATTGGTGGATGAATATACACTTGTAAAAGTGCTTCTAATGGCACGTTTGCTGCTCTCCAAATGACTACCGTTAATGTGGAGAAGTGGGCTGCTTGGAAAGTCAGGACTGCTGGGACAAGAGGGTATTAAGGCATGCAGACACAGTTATTATTACCTTCCGCTCGGTAATATATTCTTTTCTTTTACATTCTTAGTTTTTTGTTGTAATAATATGTACTGATTATTTATTATATGTTTGTACTTTTTAATTATTTAAATTTACTCAGTCACTCATCAACTTCTCTCTTATTTTTTTAGGGCTAGCAAATAATGTACATGATCTGTACAGAGGCATAAATGTACACTTAGAAACAAACTGTATGTACAAAAATGTGTCTGTGTGACACCTTTATAATTGTACACGTGTGTTTTGACACTATACATGCTCGGAGATAAATTGAATATTAGCAATCAAAAGAGGATATTCATCAACAGCCTTTGTGTATGTATTACAAGCAATAATGTGTAGTTCCCTAATGAATGCTAAAGCAGGAAATTAATCTTTGTCTTCTGCTGCTGTTCTTGTACCCAGAGTAGAACACAGCTGAATCTCCTAATATATCTTTCTGTCCAATCACTCACTCAGGTATCTTCCTGAATATGTTTGATGGACTATCATTACCATTTTAGCTATTTGGTGGGTTTCTTCCTCCCTTGTTTCTTTTCCCCTTGCTCCCCAACATCTAAATGAATACGTTAAAAATTTCTTTCTACTTTTAGATTGTTAGAATGGACTGTGGGAGCTAGAGTCATCCACATCAGTCTTAGAAACTATATTAACATTAAGAATAATGATCAAATGGATAAAACCAATAAGACTGCATGAACTAAAGCAAGGACTTCGACATTGGGATTGTCCTAAGACCGTTGGATCTCTCTCATGGATGCATTCATTATCTTTACTATGAAATCATATACTACTTATGAAGCAACTTACCTGAATATTATGGGAAATGATTAAGAAGTCCCCTGACCTTTAGTCACTAGGATTTTAGAATCTAATACAAAAAACACAGAAAATAGATATACCTCCATTGCACATTCAACCTCAGTAACAATCATAACATCGCAGTAATATAACTGGAACTTTGGGGATACCAGGTAAAAACTGAAGACAGGACACATGAGTATCCTTCCCACTCCATTGCTTTTACTCCTTTCTATCTTAGAAAACCACATGTTTATTTAACTCACAAAAATAAAAAAAAAATTATTTTTGCAGATTTAGCTGATGTATGTATGGAATATAAATGTGTATATTTTGGAGTTTTAATGGTCACTACTAAACTGTAATGATCCCTTGTTAAATTAGTATTTCCCTCAAGAAGTAGAGAATTCACACATTGGGAAATTTCTGGACCTATCTCTCTGAGGTTCTAATTTTTTCTCCCTGAGTTTTTTTTCCTTTTAAACATTATTTTTATTTGGTCAATAAACCAAATATTTTTTTATTTGGTCAAATGTTTCAAACATTATTCATTGAATAGAAAAATCATTTCCTTTTCCTCCCTCCCCTCCCGCCACCTCTCCCATAGCGACACCACTGGGTATCACATGTGTCCTTGATCCAAACCCATTTCCATATTGTTGGTGTTTGTACTAGGATGTTCATCTAGAGTCTACATCCCCAATCACATCCCCTCGGCCCCTGTAGTCAAGCAGTTGCCTTTCTTCAGTGTTTTTGTTTCTCCCTGAGTTTTTCAGGCACTGCTAAAGTGGTGACTATTGTTCAGGGATAACTTATACATAAACTAAACAGCAAACATCTTATCTAAATTTCAAAATAAGAAGCAGAAACTTATAGGATACTAGGATTTAGATCTGGAGGAAACTTGAGATGCAGTACAATCCATTCATTCCATTTGTTTATTTATTATAAGTTTAATCTAAATCATCACTGTAGCTAATTAAGTTTTTTTTGCAAATGTAAATACCATAACTTTTGAGTTTTTCTATCTAAATTTCCATCAGGATAATCTATCAGTACCTCCACCATTCATTTTTCTTCTTTGGTTATAGTCAATGAGTACTATTTTTTTTCTGGTTCTGCTTTTTTCACCTAAAATTATTTCATGAAAGTCTTCCTAGATGTATTTATTTTTAAATTATATTACTGTGTTACATAATATTAATGTGCAACAATTTATTTAACAGTTCTTCATATTTTACAGATAAAGAAAATGAGGCCCTCATTCCTCAGGTGACTTGCTCAGGGCCATAAAATTAGGAGAATCAGAATTCAAACCTAGGTCATCCTTTGATGCTATTTCCATTTATTTTTCCAGAACATCTGTAAGATGAAGTACCAGGATTAGCGGAAGGATCTTGTGAATTCTTTATCTTAGAATTCTGCTAATCTTCTGGGAGTCAGAATTTATCAAAGAATCAAGAAAATAAGTGAAAATTGTGTTTAAGATGATTTTGGAAATTAATTTTCTACCCATATCAGGTTGTTGACATTACAACTGCATAATATTGAGGTAGAAGGCTGAACAGCTTTTTTTAATTAATGACTTTCTGATATAATTTAAAATTAAACTGATTTCAAACAGAATTCTTCTAAATTCAGAACAACCTAGTTTATATAACTTGATATCATAGAATTTTAGAGTTGAATGTAATCTAAAGAGTATATATTCATTATACAGATAAGAAAATTGAAGCCCAGAGAACATAATTGATTTATCCATAGTCACACAATCAGTTGCAGAACTTTGACTAGAACTCTAGCAGCCTCAGGTGAGGAAAGGGAAATTAAGACATAAATATGAGAGCCTTTCCAGTACTTTTTTTAAGCTTTTTGATGAGAATATTCATTATTTGACAAAGAAATTAACCCAAATTATTAATTTTCTTTGTATACAGATGTGAATTTCATCTTATAACATAACCTTATATTTATTTTACTTCCCAGTCTGTGTCCATAGAGAAAATTTGTATGCTTGTTTTTAATCTATACCAGCTAAAAAAAATCTTGGATATAGAGAGGAAATCCTGACAGGCCTTTAATAGAACTTAGCTGGAGCCTCTATGATTAAATATGTTGTAACCCCACAGTGATCTATCATAATCATAATTTTTAAAATAAAAATGCTGTACAGACTGTTACTGAGGGAAAAAGTGATAGTACTTTATGAATTATATATTCTTATCAGGTCCATAATCAAGAGCATTCTATAACAAAGTGAATATTTTATCAAAAGTCAAACAATATGTTTTAAAAATCACAAGAAGCATTTAAAACTAGTGCCCTGGCATTCCAATAACGTTATCTTAGTGACAGAAGAGGTAGGGTGTTTTGCAGGGATGGGAGTGGGGAATAGTGTACATTTTTTAGCATCTATATTTAATTTATCATTGCCTCTCCCAATGTGTGTATGAACATACTTACATTCAAAAATATATACACATTTAAGACAGATTTTTCTCAGAGAAATGCACAAAGCAAAAAGGCTGTCTTTAATATAAAAGCAAAAATAAAGGAAAGAAATCTAAACTTTGGGGGCACCTGGAAAGTCTTCTGTCATCATTAAATGACAGCCTTTTCCTTCTGCTGTCAACATTCCTCAAAACTTTTCATCTTACCCAAGGAGAGGCATTCCTTGACTTTGTACATTTCTTCACAAGTAATTATGATATGCTTCACCTCATTATAGCACCATTCTTCAAGGTCAAGCATCTTGAATGCTATAATAACAGTGATTTATAATGGGGTTAATGTATAGTAGAAGGGAGCCAAGAAAGAAAAAAGTGTTCCCACTCTGATATAAGGCTCTATGTATTTGTAATAAGGAACCTTTTTTGAATGATGGTGCTTAGGTGAAAACAAATAGGAGGTTTTCTTAAATCTATTTTTTTAATGGTACTGTGTCAGCTATGCAAAATGCAGAAGGTTTTCATTTCTTGGAAAAAAATTATTTAATGCAGGATTCATCTGAATACTCCAACACTCTACTGAACAGTGGACACCCCTTTAGCACTTATTTCTCTTTGGGAAAAGAGAATAGGGGTGGAAAGTCTTTTAAATCACAGCTCTTTGTAGGCTGGACATATTGAATTTAGCATCAGCTGCTGTATAATCACAGCAAGCTAGTGTCTACCTCTCTCTGATGTTTGCAAGCACTTTCCTTAACAAAGCTAGCTTTGGGTCGATGGGAAAAACATCTATAGAGGATGTCCTCCAGGAAGATGTTTGTGTGGCTAAATGTTAACCAGTAAAATCCATGCACTTGCTTTGTTTGTGGGGTGGTATATCTCCCCTTTGTGCAACACCCAGAGAACACTTTTTACTCAGAGAATACTACTATCTCAGACTGATTAAGAATGAGTTTGTGGCAGTTCTACATTTTATTGAGAAGTAAATTGATGCTCCTGAGAAATCCTAAAAAATATATAAGTCCCTGAATCATAGAAATTAGGTAGGGATTTCCTTACCAAAAACAAATGTTGACTTTTATTTATTTTTTGTGTGTATGTGTGTAGAGCCTTAATTTAAACCATTTGTTATAATCATGGTATGAATGAGTACATTTCAGCCTGCTTTCCAATCCTGTAGTTGTTTCAACTGGCCGCCTAGAAACATTACCCTAAAATGCTTCAAAAGAGAAAATTGCATATAACAGTTTCATGAGAACAGGGAATAGTATAATTTTGTTTACTTCCTCAACAAAACTCCTTGAATGTATGTATGTTGTATATGTGATGTTGCACCTCTGTCAGTCTTTCAACAAGAGATACATGTTTAATGTAAATTTTCTCAAATAAATACGCCTGCCAAGTTGTTTTCCCACATAATTTCAAGTGTTTCTCAGAAATTATCAAAACAGTGCTCGAAAACATTCCCTGAGTATTTCCCAGAATCTGCCATTTCTTTTTTTTTTGTTTTAACCTTTTTTATTCATCTGCCTTAATATATATGTGTGTGTATATACATATATATATAATCCTTTACTACTATAGCACACATGCTCACATATATTCTCTCTTAGTTGTGCCAAGTAGTAAATTAGAGAGATAAAAATAGTCTAGCAAAAAAAGGAAAAAAATTAATTAACTCAAAGTAATGGAGAAGATACAGATGTTAACCTTTTCACCCCCCACCCCCAAAAGTGTAAGAGTGACCTGATTCCAGAATGAAAGTTCACAGTTGAAAGGTCTGCTTCATATTCATAGACCTATCCCAATTACTAAACTAGATGAGTGGGAGACTATGGAAAGCGAGGGCTGAAAGAATTTAGAGTTAATTATAACTTTTTAAAAAATCACATGTAGTGTTCCAAGTCCCTCTAGAAATCAAAACTCAACCTTCCTCTCTTTCTACAGAAGACTTCCCTCAGACTTCCCAGCAGACACAACCAGACCTATCTGACTCATAAATGTTACCGTGAACTTTGTGTTTGTCTTCCAGTCCAATCTATTAAGTTGATGGAATGCCCCTGTTCATATCCTCTGAAATAATCATTCTGAGCCCATCACTTGTTTTTGATGTGACCCAGAAGTTAGATGATATGTATTCTATCTTCTGGGTCACATCCAGATACATCTCATACTAACCTGTAGGTCAAGAAAAAACCAGGAGAGAGGCAAATCAAGGAGGATTGGCTGTGAGTGCTCTTCATAGGCATTCACACTCAGAGATAAAAACAGAAAGAGATTATAGACGTGGGTGTTTGTGTGTTTAGAGCTACATTACATTACTTTAGAGAGAAGTAGGACATAACAGTATCTATTTTCGCATGTTTCTGGTGTTAGTAGCAAATAAAAAGGAAATAAGATGGTTAAACATAGTAACAAGAACTACCTAAGTATGTATATCATGTGGACCTAGGATGAAATTTTAGATGCCTTGTTTATAATTTAATAAGATTTGCATTTTTAAGAGAGTTTCTCCAATTATAAAACCCAATATTAGTTACTCTTAAAGCTGAGCCACTCTGCTTGTTGGGCTACAGACTTTTTGATGTTCATTTTTGCTATCTTGATATTTAGATTAATCATTAGAGAGAAGAGAAAGAAAATACAAATTGGAAAATATTGTCATGAAAAATGTAGATAGTGGATTATGATTGAATGGCTTGTAGGAGGAAAAAATATGCTATGAGAAATTATCAGAAATAAAAATCAATAAGATTACATGAGACTTAAAGAATGTTTTGTGAACTTCTAATCTGGTACTTGTGCAGTCAGAAAGATTCCCATACTTGTTATTTAATTAAAAGGGCTAGAGTCTATCAAATAGATAATGGATTGAATTTTTTTTATAAAAAGAACATTCCAGGCCTGGAAGCCAAAAAAAAAAAACAAATCAAAAGAAAACAAAAAACACCTACCCCAGATGAATAAATTTTACCAGTCCATTTTGGAATTTCCTTTTAAATCTGGCTTAAATTAGACAACATAGAAGTAGTGACAACATAACATGCTAAATAAAATAAGAAGGGCTTTCATTTATAAAATACATGAAGGTTTGCAAAGCACTTTATATGCACTATTTCATTTGACCCTCAAGGTAGGTAGTCCTGTGAGACAGATATTATAAATTATCCCTATTTTATATATGAGGAAACGAAGTCTTAGAGACATGAATAACTTTTGTTGGAAAACAGAATTTGAATCTAGGCTTTTTGATTCTCGGTCCAGCAGCTTACTTACTATACCAGGCTGACTTTCCATTGATATTATATTAGTATATGAAATTATTTATTCCCCAAACCTTAATTGTATCATTATGAATCATTTTAAACCATTAAATAATTCATAGACTAATATAATGGGATGACCTGAAAGCTCAGCCAAAATGGGTGTCTTCGTTTTTACCCATAGATAATAAAGAAACCTATTTCTTTATTAATATGAACATGGATATTCTGTAAGCATACCTACATTCATACTTTGACTAGATCTTGAAGTCAATGAAGTCTTCCCCTTGTCTCACCAAGATCTCCACTTATTTTAGAATCATAGAATATTAGAGCTAGAAAAGATGTTTAAGATTAGTTAGTCCAACTTTCTCATTTTATAGGAAAAAAAGAGAGATTCAGAAAGAAGTAACTTTCTCAAAACTATATAACTAGAAAATAACAACTAGGATTTAAATTACAATTTCTATGACTATTTCACTTTTCCCGTGGTTCAGATAATTAATCTATAAAATAGGGTAGAAATAAATTATAATTGTACTCCCTAATTCATAAGAGTTGTGATGAGGAAAATTTGTAGAACTTAAAACTACTGCATAAATGTAAATTGGTATTATTAATTTACATAAACCATGTAACCATTGTTCAAAGAGAGCTTGGTATCCAGAATTCAACAAATATATCTTCTAATGTATCATTCTATAAAAATTGTTATATATCTATTTTCTATTAGGTGTCATGCCAGGCACTGGAAGTGTAAAGAGAGATAAGAGAGGCTACAGAGGTTGTACAAAGGAAAGTAGTCAGAATTCAGAATCAGATTTTCAAATGCCAGTTCTTCCATTTATTAATACTTATGTGTCTTTGGACAAATAACTTCTTTCATCTAAACTTCCTCATTTGTAAATAAGGAAGCTTGAACTCCTTTAAGCTGTTGACCTCACTGAAGAGTCCATTCAGTTTTGAAGTTCTGATTCTATGGCACAAATCTTGCCTTCAGAAAGTTTATGTTCTATTGAGGAAGGAGTAAAATAATTATTTTAGTAACTTAAAAATGGAGAGGAAAAAGGGTAAAGAAGGAAGACTGTGAGGAGGGAGGGATTATGTTCATCATGTATTAGGGGTATATGTGTCAGGGTTAACAGAGAGTAAGTACCTGAAACCTTGGTTGGGCCTTGAAAGAAAGAGAAGGATTTTAATTAACAGATGAGTGTGAAGAGTCAATTCCAAAGGCAGGAGGTAGCATGATTGAAGGCACAGAGACAGAAGAATAAAGGACAGAAAACTGGCATTTTAAGTTAATTGTCAGGGCTGATGAAAGTGTCCTGTACTGGTAAAAAGAAATAGTGCCCCAGAAAACGATGGAGTCATTCGTGTGTTTGACTGGATTTCTATCAATATGCCCTGAAATAGATTGCCTGACATTACACTGCAGAATTTTTAAGTCCTACCTCCAGGCAAATCTCATAGTTACCAGCCAAAATGAAAGTGTGAAATGCTTTTTAATGTATATTTAACAACAGATAGTCTGGTGATTACTGATGTGTATTCTCAGTGGACTTTCCCTTTGCTAACCAAAGTGGATGTTAAGAGTCAACATTTTTACACATTTATGCTTCCTAAAACCCAGTGCATGTTTACTTTTTAAATATCTATACCTGTCATTGATAAGACACATTTTGAAGAGCCAAATATTTTATATATCTAAATCACAGTATTTCAGTCAATTTCTTTTAACAGAATCCAGCTACCTTTCTCAGCTTTTAAACAATTTTTATTTTTATGAACTCTGCTTTTTCTGCTACCTTTTTATTTTTACATGTTACTAAAATATTGCCTCCACACACACCAAATCTAGATTAGAGGGTGGAGAAATTTTGGGTGGTATTTTATTTAGTTCAAAAGTCTGTGGACCTACTTAAAGAATTCTTTTTTATCATTGAATCCAGTATAATGGCTGCTTACATTTAAGGAATAGATTCCACAGAACGAACTTAATTCCTTCCTATGGTGTCACCCTTTAATAAGGATTAAGGTACCATTTTCTGCATTTACTGTGGGTTGCGCAGCAAGAGTTCACGTCTTATACTAATGTATGCTAAATAGTTGCATAGTACATAGATCACTGTTGTTAAGATAGCAGTATTGAAGGCATTTTAGATCACAGAGCCCCAGTGGTCTAAATTTTGTTTGCCTTGACATTATTAAACTCAATCTGTTTCTCTAACTGTGACTCTAATTACTACATTTGCATGGCAGAAAAGTTTGCTTTGTGGGTCGACTTCAATTAACAATGCTTGCATGTTGTTTTCTGCACTCATTCCATGAGCAGACAGCAGAGCACCTTCAATTGAATTTAATAATTATGCAGAATCAATAAGTTTTTGTGTTTGTCTTTGTTGTTTCTCTGATGTGGCCTCTAGGATGCTGCCGGCAAGGTGCTAGACCGCTGGGCCATCATGTCCCGAGAAGAAGAGATTATTACCCTTCAGCAGTTTCTGCGGTTTGGAGAAACCAAATCCATCGTAGAGCTGATGGCGATTCAAGAGAAAGAAGGGCAGGCCGTGGCTGTACCGTCTTCAAAGACAGATTCCGATATAAGGACTTTTATTGAAAGCAATAATCGCACCAGGAGTCCAAGTCTCCTTGCTCACCTGGAAAACAGCAATCCTTCCAGCATTCATCACTTCGAGAACATCCCCAACAGCCTTGCCTTCTTGCTTCCTTTCCAGTATATAAATCCGGTCTCTGCCCCCCTCCTTGGTTTACCCCCAAATGGCTTGCTTCTGGAGCAGCCAGGACTGAGGCTTCGGGAGCCCAGCCTTTCCACGCAGAACGAATATAATGAGAGCAGCGAGTCCGAAGTGTCTCCGACGCCTTATAAGAGTGAGCAAACCCCCAACAGAAACGCTCTGACGAGCATCACCAACGTGGAGCCCAAAACGGAGCCGGCCTGCGTGTCCCCCATTCAGACGTCTGCCCCAATCAGCGACTTGGCCAAACCGGAGCACACCAAGAGCTCCTTCCGGATCCACAGGATGCGCAGGATGGGCTCCGCCTCCAGGAAAGGGCGCGTGTTCTGCAACGCGTGCGGGAAGACGTTCTACGATAAGGGCACCCTCAAAATCCACTATAACGCCGTCCACCTGAAGATCAAGCACCGCTGCACCATCGAGGGCTGCAACATGGTCTTCAGCTCCCTCCGGAGTCGCAACCGCCACAGCGCCAACCCCAACCCCCGCCTCCACATGCCCATGCTGAGGAATAACCGAGACAAGGACCTGATCCGGGCCACGTCGGGAGCGGCCACGCCGGTCATCGCAAGCACGAAGTCGAACCTCACGCTCACCAGCCCGGGCCGGCCCCCCATGGGTTTCACCACGCCCCCGCTGGACCCCGTCTTGCAGAATCCTCTCCCCAGCCAACTGGTGTTCTCCGGCTTGAAGACGGTCCAGCCCGTCCCTCCGTTTTACCGCAGCTTGCTGGCCCCCGGAGAGATGGTGAGCCCCCCGACGTCCCTCCCCACCAGCCCCATCCTCCCGGCCGGCGGCGCCGTGGAGCCGCACGCCCCCGCGCCCTCCGAGCCGGCCGTGTCCGTGATGGTGATGGCCGCCCACGAGCCCGGCGCCGAGCTGGCCCCCAAGAAGAAGCCGCGCAAGTCGAGCATGCCCGTGAAGATCGAGAAGGAGATCATCGACACGGCCGACGAGTTCGACGACGAGGACGACGAGCCCAACGACAGCGGGGCGGGCGTCAACGAGCTGAGCCACGACAATCACTGCCATTCCCACGACGACATGAGCCCGGGCCTGTCCGTGAAGGACTTCTCCAAGCACGGCCGGAGCCGCTGCCTGTCCCGGACGGAGATCCGCAGGGCGGACAGCATGACTTCGGAAGACCAAGAGCACGAGAGGGACTACGAGAACGAGTCCGAGTCGTCGGAGCCGAAGCTGTGCGAGGAGTCCATGGAAGGGGACGAGCGCATGCACGGCGAAGGCAACGACAAGGCCATGATGAGCAGCGACCGGGCCGACGAGAACCACAACGAGCCCCCCCACCCGGACGTCATCAAGGTGAAGGAGGAGTTCAGCGACCCCACCTACGACATGTTCTACATGAGCCAGTACGGACTGTACAACGGGGGCAGCGCCAGCATGGCGGCCCTCCACGACACGTTCGCGTCCTCTCTGAACTATGGCAGCCCGCAGAAGTTCTCCCCGGAAGGGGACTTGTGTTCTAGCCCAGACCCCAAGATCTGCTACGTGTGCAAGAAGAGTTTCAAAAGCTCGTACAGCGTGAAGCTCCACTACAGAAACGTTCACTTAAAAGAGATGCACGTCTGCACAGTGGCCGGCTGTAACGCCGCCTTCCCCTCCCGGCGAAGCAGAGACAGGTCAGTAAATCTCCATTGACTGCTGCTGCGGTGTGGTTCAGTCATGTTGGACTTAACGTAAGAAAAGCCCAGCTTAAGGTGTTTTTGAAGCATTGTAGAGATTGCCCGCGGTGATCCAATGACAGCCATGCCACCGTGATAATGAAGGATTGTCGCAGTTGGTGTTTGTTGTGTATTAGCATGCAGCATCATATGCCATTTTGCCCAGTGATGCACGCCATTATTTTGTGTGCTTTGTGTATATGTGTGTTTCCATGCATCCAGGTGTGTATAATGACACATGTACACAACACCCTTCCCTTCCCATATAACTTCACTTAGAAGCCGCAGCTTCTGTTTGATATATAATTGCTTTTCCCTGTGGCTTTTTAATTAAATAAATATATTATCTTCATACACACATATCTATCCAATATAGAAACAGAAATTTACGGATGGAAAGAACCATAGGTCCAGGACATCGGAACACCCTGCATCTCCGTAGGTATAACCAGAAATGTTATGATTCCTTAAATGGGTATTCATTGTGTCCTTGGTTTTTTTTTTTTTTAATTAGTAATAATATTTGAGGAAATGGGAAAGAAAAGACTAGGTTTTGGGTGGGGGTTGGGATTTTTTTTTTAATTATCTCATTTTTTTAATGCACTGGGGTAGTGGAAAGAATTCTAGAGGAGGAATCAGAAAATGTGGGATCTAGCCCAGTCTCTGCTACTAATTAGCTGTATGGTTTTAGATAAGTCACTTCATTTGATGAGTTGAAGTTTCCTCATCTGTGGAATCATGGGTTGGACTCTATTACCTTTAAGATTCTATGAATCTCTCATGCACGGTTAATTAACTGCAATGAGAGTCATGCACAGAAGGGAGGGGAAACCCCTATGCATTTTTGGGATCCGTTAAACTGTATTATGCCCAGCCTTCAGATGACATCATACTCTAACTATGTTGCTTCAGTACTGAAACAGTTGGGTTTAAACAGAAGCAGCTGGTCCTAAACCTCTTAGGCTTTTTATACAATATTCTTTTTTATTCCTAAAGAAAATGTAATATAAATGGAATTTGTCAAGGTGGTCAATGGTGGGGTAAAACAGTTCTACCACACTTGTGGAAATAAGCTGGTGAGCGGATTGTTTACATAATGCAGTATTCTTACTATAGTCAGAGTGGTTGGTTCTTGTTATTAGATTAAATGTGGTTCATCAGTTGTGAATTTTCCTATTTAAAAAAAAATGAAATATTACAATGTGGTAAAAAAGCAAAAGATACAGAAGAAGTAAAACAGACTCAGCTAACAGATTGCCAAACAGCCACCCATTTCCTAAAGCTTGTTCAGGTCAATTTGTTGGTTGGAGATTTTCTGCAGAGTACAACACAAAATGAAAGATCATCTGGCAGGTAGACCTTTTTGTCCATTAGGTTTTTCCCCAACATCCATAACAGTGGATTCTAGAAAGTCAAATAGTGCCTATTTTAATGGAATAAAATCAGACCCAGGAAAAGCAAAAGCTTTTCCATTAGCCTCTCTTTATCAGGATATAGCATGAAGAGAAACCCTTGTTTTGAAAGACTTTTCTCCTTCCACAAATATCCCATTCCCTAAAACTTGTTTATATTTTCTTATGCTGATTTCCTTTATTAGTTGCTTTTAATATTCTCTCTCTCTAGAGAGAGAGAGATAAGACATAAATTTTGAATATGAGAGATTTTCTTTTTAGTGTCCAAGATGGCATCTCAGATTTGTGATTTTCTTGCTTTATAATTGGAAATACTTATTTGAGATGCCACAGTAGGACTAATGAAGCTGTCATTGGACATTTATTAACAAAAAAGGCCACTATGAAAATCTGCACAAAATTTATGAAGATGAAAATATTTGAAGACTAGTCTAAATTTGACTTTATTTGCAAGAATCTCTATCATGATTTCTGAAGGACATGTTAAGACCTAATATTAGAATAAATGACACTGGGATAAAAAGGCTACACACCCAAAGATCAGGATGGTTACTTATATGAACTCACATGGAAACATACCCTTGTTTTTTATATCACTGAGAAGTTCTTCTTTGTAGTATCATTTATCTTAAATATTTAGTAACAAATAAATCCACTTGTTTATACCAAAGATCAAACAATGGTGATTGACCAGCCACTTAAAAGTTAGGTCAGTCTCTTAGATAACTCCATCTGAGTTGAGGATATAAGTTTATATTTCTAGGACAATTTAGGGTAGTATCACTTTTTACAAAATAAAAAACCATTTTTTCTTGTGAAATATTACCCAGAATTAATATTTTTAGGAGTTTTATGATTATTTATCAAAAGTTTATTTAAAAGAGTATTAAAACTAAAAAAAAATTATTTACAACAAAGACTAAATAGTTAGGATTTGTTTTGTTTAGGTTTTTATTTCTTTTTAATCAAGACCTTCTTATATTTATCTTATGACCCTTTGGAGGGACAGTAATATTCTTGGTTCCTTAGAAAATTGCTTTTTTTTTTTTCATTTTTAATGTTTCTAACCATGTGAATAAATCTTAGTGATCTTAGAAGTCCTGAACAGCTACTTATAAGGAATAATGCTAGTAAAGAACATACTAGCTTTCACCATTCATCACTTGGGACATTATCTTTGAAACTTGAATAACAAAAATGGCAGTTGATAGTACTGTCTTTTTTAATTTCCAAGTTATCACCTCCTATTTCTAATTCAAAGAGATGGGCAGTTTGATCTCCTACTTGCTTTAGAACCCAGACCTTGTTGGTTCACTTTTGCCTGGCTCCCAAAGATGATAGTTCTCACCTCACAGCTTTCCCTTTTCCTTCCCTTCTAGCTTATTATCCATAGAGGTCCTAGGGTATCAGTGACTGTGATTTCTTTCAATAATTTCCTGTGAATCCAAGAAAGACATGTTTTCTTATCATTCCTCTGACCCTTCCCAAGCAGGAAGCCCTTAATCCTCCTCTCCTTAGACCCATTTCTTTCCAATCCCTGGAGTCTCAGTTCATCCATCCTTGACTCTTCCTTGTGCAAATAAAGCATGAGAAATTTTGAGTGGGGTTTTTAGTAGGGAAACAACAGAGAATAGAGGATGCATGAAGTAGAATGAACAAAAATCCTAGTAATAGCATTCTTCTTATTTTTTATGTTTATAACTTTGTCTTTTGAAGATCCCAAAGTACCTTACCAAAAAATACCTTATCAGTTCTCCTAGGACTCTACTGAGATAATCATATCGTAGGTGTTAAAATGGAGAGAGGAAATAAATAATAGGCATGTAGTTTGGCAATTAGTTAGCAAAGACCTAATACCCTTCTTAATAACCCCCTAGTCCATATAAGAATAACAATATGGTAAAGTCTAAAGACCACCAAATGTGGGATCAGAAGACCTTGACTCTGAAGTCACTTACCACCTTTAAACTGAAGTTTCCTCTTCTGTAAAATGGGGGAACTAATTTTACCACTGAATTCATAGGGTAGTTTTGGGGCTGTATAAGAAACCTTAAAGTATTTTATACAGATGTGATCTATTAAACCACAGTGCAGAGAAGAGTTCATTTTAATAATAAAGGGATTCTTTCAGTGATACTCAGAAAAAAAAAAAACAAGAGAGAGAGATGAAAGTAGATGCTGGGTGCATTTCCTGGGGGAAGAGAATTATAAACAAGATGTCCTAGATACCCTTCACTGGACAAGAGGGAATAAATGTACATTTAGTGACAGGAATTTAAGTTAATTGGAAAGAGAACTTTTCATCCTTGCCTTTAATAATAGTTGTTAGAAATTAGAGTGAACTATCTATCACACAAGCCTATGGAATCCTCTTCACTGTATCACTTTGAAAATCACATAGAGAGGTAACTAGCTGCTGGAAAGATGCAACCAGGGTAGAAATGGTAATTAGTTTCCAATCCATTATGGTAACACTAAATCTTTTACATGGAAAAAAATATAGTAGGAAAGACCCAGACTCTCTGTCCTTGCCATCTCCATTGCTGAAATGCCATTCTGTAGCTTGGGAGCAGGAGAATAGACTCATCACCTATTGAAGTCTTATTAGATGTCAACCCAACATTGATCATATTCTATGTACAACCTGAAATATATAGGGACAGAAAATTAACCACTCGGGATGATGAAATTATGAATAATTGGGAATAAATTTCCTTGAAGAGGGCATAATGAAGCTAGCTCAGCTTAGTTTTTTTCATATCTTATCATCTAGCTTTGGGTTAGCTACCCATGAAATGATGGCTGAGTAGTAGTAGTGAATCATCTATACTGAAAATACCTCATTAGTGAATTACATTTATTTTTTGTGTGTGCAAGGAAAAGTAGACTCCTGACCTCTTTTCTACAAATCTCGATGATATAATAAAATCTATTTTATATTTTTCATTGTGATTGGCAACTTTAAAATTTCAGAACTAAAATGAGGACTCCATTGCAGAGGAACTAATGGATCTGCAGAGAATGAAATGTGTTTTTCTGGTCTCTTTCCCATCCTGGGTAGGTTTTCAAAAGTGGAGAAGCATACAAGCTTTACTATTGATTTTCTTTGAGAGATAGTAGGTATTAATTGTTAGAAGGTTCACCTTACATCTCAGAAAAGTAAGAATGTATACCTCAAGGTGTGAGAAAGGTGATTTAGCTGCTCTTAGACCAAATAATATTTGCTCAGAGTGATTGATAAATAAATATGAGACAAGTGTTGGTGCCAAGCATGAGCCTGACTTTTGATTGCTAGTTAAATCAGAACAGATTTAAACATGTAAACTTCTTGATTTGTATGGAGCAAGACATCTGTATTTGGTTTATTAAAACCTGCTGATCTCTCCAGAACTAAATTTGTTCCTCTGTAGGCCTCTGGGTAGCTGAAGCTAAAAAGCAGAGACTATACTTTTTTGCTTGTCTGATTACCTGACTCTCAGCCCTGCCTATACAGGTGTGCTGGAATAAATTAGCATGAGATACCTCTGATGAGCCACTGCATACATTAACAACAGAGGTGAAGGTGTGAACACTACCTGCCTCCTGTTACCACCTTCGCTTCAGTTCAGTAGCATCCATTTT